>NC_041383.1:803631489-803658435 GCF_002162155.2 Triticum dicoccoides
CCGAAAGATTTGTGGGCGAAGAACTGTCATAGAAGCCCCCTAGAACTCCGGAAGTCGACAAAAGAGACCAATTTATTTACCTCAAACCCCCTAGATTTTGAAAACTTGAAGCAGTCAACACCCTAAAGGTTTTGTTTCCTTACAAACAAGGCCAAAATTTTAACAAGTCGGAGGAATTTCTGCTGGGGCAGCATAACACGTTTGGTAGCCGGAGATTGAGGACCATAACAATTGTGTATGGTATTATAACTGAGATATCACCAATATATTGTGTGAGCAGTACAACTGTGAGATACCAGGATTTTAATCTCAAGAGCTAGCTAGCTACTTGCTACTCCAAACCGACATGTTCCACGACAAACAAACCAACCTATCATTTGTTTGCTACTATTCACAATTATGAAAAGACCTATCTAATCAACGAACGGGTCCATCCATCATCTTCATTGCCTCAAGCTTCATGACCTTCTTCAATCACACCTCAAGCTAATAAGAGTCAGCCAACAACACTTCTTTTGAGTGCAAAACAAGCCAAGGCAGCAATCAGGCCCCCAAAACTGATGATCCACACCACCCACATTCAGCAGCAGCAACCGAAAACCAAACAGTAAGCTCAGATTTACCAAGCTGGGCCACAAGCTCCATCCATCGGTCTTTTCGCCCTTCGCTATATCAAAGTTCCAAGTGACCTGGCCAGAGAAAGAGGAAGAAGCAAGATTAACTAGTGGCCTCCATATATCATTCCAAAGCAATGTAAAATTTTACAGAGCAGCAAAAAGAACAATATGCACCACACACATTTTATAGCAGGAAAAGTCACATAGCCTAAAAGTCTAAATATGTACTACATTGGTTGATGGCCACACCACAAGAAAATTACCAACGTAAACTATGATGTCAGCGGTACCATGTCATGTTCAGTGTTTGTTAACACAGGATCTAATGGCATGCCAACCACAAACCAAGGAGACCAAAGAAGGGCCCAAAGTAGTGGCAATTTCGGTAGACAGGCAACATAGACTACCAGAATAACGCGGCCAAGTTGAAACAAACACAGGGGGAGAGAGTAGTCACCTGACAATAGGTGGACTTGATGGTGGTGATCCTCACGAGTGCATGCAACCAGCATCAATGTTGATAGAAAAGATCAAGAAGAAAACAATGGAGGATGACTGCCTATCTCGGCAAATAATAATTTCAGAATCAAGCTTGGGCGAAATTCTTACCGGCAATAGTCATGTACTTGCACCCTGGTGCTTAGCGAGATTCAACTGATGCCATCCATGTTGAACATGCCCGAGCCAAAGGTGTAGCAACTTGGAACGAATAGAATCCCATGGCACACCAGCTGGGTCGTCGGCTGTCACCGTCCGAATAATATTGGCATGTCAGTAATAAAACTAGTCAACTTCTGGTAAAAGAAGAGTAAAAGATTACAGAATCTGCTCCTAGAAAGTAAGCAGCCCAACTTTTACAGATGAACTTTGTAACACAAGAATGATATCGTATACCCAGTAAAAAAATACAACATCTTTGAAATAGATAGGTGCTAAGATGGTTGCTTGCTATTCATGTGTGTCATCATTTGCGTACATCAAAAGAAAACTAGCAGGTTTCCACGAATGTTATCCAAGAATTTATTGTTCTCAGCACAACTCTTATTTGTTCTCGGCACTAGAGGAAAGCTACAACCACAAGGAGGTCTATTGTTCACAACACTAGAGGAAAGCTACAACTACAAAGAGGTCTATTGTTCTCAACACTAGAAGAAAGCTACATCTGTAGGGAGGTTTGGTTTTTTCAGCATTATATGAAGATGCTACAGCTACAAGTCTATTGTTGTCAGCATTGCAGGAACATGCTTAAGCTACAAGAAGTCTATTCTTTTCAGCACTATAGGAAAAAGCTACTGCCACGAGAAGCCTATTCTTCTCGGTGCTACAGGAAGAAACATTTATGAATGCAAGCAAAGAAGGAGATCAACCTTGTGCGAAGCGCCATCGAGGTGGAGGTCAGACTTGACGATGTCCTCCTCGTAAGCTTGGACATGGGTCCCGATCATTGTCCATGGAGTCGTGCCTCCAAGGCACGTTCACCTTGCCCTGCCCAGCCAACAAAGGCTTCTGTTTGAAAGCAATGTGGCAATGTGGTGTCATTCTGATCGAACTCAACAGCCTGAAATGCAGATTCAAGTAATTGTAATCCACTAAACTTAAAAACTCAATAAATGAAGGCTGACTTAATATTGCATCCTTACTAAGATGTAAGTGAACTTACAACTATAGTTCTACGCAATAATACAAATATTATTAGCCAAGAAGAAAAAGTCTAGAAGTGGATTACTACTATTATTATTCACACTTGTTGGAATATAAAAGATGGTCAAAGAACTAGACAATACATCTAAAATGCAACGCACAGTCACCATGATTATAGTGAATGTCAATCTGCAATACGCAATAGAATTGACTAAGGAATGTCAAGTCAAACTCTTCCAGAATCCTAAAAAACTAAAAAGTGCATCACACCACATTAGAATTAGGCTTTCTCTCAGTTTTAGAAATCTAGTACAATAGCACTCATGAAGTCAATTAACTGATAATATTAGGTGGTGTCACATTCAAAGGAAACAAAAGGAGGAAAATATAGGTATCCACAGGATATAGACAGACCCTAGTCTCACAAAATTCGATTTATTCTAGCTGAAATCAACACAATACAACAAATTATACACCGAAGATAAGAAAATAAGCATTCTGGATGTTTGCAGCACAGTGAAATGAACCCTTGAACACAATACAACCCATTAGATAGTTGTTCTATCCTTGGGCTCAACAGGAGGTCAGTCTTTCACACACTGACAACAACCATTGTTTGTGCCACCAAAAATCTTGGGACAGATGTTGAAATCTAACAGAAGCGATTCTGAAGTACATAGTAGACTGGCCAGACAAATATAACCGACAAATCCCTTGTCAGCACAACATGCACATAACAGGCTAAAAAACAGCAAGTTACTCGAAAAAGATAGTTCGTTGCTGGTAGTGAAAACATGCATAATAGAACCTACTGCTCGCTCATTAATGGGAGGATGGAGCTGAGAGCTTCACTCAAAGGTACCGATTAGTTCAGTGGTGATAAAACTAGACATGAAAACAGAGCATTGGGAGTTAAGAACACAATGAATATTGTCTCTTGTAAATGAAAGAGATATAATCAAGTAATTGGTAAGTCAGCCAGGCATCATTTGTATTCCTAGTTTTACTGGGGATGACTATCATATAACCAAACATATAGATAACAGGTACCCCAAAATAGTTCTAACTTGATCTGATTATCTTGGATTAATTTTGTCAAGACCAAAAACCAATAAAAGAATAGGTGACCACGCTGATTAATCTTCATTGAAATCATAGCAAAGTTGAGCGGCAACATCAATGCAAACAACTGTAGATCTACCTCTTTCAACATCAAAAGGAAAGCGGCAGGTTACCACGATTATTATCCAAGAATTTCTCGTTCTCAGCACAACTCTTATTTGTTCTCAGCACTACAGGAAAACTACAACTACAAGGAGGTCTATTGTTCTCAGCACTACAAGAAAACTATATCTACAAGGAGGTTTGTCTCAGTGTTATAGGAAAATGCTATAGCTACAAGAAGCCTATTGTTCTCGGCATTACAGGAACATGATAAAGCCACAAGAAGCCTATTCTACTCATCATTATAGGAAAAAGCTACTGACACAAGAAGCCTATTCTTCTCAGTGCTACATGAAGAAACATCTTAATGATTGTGATCCATGTTTAATCTGAGAAATCAAACACTACAGAGTGGTTAAGGAGACAGTCAATCCTGTCGTCTTACTACCACAAAAATGTTGTAACAATAAATGCAAATAGGTAGCTGAACATTATCCATAAGAATAAAGCACCAGAGTTGTTAAGCAGACAGTCGATCCTGCCGTCTCGCAACCACAAAAAAAGAAACTTGAGCGAGCTTCAAGCTATATGCAACAAACAGGTGAAGATCTCTCTCACTTTCGAATGAATGCACAGAATGTTTATCAGTCATAGCATCATTGAACAAGAGGGAATTCCTTCATTCGTTAGCTACTAAGCGACCATCAGGAAGAACACGTGCATCATGTAGCCAGACCAAATCTCATGATTCAAATTGATACCATAGTTGGACTAGCCTGAGACCTCATGACGCAAATTACATAATTTTGTCTAGTGGCACCAATCAAGCAGTAAACTGAACACATGACAAAGCTCACCCAACCCAGCACAGCCCTGGTACTTTTGATTCACAACCATGCAGAATACAAACTAGGCATGCAGCCCAACCCAATCCTGACCGAGCTGCTTATTATTCTGTAACATATATACATACATACATACATACACAGTACTAGAAGAAACCTTTATGAATGCAAGCAAATAAGGAAATCAACCTTGTGCGAGGTGCCATCCATGTCAAGGTAGGACACGATGATGTCCTCCTCGTCATCTTGGGCATGGGGTCCCGGCCATCATTCATGGAGTCGAGTGTGCTGATCCAAATTGAACAAACAAATAAGTCTAGTGTTTGTTAGCATAGGATCTAATGGCATGCCAACCATGAATCAAGGAGACCAAAGATGGGCCCAAAGTAGTGGCAATTTCAGTAGGCAGGCAACATAGACTCCCAGAATAACGCGGCCAAGTTGAAACAAACTCAGGGGAGAGAGTATGCAACCAGCGTCGTCGCTGACAGAAAAAGATCAAGAAGAAAACAATGGAGGATGACTGCCTATCTCGGCAAATAATCATTTTTTAATCAAGCTTGGGCGAGATTCTTACCGGAAACAACCATGTACTTGCACCCTGGTGCTCAGCGAGACTCAACTGATGCCATCCGTGTTAAACATGCCCGAGCCAAAGATGTAGCAACATGGAACAAAAAGAATCCCAGGGCACACCAGCTGGTTCGTCGCCCGTCACCGTCCTGATAAGATTGGCACATCAGTAATAATGCTAGTCAACTTATGGTAAAAGAAAAAGAAAAGATTACATAATATATTCCTAGCAAGTAACCAGCCCAACTTTTATAAATGAACTTTGCAACACAAAATGATATTTTACCCAGTAAAAAACATAAATACATCATCTTTGAAATAGATACTTGCTAAGATGGTTGCTTGCTATTCATGAGTGTCATCACTTGTGTACATCAAAAGGAAACTAGCAGGTTCCGATGAAGCATCAGGTTCCCACGAATGTTATCCAAGAATTTCTTGTTCTCAGCAGAACGCTTTGTTCTAAGCACTAGAGGAAAGCTAAATCTACAAGGGGGTCTACTGTTCTCAACACTACAAGAAAGCTACATATACAGGGAGATTTGTTGTTCTTAGCGTTATAGGAAGATGCTACAGCTACAATAAGCTTATTGTTCTCATTTACAGGAAGCTACATCTAAATGATTATGATCCAGGTTTAAAATGAGAAATCAAAAACTACAGAGTGGTTAAGCGGATAGTCTATCCTGCTGTCTCACTACAACAAAAAAGTCATAACAATAAAAGCAAATAGGTAGCTGAACATTATCCCCAAGAATAAAGCACCAGAGTTGTGAATTCAGACAGTCGATCCTACCATATCACTACCACAAAAAAAATTGACCGAGCTTCAAGCTGTATGCAACAAACAGGCGAAGATCTATCTCATAGTAGAATGAATGCATTCAACATTTATCAGTTATAGCATTGCTGTACAAGAGGGAATTCTTTCATTCATTAGTAAGTGACCATCACAGACCAAAAATGCATCATGCAGGCAGACCAAATCTTATGATACAAATTGAAACCAGAGTTGAACTAGGCAAATTACAGAATTTTGTTTAGTGGCATCAAGCAAGCAGTAATCCAAGCACAGGGTGAAGCTCACCCAACCCAACCCAAATTTAGTTTATTCCCATGGCAAATTTAGTTTATTGATCACGGCAAAACATATTTTATTTGATCATGTCAAATTTAGTTTATTTGGTCCATAGTGTATTTAATTTACTAGTCGTGGCAATTTTTGTTTTCAAATCATGGAAAATTTAGTTTACGTGATTTTTTTCCATGGCAAGTTTTCAAACGAACCTGCCATGGCACCTTTTCTTGTTCATACTTGATTTTCAACTTTTTTTTCACACACGGCAAATTTATCATTCAAACACACGACAATTCTTGATACGGATTTGCCATGGCAAGTTTTGGTACGAATCTGCCATGGCAAATTTAGTTTACAAATTTCTTCTTCATATTTTTTATTTTCAACTTTTTGTGTTTTTTACACACACGACAAACTCATCATACCAAAACATGGCAAGTCTTGGTACAAATCTGCCATGCCAAGTTTTGATAGAAATTTGATTTATTGATCATGGAAAATTTTAGTTTATTGGTTCATGGCAAATTTAGTTTACAAATCATGACAAATTTAGTTTTCAAATCATGGCAATCTAGTTTACATGAATTTTTCTTCCATGGCAAGTTTCAATATGAATCTGCCATGGCAGGTTTTCTTGTTCATGACAAATTTAGTGAATTTCACCATGGCAAGTTTTGATACGAATCTGCCACGGCATTTTTTCTTGTTCATACTTGATTTTCAACTTTTTTGTGTTTTTTTCACACACGACAAATTCATCATTCAAACACATGATAGTTCTTGATACGAATTTTGCCATGGGAAGTTCTCGTACGAATCTGCCGTGGCAATTTTCTTGTTCATTTTTTGATTTTCAACTTTTGTGTTTTTTTTACACACACGGCAAATTCATCATACCAGAACACGACAATTACTTGATAGAAATCTGCCATGCCAAGTTTTGTTACAAATTTGGTTTATTTGATCATGGCAAATTTTAGTTCATTGGTTCATGGCAAATTTCGTTTATTGATCATGGCAAATTTAGTTTTCAAATCATGGCAATTTAGTTTACATGAATTTTTCTGCCGTGGCAAGTTTCAATATGAATCTGCCAAGCCAATTTTCTTGTTCATGCCAAATTTACCTTACGTGAATTTCCGATGGCGAGTTTCGATACGAATCTGCCATGGAATTTTTCTTGTTCATACTTGATTTTCAACTTTTTTTTTCACACATGGCAAATTCATCATACAAACACACGACAATTCTTGATACGAATTTGCCATGTCAAGTTTCTTGTTTCACACTTGAATCTCCAATTTTTATGTTTTTCACACACGATAAATTCATCATACAAAACACGACAATTCTTTGATACCAATCTGCCATGGCAAATCTCTTTTGTTCATACTTGATTTTTCAAAATTTTGTGTTTTTTCTCACGCACGGCAAAAAATCTCCTCCAAAACACGACAATTTTAATTGCCATTGTATTTTTATCTTTTTGTTGTCCTGTCAATTTTTTGTGTTTTTTCACATGAATTTTTTAACTACTTGTTTTTTTTTCACATGGCAATATTGATTTTTTTGTCATGGCAGGTTTTCCATATTTCATTTAGGGGGATTAAATATGTGTTTATATACCTTTGCCATTGTTAAAAAACAATATAATGGAAAATAGTTTGGTCAAACTCGAATGGCAATTTTTCTGCTTTTTTCAAAGCAGCTGATGGCATTTTTCAGTAGCTGAGCAAAATTTGGGCTTTTATTTGTCACAAAAAACCAAAATCTAGGCCTTTTCATTTAATTCGTTGTCAGTGGGCCTTTTGTTCCTTTTCTTTTCACAGGGAAAAGGGCCTGGTGTAATCGAGGTGTGTGGGGCTGCGGGTTCACACTGAAACGAATTCGTGCAGGGGATCGATCCCCTCGTACTAAACGAGTTGTGTGGTATGATGCTCCTTCTGCCACATGTGTGGGCAGTTCTAATATTCGCTTACACAGGGTTGTGTGGGCTGCCTGCTGATATGCCACATAGGGCCGTGTGGGCGGATGTCCATTGTGCCACACGTGTGGCAGTTATCGGCGTCCTTAGATTGTTTGTGCATAAATCTCACACAAACTCGATCGTGTTCCTATTATGTTGCACGCTCATGTCAGCCCGATCTTTTCTTTGTCACGTGTCCAGTGTCCCGTTTGTTCATGTCAGTCCATTCTTAAGTTCCCTTTTCTGCATGGCCTGTATTTGTCGTCGTATGGGGAATGTGGGCCATTTTTTGTCACCTTTGTTGTGCATTTTTTGTGGGCTATTTTTTTATTTCTTTCCTTTTCTTTACTCCTTTTCATTTTTTTTGTTGTGGTCCGTCCTGAATGTGTATACAAATAGTTCTTTCTTTCTTTTTAACCTTTCCTGTTTTTGTTGTTCTTCTTTCCTTCACTTATTTATTTTTCAATGCATGATATTTTTAGTATGAAATTGCTATTTTCACATCTAGATGTAATATACTTACATCACATCTAACCCCTCAACCATATGATCAAGTGCTAAAAGATTCATGATGAGGAACTGTAGCCCATCTATGCCTGCATTTATTTTCCTGGGCGTTGTTCGTTTCTCCTCTCACAGAAATGGTTGTTTGTTCTTTATTGGGATGCAAATAAAACGCTTCTTCGCTACCACTGACGCCAATGGGCTCGTCGAGCTCACCCTCGTCCACGGCGACTAGAAGTTGACAGTGAACAACCCTTCTTCGTTATCGTACGTACTCTCGGGGAACTCGTTGTCCTTTGGAAGCATCTTTTTAAATATTATCAGCAACTTTCCAAATCCCTTGTTAGATACACTATTCTCGGCCTTCCATTGCAGCAATTCCAGTGTGGTGCCTAGCTTTTTCTTGTCAGCTTCACAATTCGGGTACAACAATTTCTTGTGATCCTCTAACATGCGCTGCAACTTCTTCTTCTCCTTTTCACTTGCGCAGTTTCTCTTTGCATCGGCAATGGCCCGACCTAGATCATCAGTGGGCTCATCTGATGCCTCTTCTTTAGCTTCTTCCCGCATTGCCGGCTCAGCTTCTTACCCCATTGTTGTACCATCATATTCAGGAAACCCATGGCCAGGATAGCTGTCGGTGTCCTCTTCTTCTTCATTGTCTTCCATCATAACCCCTCTTTCTCTGTGCTTGGTCCAAACATTATAGTGGGGCATGAAACAGACTCAAACAGGTGGACGTGAATGGTTCTTGACTTAGAGTAATTCAGACCATTCTTACAGCCAGGACATGGACAAGGCATAAAACCATCCGCCCGCTTGTTTGACTCAGCCGCAAGCAAAAAAGTATGCACGCCATTAATGAACCGGGAAGAGCATCGGTCATTGTCCATCCATTGCCGGCTCATCTTCATTTACACAGCACCGAAAAGACCAAATTAATACAAGTTCATACAACACTTATTCTCATAAAACAACATACAAATAACTCTCTAGCTAAAGCATTTAAATGCAAAAACAAATGCGATCAAGATCGCAACTAAGGTAACAATTGATCCAACAGCATAATGATACCTAGCCTCACTATCAATGGCATATTTTCTAATCTTTCTAATCTTCAAGCACATTTTCTCCATCTTGATCTTGTGATCATCGACGACATCGGCAACATGCAACTCCAATTCCATCTTCTCCCCCTCAATTCTTTTCAAAT
The DNA here is from genome assembly GCF_002162155.2 of Triticum dicoccoides. NCBI lineage: Eukaryota > Viridiplantae > Streptophyta > Magnoliopsida > Poales > Poaceae > Triticum > Triticum dicoccoides. The sequence goes on from NC_041383.1 coordinate 803,641,091, forward strand.
TTTCTTTCAAATACTCGTTTTCTTTTTCAACTAAATTTAACCTCTCGACAATAGGATCGGTTGGAATTTCCGGTTCACATACCTCCTAGATAAAAATATCTATGTCAACTTGATGGGCATAATTTGTCATAAACACGAAATGCAACAAATGGTTATAAAAGAGAATATACCACATTCAAATCATAACCCGGACAAGGGCCGACGGGGATGGATATCAAAACCATGGCACTATGTATAACAAACAATGTACGGGTAGTATAATTATAAAAGTAACTACTCCCTCCGTCCCATAATATAAGACGTTTTTTGACAGTACAGTAGTGTAAAAAAACGTCTTACATTATGGGACGGAGGGAGTATATATCTAAATCACACAAACATGTTTTTTTTATATTAAAAAGATAAGAACAAGAGGCTCACCACAACGTGGAGCCGGCGATGGGACGGTGCGGGCGATCGACGATGGTTAGGACGGAGACGGGAAGGCACTAAGTAAACCACACCTACATATGCAAACTAAGAGTTATTTTGACCTCAAATTGCATATAAATCAAATACTACCACATATAATTCCTCCCAAAATAAAACCCACAAATCACTATACCTATAGAGCATTGCAAGAGCTAATCTAGCAATGAGAGATGAAAGGACAAAGTTGCTAACCTTTGTGATCACTTGGATGGATGGGGTGCCTTCAAATCTTCACAAATTTTGGCAAAAATGAAGTGTGAGCTCGAGAGGAAGAGGAAGAAAATAGAGGAGAGGAAAGTGGAAGAATAGAGCGCTCGAGCTGGATGAAGGGGTTTATATAGGAAGACCTTTAGTACCGGTTTGTTAGACGAACCGGGACTAAAGGTGAACTTCTAGTCCCGGTTCGTGGCATGAACCGGTACTAGAGGTGCTGGTGGGGCCGCAGCCTGACACCAGCCTGCCACCACCTCTTTAGTACCGGTTCATGGCATGAACCGGTACCACAGGTTAGCCACGAACCTTTACTATTGAGCGCCGCGCGCCTAGCCATTGGAACTGGCACTAATGGTCACATTAGTGCTGGTCCAGTTACAAACCGGGACTAATGTGTTTCACATTAGGCCCTTTTTATACTAGTATAATACTAGCCACTAATAATCCAAAGGCAATATGAAAACCAATGTAATACTCCAAAGCATAATATTAAATACCATTCATGAAAATAATCATCATATAATCCACTAATAATCCAACGACAACATGACATCCCTCAAATAGCAAGCATAACTCCTAGTACTCCAAACAGTAGCATGGCAATAGCAAGATCAAAAACAACTCCAAGAAAATGCCATGTACAAAGTCATGTACCTAAAGAAATATTTTAAATAAGTTCAAATAAATAAACCATGTCACTGCATTGCAATCATGCAAATGGAGGGTGTGGCTTGCATGGGGTGGATGAAATCACCGGGAAGTGCGAGAAGCTCGCAGAAAGAATCGCCGGAAAATGTTCTCTTTCAGAGGGGGCTGAATAAGGGCAGGGGAAAAATGGTCATTTCAGAAAGTTAAAACATGGTGAAAATGATTCCATCGGAACGGGCTTGACAAAACGAAGAAGTAGGCTTTGGAATCATCTCATTTGGAGTTACGAGCAAAACGTTATGGGTAGATGAAGTGCAGGGACCAATCTGTAAAAGAATCTTCACAAATAGGCCCCTGGCTGGAAAAACAGAACGTGCCTTCTAAGAAAATACGCTTTCCTGCCGAAAAAACATATTTCAGTCACAGACAGAACGAGAGTACGCTTTTAACTGGAGGAAGAGTAAAGCATGAAGTGCGATTTCACTTATCCACCTCAGTGGGTCCGAGTCAACTGGCTGGGACGCTGATGGGTGGGGCCCACCACTACTGGAATCAGCTTCTTTGCCGTCCGCCATGGCGGACGGCAAAGGCACAGATCCCGGACGGCAAACTCCTTTGCCGCTAGCTAGTGGACGACAAACTGTCCGGCTGAACACGTGCCAGCAAAGACCTTCTTTGCCGTCCGCTTTGCAGAAGCGGACGTCAAAGGATTATGCCGTCCGCCATCTGAGGCCAGCAGACGGCAAATACGATGGACGACAGTGGTGTGGGGTGAGAGCAGTTAGGGGGTTAACGGCACTCTTTGCCTTCCGCTGACATACGACAAAGAGCTTAGCTAGGGCAGCACTGGGAAGTTGCCACGTGGCCAGCTAGATCGTCTGCCAGCAAACGACATATATTTGGTCACTTTGCCGTTTGCTTGCAGACGGCAAAATGACCAAATAGGCAGCCAGTGTTCCCAGTTTGCACATGTGACTGCCACGTGTCCTCTTTGCCGTCTGCTAGCGGATGGCAAAGCTCTTTGCCGTCGGCTAGCGGACGGCAAAGAGGCTATACATCCCCTGTTTTTATTTAAATCCAATTAATTAGACATGATTTCAAACACAAATATACATGCATACATATCCAACATATCCAACAGCATGTCCAACAACATATTTCATCAAATCCAACAACATAGTTCAACAAAGTCCAACATATCCATATATACATAACCACAAACAAGTTTCCAACAACATATCCATATAGACATACATATCCAAACAAGTTTTCATAAACAACAAGGAAGCACCAGAAGAATAGTACACTCCATGAATCCAAGCTTCCTCATGTAAAGCAAATCTGTAAATTGGAAAAGATGAAAGTTAGAAGAAGAAGAAGAAGACTAGTTAGAAGAAGAAGACTAGTTAGAAGAAGAAGAAGAAGAAGATTTTTTTCTTCTCTTTCTTTTTCTCCTCTCCTCTTCTTGATCTTCTTCTTCTTCTTCTAACTAAGGCAAGTAAAAATGCCATTTTATTGCTAAGCTAGGTAAAAATGCTAAGTGTAGGTCATTTTAGAGCTAAGCTAGGTAAATAGGTCATTTTGGAGCTTAGTAAGGTTATTATGTCATTTTCGAGGAAAATAAGCTAAGTCTATATCATTTTGGAGGTAACAAAGATTATCATGCCATTTTTGACCTAAGTATGCTAAGTATGTCATAAACGAACTGAATAAGCTAAGTATAGCTCATTTTTTATCTAACTTAGGTAATTATGCCATTTAGGAGGAAAATAAGCTAAGTATCCATTTGTAAAGCAAAACATTAGAGAAAACTTACCCTCATCACAACAAATATGATGAAAACTAAGGTAACAATTGATCCAACGGCATAATCATACCAAGCCTCATTATCAATGGCATATTTTCTAATCTTCTTAAGCTTCAGGCGCATTGCATCCATCTTCAAGTGCATTGCATTCGTCTTCATCTTGTGATCATCGATGACATCGGCAACATACAACTCCAATGTCATCTTCTCTTCTTCAATTCTTTTATTTTTTCTTTCAAATACTCATTTTATTTTTCAACTAAATTTAACTTCTCAACAAGAGGGTCGGTTTCAAATTCCAGTTCACATACCTCCTAGATTAAAATATCTCTATGTCAACTTGATGGCCATAATTGTCATAAATGCAAAATGCAACAAATAGTTATGAAAGAGAATTTACCACATCCGAATCATAAAGCAGGAGAGGGCCGATGGGGACAGACATCAAGACCATGTCACTATGTATAAGAAACAGTCATACAAAGTAAGAAAGTTATACATACCAACTATATAAATCATACAATCATACAAATAACTATATAAATCAAGTACAACATAAAAATTTGAATACCTAATAATCACTGTCGGTAATGACGTGTTCATATCATCACTAATAAATGCATCATCATCATCACTATCGGTAATGACGTGCTCATCATCATCATTAATAAATGCATCATCATGTGGAAGGCCACCTGTACGTAATCATTCAAGCATTGATGGGTCATCTGTAACAGTAACTTCTTCTTCTTCCGTCTCTTCTTGTTCCGGCTCAGGGGTGAAGTCGGATTCACTATTGTTGTCTACTTCAATATTCTGGGGTGGAGTAGAGCATTTCTTGAAACGTTTTTTGGCAAGACGTGTTTCTTGGAAGAATTCTCCTTCATCATATGTGTCTTGGTTAATGTGAGGTTCATAATCCTCTTCATTCGGGGGAGGTGGTCTAACACGTGGCGGCACTTCATAAACAACATCCCAACCACTGAGATTTGGATCACTTTGACAGGCCCAGGTAGATAGAAAACTTGGGTTGCCTGTTGAGCCGTGATATAGACATCGGAAACATCCAAATGGGTGCTTTGTTTGATTTCGACTAGCCCTATATGTTCGTGAGTCCTTCTAGTTTCCCTGGGCTGGAACCAATAACATCTGAAGACTACGACATTTGGTGGGTTTTCACCATAGAATTGAAGTTCATAAATTGCTTCAACTCTTCCATAATACTCGATACCTCCTTCGCCGATAGCAGAGACACAACAATTTGTAGACTTTCGGATGGCCATAGATAGCTCTTTTCCATAGGTACGAAAGTAATACCCGTTGATGTCGTAATTGTCAAATGAACGGACCTTATAGTCAAAACCATTAGCTAGTTGTCTCAATTCACATCCATAATCTCTGAATTAGCCTACAAGTTTAATACGAAAGGATTTTTGCATTAGTCGCAAATTAATCAAAGAAATGAAAGGGTCTAATGGAAATTACCGTTTTCTTGAACCAAGAGATGAAACTGGGATATTCGCCTCCTTGCTTTGCCAAAAGCTCATACTCTTTGAAGGAATACTTTTGGATCACCGCTCCATAAGAGAATATGGCGATGTATCAACTGCATCAAATATCCAGGAATAAGAGCAGTTCAAAGAAATTAGAAGTTGCAAAACATTGTACCGAGATCTTACTCGATGTACGGCCGCACTTCTGTTAGGTTGTTAAAGAGATACAACGAAATGGTCCGTCATTCTTCAACATCCAACGATACTAGTTTCCAAGCATTGGATGGTGCGAGATTCCCTTTGAATATTTTGAGGTTGGATTGACCCTTTTTAGGGTCGTCAACATTGTACCGAGGCTTGGGATTATGCAAATGATGATTTTCGGCTTCGTAGTGTGCTGTCATGAAGTTTGACGCCTCCTTAGTGATGAATGCCTCGGCCATCGATGCTTCTATTCTACGTTTATTTTTACATTTTTCTCGAAGCGTCTTCTGCATCCTCACAGTTGAGTAGCACCAATGATTTTGCATGCCCCCCCCCAATCGTGCCTCGGCCGGGAGATGCAAAATCAAGTGTTGCATTGGATTAAAGAAGCTTGGCGGAAAGATCATCTCTAACTTGCAGATTAACTCCGGTGCCAACTGTTCCATTTCTTCTAGGAGGCCAGACGATAGTTCTTTCGCACACAGAAAACGGAAGAAATAGCTCAGCTCTGCCAGTACCAGCCATTCATCCTCAGTGATTGAGCCACGCAACATCACCGGCATTATCCGCTCAACCCATATGTGCCAATCATGACTTTTTAGACCAAATATTTTCAATTTATCAAGACTCGCTCCCCTCTTTAGATTTGCTGCATACCCATCGGGGAACATCAACTGCATTTTCACCCACAAAATAATTTCCTTCATAGCTGGCCTTCCAAGATTGAACCATGCCTTTGGCTTCGTCCAGTTTCGCTTTCCTTTTGGTTCTTGCATGTTTTTGTAATGGTCTATCACAAATCTCCTCTTGATCGTCTCTAGCCTTACTATTATCCTTCGATTTCCCCTCCATGCCGAACAATGTACCAAAAATGGCTTCGGTGATATTCTTTAGTGTGCATCACGTCGATGTTGTGTGGGCAAAGGAGGTCTTTGAAGTAAGGCAGATCCCAGAAGCATGTCTTGTGAGTCCAGGCGTGTTCCTTATTATACCCCTTGAAATACCCTGGACGCTTTGGATCTGGCTCGAGCGCGTTTAACTGATCTAGGGTCTGTTGGCCTGTCAAGGCAGGTGGTGCAGAGTGTTTGACAACTCTACCTTTGATGAAGTTCTTCTTATCTTTCCTGAACTTATGGTGAGGATCTAGAAACGGTCTATGCAAGTCGAAGCAACTATACTTGTGCCCTGCCGTCAGCCAACGAAACTCAAGAGCTCCCTTGCATGTGGGGCACGGGAACCTACCATTCACACACCAGCCAATGAATAGCGCATACGTCGGCAAGTGATGCATCGAGTACATGTACCAGGCACGCATTATGAAGTTCTCTTTGCTAAAAGGCATCGTATGTCTTGAACCCATTATCCCAAGCTTCTTGCAATTCGTCCTTAAGCGGTTGCATGTACACATTCATATTCTTCCCCGGCTAGTTGGGCCCTGGAATTATCAATGTCAGGAAAATGTTTGTTCTCTGCATCATATGCTGGGGGGGGGGGGAGATTGAGTGGAATGACAAACACGGACCAACAACTGTATGGGCTACCATCTGACTGTCACAGCCTGATTTTTGGCCCTTTCTTTTTCTTTTGTTTTTCCGAGGTTTTTGCCTGAGTTTTTCTTTTTCGTGGCTTTGTGGTCTAGAAACTAAAGAAGACGCCCTCTTCTTTGCTTCCAGAGTGGCTTGCCATTCCCAAATCTTTCCCTAGACCGTGTCATTTCCATCCTAGCCCAAATCCCAATATTCTTTTTATTGGGAATATTCCTTTTCTATTAAAGGAATAACTCCAATTGCCCTAGGTTGTGAAGCAACCTATATTTCCCTCACTCCAAAATATTCCCAAATAATTATCATAAATTATTTGGGTCATATCTTGATCAAATATGGCAAAACTTTTCATTTCCATGTTAAAAAATAATTCCCCAATAATTCATTTCCTATTCTGCCCTAAATAGCGCTTTGTGAAGGAAGTGTCATTTATATTTATCCTATTGACTCCCAATATTTTTTGGCATGTTTATATGTCCAAAACATTACCCCATGCACAATTTCAAATTTATTTGCCTAGCCAATCTTCCTCAGTGAATTTTCAAAGTTTCTGTCAGATAGAAGGCTTTGTGAAGGATGTACTAGCTAGGAGTACCCAAATGAGTTGAACTTTTGCACACTCCTTAATGTGATCATATTAAACACTTCCACTCATTTGCAGCCCCATCCAATCATCTATGTGAGCACAGGAGCAAATCTTTGTTTCTGACAATATTTTCAGGTTGTGAAGCAAGTATATTTTATATTGCTTCAAAAATCCTGATAAATTACCAGATCATTCTTATACCCATAAAACATCTCTCCACCCATTTTGGCATCATTTCAATGAGCAATTTGATCACCATAATTATTCCAAGTTTCTGGTCAGCAGAGATGTTTGTGAAGCAAGTGCTATTTTGGCTTGTCCATTTGGCATGAGCTTTTTACATCATCTTCATATGACCTAATGACTAAGCCTTGCCCAATTTGAGCTCAAGTGGACACTCCATGTGAGTGCATCTTGCTGATCTTCATTTCTGGACCAAGTATGCAGTTGTGAAGCAACTGCAGTAAAACTTGATCCTTTTACCCTCAAAACCTCCAGGATGAATGTCCCTCGATAGTTAAACCTCCCAGACAAGCTAGTTACTGATTTACCTAGCTGGTTTAACCACAGCAAGTTACAAACACCTTCTTACTGAGTTACTTTTGGTGCTAAGTGCAAATCTCTTATTTGCCCGTGGACCAATTTATTTCTTTACTTGGACTAAGGGCACCAAGGTCCATCCACTGGATATGGTTGGCCATGCCAAAGGGCACCGCTTGCGCCAGCGCACGTGGTGATCACGCTTGTGTCATGGCCGCAGGCGTGCTCTGGCTTGTTCCGGCCACTATGCTCGTCTCCTCCCTCCTCGTCACTACCTCAAATCTTGTCCAGGAGCTCGCCCGTGCTCGACTACGTTGCCATGCGTCTGAGCCTCGTCGTGGTTCGCCATAAATGCATCGCAAACGCCATGCTGTGCCACAAACCGGCTCTGTCCTCCATTGTTTGCAAGTTGGAGCTCGCCCGTGAGCTCGAGAAGTCTCCCCTCGGCTATATAAGCGTGCCCTGAGTCCTCCCGCAGCTCACAAGCCCCTCCCTGCCTCGTTTGCCCTCTGGAATCACGGCATCTCGCCGTTGTTCACCGTCACCGTCCATGGCCGCCTCGGTCTCGGCTTGGGTCCGGCCACCATAGGGCTCCCCTGCCTCCCCTCCACGTCCGCCGCACTCCCCTCGTTCCACTCAGTCGCCCCACCCCCTTGCCCCTCGCCGGAGACCACCCGAGTCGCCGGAAGCCACCTCGCCCGAAGCTTCCTGTCCTCTCCATGGCGCCGCTCCTCCCCTCTAGCCCTCTCCTCCCCGGCAGCCGTGCTCAGTCTGAACGGGACCCCCTCGTCACCCCGGTCCCGCCGGTACCCTGGGCTCGGCCAGAGATGGCCGGAGCCGGCCGGCCCCCTCGCCGCTTCCTTCCCCTGCCCCTGCTCTGTTCCACGAGAGGAATAGAGGCACGGGAGGAAGAAGACAGCGCCCGTTCCCCCTCCAGCTGGCCAGGCGGGCCCCATCCCCTGCGCGTGGACCCCACCGGTCAGCCTCTCCACGCGTTGACCAAGCCGGCCCCGTTTTGACCCTGCCCCGCCACGTCACTTAAGTGGAAACGTATTCACTCGAATATGCTTTCCGTTTTTCTGTCCAGGCCCCTGGTTGAAAATATTTTCATTATAGATGCGTCCCTGGTAGAAAAACATCCATATCTTTTTATCCGTAACTCCAAATGAGCCCCCTCCGAGAGAGAACGATTTCCGGTGAATCTTTCCACGGCTTCACCGCACTTCTCCCCGGTGCCTTCTTCATCCCCAGGCAAGCCACAATACCCACTTGCATGATAGTCATGCAGTAGCCATGGCTTTCAACTTGAATATTTAATAAATGTTTGCTTGTTAAAAAGATGGTTATCGTTGTTCCGGTGATGATCAGATTTGCATGTTCACTTTTGTGCTATGTTTTCTTATACCATGTGATCATGTTATACCTGCTAGTATTACCTTTCATATGATTATGCTGGTTAGTAGTACATGTTGATGTTGGAGATTGTCGTGCTTGTCAGTATGACATGTTCAGTGGATATGAGTTATTGTTGATATGGTGGATAGTTATGTGATACTCTCATGATTATGTTGATATCATGTTCATGTCTTTTATCATGGCTCAGCATATTTGCATTCAAGTTAAACGGATTAAATTGAACTTGAACACCTGTTGGCTGAGTCATGGTGCCGCTGAATCGATGCTGACCAGTGCAACCACGCTTACCGGTATGGGACGGTCGTAACTGGGTCTATTGTTATGCCTCTCCGGTGCCTCCAACGAGGGAAGTTATGGGCGCGTGCTACCCTGATCAGGTAGGCGGAGCTTGTGTGCCCGTTGTTGAGTTAGTTTTTGGATCCGTGTCCCCGTGTGGGACGGGCCACGATGGTGGTCGTTGTGTCTGGAGGTAGACACGGGGCCACCCATGATTTAGCCCAGTGGGGAGTGAGTTGGAGTGGCTGAGAGATGGCACTAGATCGGTTTTGTCGGAACGCTGTTGGTCCACCCGGATGGGAGGGTGAGGCCATGGGTTCCGTAGTGTGGGTACAGTGTACTAACCTCTGCAGAGTGTATATTAATCTATCGATAGAAGCGCCCACGGATAAGGGCCCAGGTCGAAAGTAGGTCACACCATGAGTCAACAGTAATAAGAATAATGTGCTTAATAATAATGAGACGGGCCATGTATTGGTCAGGTGGTGATCGCCGTAAGGATCACGGGCCATGTAGTGGTCGGGTTGTGATCGCCGTAAGGATCACGGGCCATTTAGTGGTCTGGTTGTGATCGCCGTAAGTATCACGGTTTGAGACTAAGTGTTGGTCGTGGTTGTGATCGCCGTAAGGATCACGATGGTATCGAGGATACCGAGTTGTCGTATATTCGTAATGTTGTACAAGAATCGTGGGTAAAGGTCAAGCTCCTTGTGGTCATTTCTTGATTCCTACGGTATTGTTTATACCAAGCTTGATTTGATCCTGAGATGATCGTTTGATGTCCGAGGTTGGTAAGTGATGCATGTGTTGGTTACGAGGTATCCGAGCAGAATAAGTGGTGCATATAGTGTCATTATGTTGCATGCTAGTATTGTCGGATTAATATGTTCATGCTATGTTCAGGTTGAGTTAGCTGTATCATGTTTATGTTGGTCATGCCAGGTTGTACTAAGGATATCATGATAATTCCTGTTTAACCTGTAATTGCCATGATGTTGTTTGTCTTGAATGCTTCTGGTTTATTGTGAGCTTGCAAGTACATTCAATGTACTGACCTGGCGTGTCATGCCAGCTTGCAGGTCATTCCGGATTTGATTGCTTGCTTGTCGTGGGTTCGGTTCGTGTGAGCTAGGATAAGCGTTCCAGCCAGAGTCCCTGCGGAGTGGAGTTCACAACCATCGCCGTTGTTCCGCTGCTAGAGTTATTCCGCTGCTTCGAGTTGTTCTGCTGCTTGCATAGAGCAACTGAGGATGGCGTAGTGTCGCCGTACCGATGTTATTCATTGTAATATCAGAGACCTTGTATTCATATTCATGTAATAATAGAAAGCTGGTTTGTTCTATGCTAAGAAGTGTCGTATTCCAGAAGACTTCTCCTCGATCTCTGGGCTGGAATACGGGGCGTTCCGGTTTTCTCTGAGCCGGGGTGCCACAGGCTTGGTATCAGAGCAGGTCTGGCTGTAGGACGCCCTAGACCGCGCAGACGTTAGAAAGCGGTAGTATAGACCCCAGTTGGTTTGATTGCACTTGATTGCTGCATTTGTTTGTCGCATAGCATGCATAGATTATTATTTAGTCGCTAATGGTTTATCTGGTGAGTGTAGCTGGCATCGGTTCGGATCCACTACGGCTCAATCTTTGCATTTCTCTAGTTCCCTTTTCTTTCGGTGTTTGGTGTCATTTCTGTCCCAGCAGAGTGATGCCAAGTGATCCCGACACTGTTTGCAAAAATGGGGCTCAGGTATCGCACCGATGTCTTTCCTTCAGTCCCGCCTATCGTTTCGGTGATGGACACGCGTCTATCCCGGGTCGTTCTTTTATTTTGTCGTGTTGGCAACCCTTAGTGATCTTAGTTATCAAGAAAGGGCAATGTCAGCAGCCTTAGTTTTTCCTTGCTATCCTATTTCTTGGACGAGTACGGATCTTTTTCCGTCCGCTTGATAATAATGTGGTTGCGACCTTCGTGTCCCACTACATGATTACCGAGTACGTCCTCGCCTCCGAGCTAGTTCAGGTTGCCACCTGGCTAAGCTAGCACTTGGTGTAGCGCTATTTACACCAATTCTTCCACACATTTATTCATCCTCGTGCACATCGTCACAACATGCTAGATCGTAGTACCGGAGTTTCCGCGAGATTTGTGTGCTTAGGTGTGCATGCATATTTTTGTGTGAGTAGCAGTAATATGTGATGATTGCTTGATTAATTATATTAGTAGAATGCTTGTGTGCTTTTGTTTTAGTCGTTTCTGTTGTTCCTTTCTTTGGGCCTTTGGTGTTACAAATTTTCCCCCTATTAAAGTTGCTCGTCAGCCGACACCAGACCCGAAGAGTCAGCAAGAAATGCATATATTTGGAAACTCAGCTAAACAGAATGGAATTATTAGCAGACTGCAGTGAAAATTGGAATATCTTGTCTGAATGCAATCCTGGATGGACCGTCAGTATGAAGTTTGCATTAGCGCGCACTCATCACAACAAAATGATTAAATCAGCAAGAAGATAAATTGTGTGCAAGGTTGGCAGAAGATTATCAAAGGTATGGATCAGATACAAGTTTAATTTTCGTTGAGGATGATTTTGACGCATGATATACCCGGACGCAAGAAAAAATATGGCATATACTCAAAAAGGAGGATAGTCCAGTAAAACCCCGTTTCATGCAAGAAATCAATAGCAAAAATATTCAGATGGTATGTATATGTGGAAATCGGTCCGCATATCACAATAAGTTTCTGGTGTAAGCAACTCACTTTTCCCTCGCAAGATACCAGAGAAGCTTCCAAGCCAAGATTCATCTATCTTCCTCAGTACGATACATGGATGATCCCCCATGCAAGGTACCCTGTCTTCTTCAATAAGCAACCGCAAAAACTTCCGGCATAAGGTACCGAGTCTTTCCCCTGCAAAGTCTTTAAGGGGGTAAGCTTCTGAAGCACGATATCCAGTCTTCTTCAGCAAACTGTCCGATGAAAGTTTCGAGCACAAGACATCAAAATTCCTCAGTAAGACATTGGTACAAGGTAGCACGCTGTGAATTGATGACATATGGAAGTGAATCCCAAGAATCAGATCGGCAATAGTTTGGTCAGAATCAAGAATCAGTCAGAGTACACGTCTGTCTCGGAATCAGGTCCTCACATATATGCAATGAGCATACCACCAAAATCTTACAAGTCACTCGGATGAGGATCCGACAACCACGTAAGGATGGTTAATAGAAGAAAGCCAGTATACACCGCAGTGTGACAAAGGATTATGAGGATTGACGACATCAATGAGCTCAATACAAGTACCCGTGAACCTGGAAAATGATCCTGATGAGCAATTGTCACCTTTTCCCCAATAACGGCACCACGCCTGTGATCTGAGCTGTTTCTAGCTATCCGGGGTGGATGCCGATTTTTGTTTCTCTCTTCAACGACTGTCATGAGTCTGAGCTACTTTTCGGCCGTCTCATACAACTGTTGAGTTTCTTTTTGTGACAGTAGCCCTATAGCTGCTTTTTGGCTATTTTAGGGAGCTGCCACCTTCTTCTTATCAACCCGGTCTCATGCTTTGAGCTGTGTTTTTCGGCCGTCCTGAGCCGTGGTTGAGTTATTCCAGTAATGTCCCAGATTAGAGTTGTAAAGACCGTTCTGGTGGCTACTGACTTATTTGCTGATTTCTTCAAGGGTTTCAGATGATCATTTCCCTACGATCAGAACTTGAGAGGTGTTGAACCTGCCATTAATGGGTTACCCTGTCAGAAAAATGAGGATAAGCTACAATTGCCGAAAAATTGCACCGACAGTACCTATGGTCATACAAAGAAACACTATGGCCCAGCTCTTTCAGCTAAAGATCCAGACCAAGAAAACAATAATGAAGGAGCAAGACCAGTGATGCAGGTATGAAAATTGTACACGACCCCCATGGTGCAGATCCCCGGACAGTCTAAGTCAGTATTAATCCACATGGATATGCCTACAACATGAGTAATTGGCATGAGGAATAACATTCTGGAAGCCTGATTCCTCACTTATATGAATCATAATGGATAGTCTGTCGTGAACAAAATTTTTCTGTCAGAACCACTGTCAGCCAAGTCTGCAGATATTGTCATACATGCCAAACCCTTTATGCTGGCCGTGACAGGAGACAATCAGATATTTGGTACGGATCCAATACTCATGACAGTGGAACCAGTTAAGATGATTCAAAAACTTCTGCAATGAGTCAGAATTTGTCAGGAAACGCATATGTTTGAACTCACTATTTGGAACCCAAAGGACCTGCATTTAGTGGAGAAACCTAGTGCAATGAGTCAGAGCTTGAGTTTTTCATCAGAAAATTCTGATCATCATTCCATGAAAGGTTGTCAGTGCCGGATGGCACACCCAGCGGAAATCACTTTTGGATTTGTGAGACGGAGATATATTTCATTCATGATAATCAAATCACACTCAGCTAGTCAGCAGGTCTAAGAAGAAATTGCAGCCTATATAAGAGTGAGCAGGCCAGGTAAGGTCTGTCAGAATGACGATACAGTAAAGCACCCAGGGCCAGTCAGATAAAAATTTAGCGGGAACAAGAATAAAGCAAAAAGGATACCCGAGTTGGAAACGGTTTCCTTAAGTCAGAATATTCATACGAGTTCCCTGAGCAACCAAATCTCGAGGACGAGATTTATTTAAAGGGGAAAGGTTTGTCACAGCCTGATTTTTGGCCCTTTCTTTTTCTTTTGTTTTTCCGAGGTTTTTGCCTGAGTTTTTCTTTTTCGTGGCTTTGTGGTCAGGAAACTAAAGAAGATGCCCTCTTATTTGCTTCCAGAGTGGCTTGCCATTCCCAAATATTTCCTTAGACCCTGTCGTTTCCATCCTAACCCAAATCCCAATATTCTTTTTATTGGGAATATTCCTTTTCTATTAAAGGAATAACTCCAATTGCCCCAGGTTGTGAAGCAACCTATATTTCCCTCAGTCCAAAAAATTCCCAAATAATTCTCATAAATTGTTTGGGTCATATCTTGATCAAATATGGCAAAACTTTTCATTTCCATGTTCAAAAATAATTCCCCAATAATTCGTTTCCTATTCTTCCCTAAATGGCACTTTGTGAAGGAAGTGTCATTTATATTTATCCTATTGACTCCCAACATTTTTGGGCATGTTTATATGTCCAAATAATTACCCCATGCACAAGTTCAAATTTATTTGCCTAGCAAATCTTCCTCAGTGAATTTTCAAAGTTTCTGTCAAATAGAGGGCTTTGTGAAGGAAGTACTAGCTAGGAGTACCCAAATGAGTTGAACTTTTGCACACTTCTTAATGTGCTCATATTAAACCCTTCCACCCATTTGCAGCCCCATCCAATCATCTATGTGAGAACAGGAGCAAATCTTTGTTTTTGACAATATTTTTAGGTTGTGAAGCAAGTATATTTTATATTGCTTCAAAAATCCTGATAAATTACCAGATCATTCTTATACCCATAATACATCTCTCCACCCATTTTGGCATCGTTTCAATGAGCCATTTGATCACCATAATTATTCCAAGTTTCCGGTCAGCAGAGATGTTTGTGAAGAAAGTGCTATTTTGGCTTGTCCATTTGGCATGAGCTTTTTACATCGTCTTCATATGAGCTAATTACTAAGCCTTGCCCAATTTGACCTCAGGTGGACACTCCATGTGAGTGCATCTTGCTGATCTTCATTTCTGGACCAAGTATGCAGTTGTGAAGCAACTGCGGTAAAACTTGATCCTTTTACCCTCAAAACCTCCAGGATGAATGTCCCTCGATAGTTAAACCTCCCAGACAAGCTATTTACTGATTTACCTAGCTGGTTTAACCACAGCAAGTTACAAACACCTTCTCACTGATTTACTTTTGGGATAAGTGCAAATCTCTTCTTTGCCCCTGGACCAATTTATTTCTTTACTTGGACTATGGGCACCAAGGTCCATCCAGTGGACATGGTTGGCCATGCCAAAGGGAGCCGCTTGCGCCAGCGCGCGTGGTGATCATGCTTGCGTCCTGGCCGCAGGCGTGCTCTGGCTTGTTCCGGCCACTATGCTCGTCTCGTCCCTCCTCGTCGCGACCTCAAACCTTGTCCAGGAGCTCGCCCGTGCTCGATTGCATCGCGCTGCATCCGGGCCTCATCGTGGTTCGCCATAAATGTGTCGCAAAAGCCATGCCCGTGCCACAAACCGGCTCTGTCCTCAATTGTTTGCAAGTTGGAGCTCGCCCGTGAGCTCGAGAAACCTCCCCTCGGCTATATAAGCGTGCCCCGAGTCCTCCCTCAGCTCACAAGCCCCTCCCTCACCTCGTTTACCCTCTGGAATCATGGAATCTCGCCGTTGTTCACCGTCACCATCCATGGTCGCCTCGGCCTCGGCTTGGGTCCGGCCACCACAGGCCTCCCTCGCCTCCCCTCCACGTCCACCGCACTCCCCTCGTTCCACTCAGCCGCCCACCCCCTTGCCCCCCGCCGGAGACCGCCCGAGTCACCGGAAGCCACCTCGCCCGAAGCTTCCTGTCCTCTCCATGGCGCCGCTCCTCCCCTCCAGGCTTCTCCTCCCCGGCGGCCATGCTCACTCTGAACGGGACCCCCTCGTCACCCCGTTCCCGCCGATACCCTCGGCTTGGGCAGAGATGGTCGGAGCCGGCCGGCCCCCTCGCCTCTTCCTTCCCCTGCCCCTGCTCTGCTCCACGAGAGGAACAGAGGCACGGGAGAAAGAAGACAACGCCCATGCCCCTCCAGCTAGCTAGGCGGGCCCCATCCCCTACGCGTGGACCCCTTCGGTCAGCCTCTCCACGCGTTGACCAAGCCGGCCCCGTTTTGACCCTTCCCCGCCATGTCACTTAAGTGGAAACGTATTCACTTGAATACGCTTTCCATTTTTCTGTCCAGGCCCCTGGTTGAAAATATTTTCATTATAGATGGGTCCCTGGCAGAAAAACATCCATATCTTTTTATCCATAACTCCAAATGAGCCCCCTCCGAGAGAGAACGGTTTCACCGCACTTCTCCCCGGTGCCTTCTTCATCCCCAGGCAAGCCACAATACCCACTTGCATGATAGTCATGCAGTAGCCATGGCTTTCAACTTGAATATTTAATAAATGTTTGCTTGTTAAAAAGATGGTTATCGTTGTTCCGGTGATGTTCAGATTTGCTTGTTCACTTTTGTGCTATGTTGTCTTATACTCTGTGATGATGTTATACCTGCTAGTATTACCTTTCATATGATTATGTTGGTTAGTAGTACATGTTGATGTTGGAGATGGTCGTGCTAGTCAGTATGACATGTTCAGTGGATATGAGTTATTGTTGATATGGTGGATAGTTATGTGATACTCTCATGATTATGTTGATATCATGTTCATGTATTTTATCATGGCTCACCATATTTGCATTCAAGTTAACCGGATTAAATTGAACTTCAACACCTGTTGGCTGAGTCATGGTGCCGCTGAATCGATGCTGACCAGTGCAACCACGCTTACCGGTATGGGACGGTCCTAACTAGGTCTATTGTTGTGCCTCTCCAGGCCTCCAACGAGGGAAGGTTATGGGCGCGTGCTACCCTGATCAGGTAGGCAGAGCATAACCTTGTGTGCCCGTTGTTGAGTTAGTTTTTGGATCCGTGTCCCCGTGTGCACTACAAAAAAAGACACATCTGTGACATTTTGGGCCGAACGAATTTTTTTCTGTCATACATATGACACTTCTATGACGATAATTGTGACAAAACCCGGTATCATCATTGATGTGGTGGGCTCCTACTTCTATGACAAAAAATCATGACAGAAAATGGGCTTTTCGTCCTGGGTGGGCCGGAGAAGCAGCTGCATGACATTCTTTGGGCCGTCCATGACGGAAAAAACCGTGGTAGAAGCGAGGGGGAGGAAAATTTCAGGGAGTTGCCGGTTACGGTGGGAGAGCGATGCGCGTTTCTCTCGTACAGGTACGCGCGTGTGTGCGAGGCGTTGGCTCTAACTGAAGCCGAGCGAGGCATTGGGCTCTAACTGAACCCGAGCGATTGCATTGCAGGCTACGCGTTACTGAATCCGAGGGATCGATCGATGGCTGTTAACTGAACCCGATGGAGCGATTCCTTCGCTACTGCTGCTAACTGAAGCCGATCGATTGGATGAACAGTGAG
>NC_041383.1:803659218-803677299 GCF_002162155.2 Triticum dicoccoides
TGGTTGAACAGTAGCTCGTGGAGAGCCCGCGGTGGAGGCTGGATGAACAGGAGCCCGTGGAGGCTGGAGGAGGTCGACGGTAGCCCGTGGAGGCTGGAGGAGGTCGACGGTGGAGATGAACAGTATCCCGTGGAGTCCCGTTTTGCAGTACGCCACACCCCCCTGTTTCGACCGTAGCGCTCCAACACAAGTCCATTTCGTCCGTTTTGCGGTACGCCACACCCCTCCCGATCAACAGGACCCCCGTTTCGACCGTAGGAGGTCCGTTTCCTCCGTTTTGTGGTACGCCACACCCCTCCCAATCAACAGGACCCCCGTTTCGACCGTAGGAGGTCTGTTTTCTCCGTTTTGCGGTACGCGAGGCCCCTCCTGATCAACAGGACCCTGTTTCGAACGTGGCCGGTCGAACACAAGACCGTTCCTCCGTTGTGCGGTACGCCAGGCCTCGTTTCCATCGCCTGTTCCGTCCAAGCCTCCCGATGAACACGACCACGCATTTCGTTCCGACCTAGCCGGTTGGCTCCCCATGAACACGACAACGACGCTGTTTCTCCGTTCCGACCTAGCCATGTACGTATGCGCGATAGGCGTTAGAGACCCTACCCGTATGTACGTACGTGGCCGAATTTTCTTTCTTGCACCCTCGCTGCTGTACGTACGTGTACATGCTACGTGCGCGCCTCTACTATGACACGTGCGCGCCTCTACATCTACGACATGTGTGCGCCTCTACATCGACCAGTATGTACGTACACGTTCGCGACTAGAATGACAATGCTACGTACGCTTCGACCAGGTGGGTCCCGATTGTTAGGAACTTCCTTGCGTGCAAAGATGTAGCTGGTGGGTCCCAGCAGTCAGGGGGGCGAATCGTTTTTTTTGCCTGGACGCACTTCCTTGCGTGCGAAGGTGTAGCTGGTGGGTCCCAGCAGTCAGGGGGGTAACTTTTTTTTCGCGAAATATGGTGGCCCATCTGGTGGGTCCCCGCTGTCAGGTGGAGGAATAATTATTTTGCGCGTAATAAGGAGGCACTTCCTTGCTGTGGTCGTGGACTCAGCTATCAGCCTCTCCACATACAGTCCACGTCCGATGGAAGCCGTTCCTTGACCATGTTGACCACGCTGCGCCGAGAGTACCAGGGCGGTGGACGACGGCGAGGCCTAGGAAGGGGACGACGCGGAGCCGGGGAAGATGGGGCAGTGGATGCCCACGCGTAGAGGAGTACGAGGGTTCACTGGTTCGCTGAGGTGTGAGGTTACCGTCGCCGCAGAATAACAGGGGGTGTGGGTGAGTAGAGGGATGGCCTGGCCAACGGTGGGAGTAGTAGGGGGCGGTGAGGCCTCCGCCGCATCGCAGCCGGCCACGGGAGGCAGGAGCACGAGGCACGACCGGCGCTGGTTTCGGCGGCTGGAGCAAGAAGACTAGAGGTTGAAGAAGCACTACGACCGTTGGATGGATATTGTACGGTCATTGGAGCTAGAATCGTGCATATTGAATAAGTTTACAAAGCCCTTCCGTCCCCGTCAACTTAGTAGGCCCACAAGTCAGCCTCCCACTATACTGGGTCCTAGCTAACAGGGAGAGTATTCATTTTTTTGTGCGTAATAAGGAGGCACTTCCTTGCGTACGAAGATATAACTGGTGGGTCCGAGCTGTCAGAGACGGCCACGGGGAGGAGGGAGCAGGCAGTCCCGCCGATGCTTGTTTGAGCGGCTGGAGCAGGAAGAGCAGAGATTGAAGAAGCACGACGGCCGTTGGATGGCCATCCAACAGTCAATGCTTGTGCGTCAACCTTTTTTTTAGGAAAGCCTCAAATCTGTGGAAAACAGCATACAACCCATCTGCCATTATTTTTAATAATTTACAGCCCATTTGCTAATTCTTAAGGTTTTTTTTGGAGCCCATATTCTTTTTGTTAGCATTACAACCCATATTGTGGCCACGGTTAAAAACTTATACGAAATTTTGCATATTTCGGTGCGGTCCGAACTGTTTTTAATCCCGAAATTTCGACTCACATTCAAACTGATTTTAAAAATAAATGTATATCAATATAAAATCCAACAAATTCTCCACGCATAAAAATTAATGTAATTTAATATCTTGAAATGAAAAAAAAGATATTTGAAACTAACTGCCGGTTTGATGTGTTTTAAAAATGTACAACCCATTTCTCATTACTGATGGGCCATTTTCTCGGCCAGCCGAATGAAAGCTCTCCTCGTCTTGAAAGATTTACAGCCCAACTGGCCTGACAAAGCGACTTACTTGGCAAATCACAAAAAAACTGGGTTGTGGCCGTGGACCCAGCTGTCAGCCTCTACACGTACAGTACTCTCCCGATGGAATGTCATTGACCACATTGACCATGCCGCGCCGAGAGCACCAAGGCGGTGGACGACGGCGAGGCCTAGGAAGGGGACGACGCGGAGCCGGGGAAGACGCGGCAGTGGATGCCCACACGGAGAGGAGTACCAGGGTTCACTGGTTCGGCTGCGGTGTGAGGCTGCCGTCGCCGCAGGGCCTAGCTAGCGATGGGAGTAGTAGGGGGCGATGAGGCCTCAACGGCAGCACAGCCGGCCACCGGAGGCAGGAGCAGGCGGTCTCCCCGACGCTGGTTTGGGCGGCCGTTGCAAGAAGAGCAGCGATTGAAGAAGCAGCAGGACCCTTCAATTCAAATCCAACGGTTACTACTGCTAGAATCATTTGTTGACTAAGTTGACAAGCCTTGCGTACGCGTCAACGTAGTAGGCCCACATGTCAGCCTGCTAACCGGTGCGCCCCAGATGTCAGTGGGAGGAATCATTTTTTTCGCATAATAAGGAGGCAGTTGATTGCGTGCGGCCAGACCAGCGGAGGGAGTAGGGTGGGCCAGGGAAGCCTGCGCGGCATCACAGCGGGCCACAAGAGGAGGGAGCAGGCAGTCCCGCCGGCGCTAGTTTAGGCGGCTGGAGCAGGAAGATCAGAGATTGAAGAAGCACGGCGGCTAGAATCGTGTGTTCACTGACAAAGCCTTGCGTAAACAAGTCAGCCTCGAAATCTGTGGCGTGTACAGCCCATTTGCTATTATTTTTATATTTTTTTACTCATTTTCTAATTCATATGGAATTTATTGCAGCCTGTTTTCCATTTTTAGAATTGCCGGCCATTTTCTGATTAGTACCAGGGTCAAAAAATTAACTAAACATGTGGGAAATTTTTGCTGGGGAACGAAATATTCTTAATCCAAAAATTAATAGCCATACTAAAACAAATTTATAAATAAGTTAGTACTATGTCATGTTAAATCCAATGAAATACGTATAAGATATCAGTGAAGAACAAAATTAAAAAAAACTAATATCCCATTTGCTCGTCTTGAAAGATTTGCAACCCAATAATTCAGAGAAAACAAATAGGCCTAGCTTGGGTATTCTTCAAAAAGAAATACTGGGCTACCTATTTTCCCAAAGAACTGGTGCATGAGCATTTAGCTTTATTTATTTATTTACTTATTTATGTTTAGGGGACCATGAGCATGTACCTGGGCCGGATTCATGTGAGAGCGTCCCTTCCAGTTAATTATGGGCTTCTCTATTGGGCCTTCATCAGTGGGCTGCATGTTATCAACAAGTGGAAAATGTGTTCCGTACGAAAAATAGTATGAGCTATGTACGGTACGGGGCACTAAAGGATCGAACCGTGCAACGACTTCCAAAACATTGTGTTTGTCGTTCTAACAACACATTTATATTCAACCAACAGACGAAATATACTACTGATTGTACATTGAAAATAGCAGCAGCAGCAACCAGGGCTGGGGGTGCAACAGAAGCAGTAAGCAGGCCAGAAGAGTGAAGACGCAACTCTCTCTTCCAAACCAAACATCAGCCATCATTACAATGTCTACCAAAAAAGAACAAGTGTATGCATCATACTAAATAAAGATCCTACTACACCAAGTGTACACATCTAACTAACTGGCTCAGTTAGACGTTACTATTTATTAAGCTGTGGAGATTGGCTGACGGCTTGAACCAGATGGGTACCTGACGGGGGAAACTCCAGCCAGCAGGTCAAAGTCTGATACTTGCGACCCTCTCTCCTACTTTGGGCTGCAGAGCGTGGCGGCACATATCAAGGTATGGTGCATGCAGAGACGCATGGTACGCTGTGTACACACAGTTTTGCCTGATGAACGAAACCGCGCTGCCATCATGATCCTTGCCGTCGGTTATCTCCTGGTTAATCAAATAATTCAGTCCGACAAACAGAGAGCGTGTGCCAAGGCTACTTACCAGCTGAGGGAGTCCTGGACTAGGGGGTGTCTGGATAGCCGAACTATCATCATCGGCCGGACTCCAAGACTATGAAGATACAAGATTGAAGACTTTGTCCCGTGTCCGGATGGGACTTTCCTTGGCGTGGAAGGCAAGCTTGGCGATACGGATATGTAGATCTCCTACCATTGTAACCGACTCTGTGTAACCCTAGCCCTCTCCAGTGTCTATATAAACCGGATGGTTTTAGTCCATAGGACGAACAACAATCATACCATAGGCTAGCTTCTAGGGTTTAGCCTCCTTGATCTCGTGGTAGATCTACTCTTGTAATACCCACATCATCAATATCAATCAAGCAGGACGTAGGGTTTTACCTCCATCAAGAGGGCCCGAACCTGGGTAAAACATCGTGTCCCTTGTCTCCTGTTACCATCCGCCTAGACGCACAGTTCGGGACCCCCTACCCGAGATCCGCCGGTTTTGACACGGACATTGGTGCTTTCATTGAGAGTTCCTCTGTGTCGTCACTGATAAGCTCGATGGCTCCTCCGATCATCAAAAACGACGTGGTCTAGGGTGAGACTTTTCTCCCGGACAGATCTTCGTATTCGGCGGCTTTGCACTGCGGGCCAATTCGTTTGGCCATCTGGAGCAGATCAAAAGCTACGCCCCTGGCCGTCAGGTCAGATTTGGAAGTCTGAACTTCACGGCTGACATCCGCGGAGACTTGATCTTCGATGGATTCGAGCCACAGCCGAGCGCACCGCACTATCACGATGGGCATGATTTAGCTCTGCTGCCGGACAGTGCCTTGGAGGCTGCACACGAGTCCGCTCCGACCCTCGATTCGGAGCCGGCTACGCAGATCGAGGATGGGTGGTTAGACACCGCCTCGGGGGCTGCAACCTCTATGGAGATAGAGCCGAATACTGACCTTGTCCCTTGTGAAGCTCGTGACTCCGAGGTGCCGAACTCCTTGCCGGACTCCGAACCTCCCACGCCCCTTCAATCAGATCCGATTGGGCGCCGATCATGGAGTTCACCGCTGCGGACATCTTTCAACACTCACCTTTCGGCGACATCCTGAGTTCGCTAAAGTATCTCTCGTTATCAGGAGAGCCCTGGCCGGACTGCGGTCAGGACGGTTGGGATGCGGACGACGAAGAAATTCAAGGCCCACCCACCACCCACTTAGTAGCCACTGTCGACGATTTAACCGACATGCTAGACATTGACTCCGAAGACATCGACGGTATGGACGACGATGCCGGAGACGACCAAGAACCAGCGCCTACTGGGCACTGGAAAGCCACCTCAACTCACGATGTATATATGGTGGATACACCAAAAGGAAGCGATAACGAGGAACAACGGGACGCGGCGAAGGATAATTCCCCCGAAAAACAACAAAAACGGCGACGCAAGCGCCGCCTGAAGTCCCTCCTCGATAACAACGGCACCCATACTGACCCAGCCGTAGAGCAGGGCGAACCAGTGGACGAGCAACCCATTCCCGGCGAAAACAATAGTCCAGACGATCTCACGCCGGACACATCACCAGAGCATAAGAACCTTCACAGAAGGCTCGTCGCCACTGCAAGGAGTTTGAAGAAGCAAAAGCAGAAGCTCAAAACGGCGGAAGACGTACTCAGAATGAGATGGAGCAAAGTACTCAAGACCGCAGATAAATACGGCGATAGTCACCAAGCAAAGAGCTACCCAAAGCGCAAGCTGTTGCCCGAATTTGACGAGGAGGCCGTAGAGCCCCCACAGTCAAAAAAGAAAGAGGCCGCCTGGCCGGATAGACGACCAGATAACAGGCTAAGAGCGGCAAGCGGCGCCGCACATAATGCGGCACACGATCCAAATAAGGATCCTCGCAAAAAGGATGGCCCGGTCAGGTCCATCTATGGGCCAAAAATGAAGGCTCCAGGAAGCAACACAACCCGCCGAGTGTTCGAAGATAACGGCACACCTAAATACAGGGGCGCCGCACACCCACTATGTTTCACCGACGAGGTACTAGATCATGAATTTCCAGCGGGATTCAAGCCCGTAAACATAGAGGCATATGACGGAACAACAGACCCCGGAGTCTGGATTGAGGATTATATCCTGCACATACATATGGCTAGAGGAGATGATCTCCACGCCATAAAATACCTACCCCTCAAGCTCAAAGGGCCAGCTCGGCATTGGCTCAAAAGCCTCCCAGAAAATACCATCGGAAGTTGGGAAGAGCTTGAGATGCGTTTCGAGCAAATTTTCAGGGAACTTATATCGGCCCTACGGATGCAGACGATTTAAGTCACATAACTCAACAGCCCGGGAATCAGCACGCAAATTCTGGAACAGGTTCCTCACCAAAAAGAACCAAATAGTCGACTGTCTGGACGCCGAAGCCTTAGCAGCCTTTAAACATAACGTCCAAGACGAATGGCTCGCCAGACACCTCGGCCAGGAAAAACCAAGAACAATGGCCGCGCTAACAAGCCTCATGACCCACTTTTGCGCGGGGGAAGATAGCTGGCTAGCAAGATGCAGCACCAGCGACCCGAGTACATCCGAGGTTAGGGATGGAAATGGGAAATCACGAGGAAGAAAAGATCAGCGCCGGAATAAGGAAAACGGCCCAAATAGCTCGGCGGTCAACACCGGATTCAAAAGCTCTCGGCCGAATAACAAAACACTTCCCCTTAAGGACAACAGTGATGAGCTATCCAACCTAAACAAAATCTTGGATAGAATATGTCAAATCCACAGTACCCCCGGGAAGCCTGCAAACCATACCCACAGAGATTGTTGGGTCTTCAAGCAGTCCGGCCGACTTAACGCCGAACATAAGGGGCTCGACACACCAAGCGAAGATGATGACATATCCCACAAGCAGCAGGCCGGAAAACAGAAGACTTTCCCACTAGAAGTCAAAACAGTGAACTCACTTCATGTGATAAATAGTGCGGCAACTACTAAAACACGCGCCACACGATCCACCCAAGCGGAGCCCCGAAATTGGATGTCAAACCCAATTACTTTCGACCATCAGGATTACTCCAGAAGTATTCGAAACGCAGGAGGGACTGCTTTGATATTGGATCCCATAATCGACGGACCACAATTCACACAAGTCCTAATGGATGGCGGAAGCGATATAAACCTGCTATACCAGGACACCATCCGCAGAATGGGGATAGACCCTACCAAAATTCGCCATAGCAACACTTCCTTGAAAGGAGTGACGCCAGGCCTTTATGCCAAGTGTACAGGCTCTGTACTACTAAAGGTTGTGTTCGGTTCACCCGACAACTTCCATCGCGAAAAGCTAATCTTCCATATCGCCCCATTCAAAAGTGGCCATCAAGCACTACTGGGACGCGAAGCTTTCGCCCGCTTTAACGCAATACCGCATTACGCATCTCTTACACTCAAAATGTCCGGTCCACGCGGCATAATCTCATTAAAGGGAAACTCCGAGTGTTCCTCGACCACGGAAAACGTGAGACTGCCTTGACAGCCACACATTAATCCAACCTTGCTGATCAAAGCCCCTAAAAACAGGTCATTTAGACCTCGGACACGATTAGGCAAGTCCAGCATAAATAAACAAGGGGCTTCCCAGCCGCATACCTCTTTACAAGGGGCTGCACGTATAAACAATGAGAGCCAATAAAGCTCAATTTTATTCATCTTCCAAATCATACTCTGTTTTAAATACATTTTTTGCATGATATTTTTTCCAAACTAAGTTCTTCTCTTTTACAGATGAACCACGTGCTACACTCGTCCAGGATACAGCACAACAGAGACACAGGCGCAGACGTGCAGCAGGGACCCGTTGCAAGGATTCTTTTCAGATTAAGACCCTGCGTAAACCTTTCTTACTGTCTCTTGTTGATACTCATCCCCCGGTTTCCTACCATAACCGAGGAGGAGGTTGGCATTTTGGCATCGGCCGCGTCAGAAGTTCTCGCCTGTACCTGGACACTAGGGGCTTAGGGCATTGTTCTGCCCGTTATCATAAAGTCTGAATACCTTAGGGAGTGTTCGGCGTCTCGAGTTAGGCCTTATATGCATCAACTCTGAATCATGTCTTTGGTCAAATGTTGGGTTTGCCCGGCTCTTGTGTTTTGCTACCTTACATTCCGCTCCGTCGGCTAACGCGGCACCAGGAGAACTACTGCGATTGTGCCCCGGTTCGGCCGGGCAAGCACCTTAGTAGAGAAAGCCGAAAACTGACTGTCATGATATAGCGAGAGACTGGTCAACCACTCGATCGACTACTGGAATGTTTAGATTTCCTCCGCTTTGACGAAGGACCGCTTCCCGGTCAGGCACACACGCGCCCCGAGTTCGGAGAGCGCGGTGCCTCTAGGGGCTATATAGTAGCCCCATCATCGAGCTCCTATGGCTAAGTGAAAGTGATAAAGCATTATAGTCCGGTTGCCTAGTTTGCTATGCTATCACCTCCTTCAAAGGACCAAGACGTTGGATTAAGTGTGAAAATGCGCCTTTTTGCAAACACCCCCGCACCATGTGCGTGGGGGCTGAAGCCAAAGACTGCCATCTTTCAGGTTATAAATACATATACATTAACGGCCGCACAGGAGATATTTCAATACTTGAACGCACAAGTATAAAAAGTCGTTACATTATACATATGATCTCACAAATCATACATGTCATTTGAACATGACATTTTTCGAGCACTGCGACTCTATTAAACGAGCGCCCTGCAGGACTTCCTCAAAATAGTGCTCGGTGGGTAATCGACTCTCGTCCGAACCCCGAGACGCAACATCGGTGGCATTCATCTCCGCCCAGTATGTCTTAACACGGGCAAGAGCCATCCGTGCACCCTCTATGCATGCCGACCGCTTCATCGCCTTGATATGCGGCACCGCCCCAAGGAATTGCTGCAATAAACCAAAATAACTCTTCGGCTTGGGCCTTTCTGGCCACAGATGAGCCACCACATCCGTCATGGCAAGTCCGGACAATCTATTCAGCTCAGCCCACTCAGCCAACTGATCGTTCAACGGAAGTGGACGTTCCGGACTATGGAATTGAGACCAAAAAAGCTCTTCCATTTCATGATCCTTCTGACTTCGGAAATGCACAACTGCGTCCGCCGCACTTGCCGCCGAATCCAGATAAGGATCCTCCGCACTCCACAACTGGCCCAACTGAGCATACTTCGGATCCGTGAACTTCCCGCAACAGAAAGGGCTTTCCAGCCGCAATGTCTCCGGCCTGACGCAGTTCCTCCTTTATAGCCCGCATTGCAGAACGAGCATCCTTGGCTTCGGCGGTGGCCTTCTTCAGGCCCTCCTGCTCCGCTTGGCGTTCTCTTTTAAGAACCTCATAGCGGTCGGTAGTATCTTTTAATTTCACGGCCATTACGGCCATTTCCTCCCTGCTTCGGCAGTGAGCAGCCTTTTCAGCTTTTAGCTCCTTCGCTGCCTTCAAGGCAGCCGCATCACTTTTTCTGGCTTGCTCCTTGGCTCGAGCAAGCTCTGCCCGAAAGTCTTCCACAGCAGCTGCACCATCTACATCAAGCTTACATGTGGTAAGGAGTGGGCATCAGCTCCCTTACCAGGTGACCGCGGAGAAACCACCTACCTTGTGACTCGTCAAGTCGTTTATTGACCAGTGCGATGTCCGCATCTGCAACGTTGAGTTGCCGCTTCAGCTCGGCAACTCTATCAGTCCGGCTGGCCACCGAACGTCCCGCCACCTGCATAGGAAAGGCGACATTTTGTAACTGAGATTATGATCCTCGGCACGTTGTCGCTTTCGACAACATACCGAGTCTCAGGGGCTACTATCTATACAGGGCGCACTCTATGTGCAAAACTGTCAAAAGGTATGTCATTTTTTGCGTACCTCAAACCCTGTCAGTAAACTTCCGATGGCCTCATGCAACCCGCTCTCGGTGGATGAGATCCTTTCAATCACCATACTCATTAATGTGTGGTGATCTTCTGAGAGAGACGCCCTCTCGAGCAAACCCTGCAGCTCCACCGGCCGTACACCAGTGGGTGCCGAACTCCCCGGCCCCGCCGGACTCGGGGAGACCCTTCGTGATGACACCTCAGGGTCATCCGCCCCGCCTGACGGGGCGGCAAATGGAGGCGTTTCGCTCTCCATCATCTCAGGACGAAGGTCCCCCGAGGATGAGCTCTGCTGAGAAGGGCTGAGATCCGAACTACAAGGTAAAAACTTCGGTTATCCTTAGAAATAAAATAGGGATGTCCCTTATTTCAAAACTTCCCTTTTTTCTACTTACGGCTCGCTGGAGGGCTCATTCCTTTGGGGAGATTGTGCGGCTGGGACTCCTCCCGGCCCAGGACCTTCCGGTGCAGATTTCTTTCCCCGCTTCGAGGCTTTGGCCTCCGGGTTTTTGAAAGCGGTCCTCTTCTCCCCTTGGAGGGAGGGATTCTTGATTCCCCCTTACTGAGAGCCTCCTTAATAGAGGTGGTAGTTTCCCTGTTCCCCCCTTCGCCCTCCTCCGAAGGCGCTACCTCCAACATTTTGATTAACACGGGATCCGACGTGGTCTCAGGGAGGGGGGCCGGACACCGTATCAGTTTTGCTTGCGCTATCCACTCCTGTTCAAGGGATAGCCGGTTAAAAGGAAAATCCATGATAAATAAATGGATGATATGTCCGGAAACATGGCTACTTACTTGAGTATCCGGGCGATTGCAGCTTAGGCCAGCGTCCTCGGTCAAGGCCGGACACACTTCTTGTGATCCGAAGAACAATTTGTACATCTCCACGGGTTTTGTACCCATGAAGTGTTGGAGAGCTCGTGGCCCCTCCGGATTGAATTCCCACAGGCGGAGGGGGTGACGTTTGCAGGGCAAAAGACGCCGAATCAGCATAACCTGCGTCACTACAACCAGATTGATCTCCCTCTCTTGGAGGTCTCGAATCCGGCCCTGCAATAGGGGTACGTCCTTGGACGGCCCCCAGTCGAACCCTTTGTTGACCCACGGCGTCAGTCATTGTGGAGGGCCCGAGCGAAAGGCAGGCGGCGGACTCTGCCTGCTGCCCCTAGGAGCGGTGATATAGAACCACTCCTATTGCCACAAGCTGAGCTCCTCCTGAAAAGAGCCCTCGGGCCATGGAGCATCGGCCCTCTTGCTTATAACCGCCCCACCGCACTCTACCTGACGCCCCTCAATCATCTTCGGCTCCACACTGAAGGTTTTGAGCCACAAACCAAAGTGAGGGGTAGTGCGGAGGAAGGCTTCGTAGACGACAATAAATGATGAGATCTGGAGGATAGACTCCGAAGCCAAGTCGTGGAATTCCAGCCCATAGTAAAATAGGAGCCCCCTCACGAAGGGATCCATCAGGAAGCCTAAACCCCGACGGAGGTGAGACACGAACACAACGCTCTCGCCAGGCTCAGGAGTAGGAATGACTTGCCCTTGGGCAAGCAACCTATGCGAAATCTCATAGGTTAAGTACGTGGCGTCTCTCAGCTTTAGCACGTCCTCTTCCGTAACGGAGGAGGGCATCCACCGGCCCTGTAGGTCGGAGCCGGACATTGTCGAAGGTTCGAAGTGCTCGAATCTGGAGCCCTGGGTGTTGGAACTCGGGGCGAGGGGCGGATTCGATTGAGGATTGAAGAAAAGGAACGGGCCTTGGTCTCATTATAAAGAGGGAGAATACCAAGAGCCGTCCCCGTGACCGTTTGGAACTCACCTTCGATGGAGAGGGCGTGGCAACGGGCGCGGTTGGGTTACCCACGTCCGTATTGATGAGAATCCCAGGATAAGGGGAACACGATCTCTGCGTCGACAAGACGTGCCAAGGAAACCGCTTCGCTAAATGCGCTGAGGTGGTATAATAAAAACGATTCAAGTGAAGGCTTGGTTGTGGTGTGACGTCACGCCATGGAACACGTCAGCAGATTGAACTTGTGTAAATATTATTCTCTCTACGGTGGAATGTGGAATTTATTTTGCAGAGCCGGACACTATCCTGGTGTTCACAATCTTCTATAAATTATTCGGAGAAGGAACCCGCCTTGCAATGCCGAAGACAATATGCGCGCCGGACTCGTCGTCATTGAAGCCTAGTTCAGGGGCTACTTAGGGAGTCCTAGACTAGGGGGTGTCCGGATAGCCGAACTATCATCATCGGCCGGATTCCAAGACTATGAAGATACAAGATTGAAGACTTCGTCCCGTGTCCGGATGGGACTTTCCTTGGCGTGGAAGGGAAGCTTGGCGATACGGATATGTAGATCTCCTACCATTGTAACCGACTCTATGTAACCCTAGCCCTCTCCGGTGTCTATATAAACCGGATGGTTTTAGTCCATAGGACGAACAACAATCATACCATAGGCTAGCTTCTAGGGTTTAGCCTCCTTGATCTCGTGGTAGATCTACTCTTGTAATACCCACATCATCAATATCAATCAAGCAGGACGTAGGGTTTTACCTCCATCAAGAGGGCCCGAACCTGGGTAAAACATCGTGTCCCTTGTCTCCTGTTACCATCCGCCTAGACGCACAGTTCGGGACCCCCTACCCGAGATCCACCGGTTTTGACACCGACACCAGCCTCTAGTCAAAAATTCCTAAAGGCCCAGAGAAGCTGGGATCCTGCTCAAAGACCTTGCGGTGACTGTGATTGTATTCCGCGAAACAACACGTCCGGTACGTGCGAATGATAATCAATCTTTCGCCGTCGCCTGATCGAGCCAGGAACCACCTGCAACTGCCATGCCGCTTTTCTTTGAAAGGTTCTGGGATTAGGAAGGGTAGGGACACCAGGCGGCTTACAACATCATATCAAGTGGGAGTCAAATAAAAAAGGGCTCTTGATTTAGTCAATCTTAAGAACAGCATGTTATGAGCACGAATATTTTTTTAGTAAATGTTGATAGTAATATAAGCAAGCCATCATGATATCATAGGAAAGTAACATACTACTGTAACAGCCGTTTGTAGCGATGACTGGAGTAGGCCAGCAATACGTCCAGCCATAGAAGGAGTCGACAGCGTAAATGAAGCCCTTGTGTTCAATGGCATCAGAGAACCATGGAGGATGTATGATCCTGCGATGGACGTGCAGATTTATCCACTTACCGCAGTGACCTATTAGATAGGCGAGATCGCGGTTGAAGAACGCAATTAGCCTGAAATCTTTATAATCCCCAGATCTTGTGGGCACTTGGCAGATTACAACCTTGAGCAAATCAAACTTGGTATCATGTTGGATACTGTAAGATTCCGAGTATTCTGGGCCGCGGTGCCAAAGCAGTGCAGTGTTAATCGAAGGAAGGGGGATCAATCGCCGGGCGTAGACCTCCACGAGCATCCAGCTGCCGCGACCGTTGACGAGCACCATCCATGACGAGTTCATGCCGACCGAGTACATACCGTTAATGCAGCTGAGGCTGACGGGGATCAGATTGCAGTGAAGGGGGTTGATGCTCACCACCCTACGATCTTTATGCTGCGTGACATGCCGTTTCTGAAGATCAGGCGGCATCAGCAAGCAAGGAGCTGGCTTAAAAAGCTCCGGCCTGAGGGCTTTGAGTAAACGGTATAGCCCCAACGAGCACGCGGAGAGCGGCATGGTACTGAGATTGTCCACACGCGAAACAATGAGCTTGATTACCTCTGTGGGGAGCAAATTCAAGCCACTCTTTCGGCGGACGCTGCTCGGTTCTGCCATTGTTAGTGCTTGGGTTTCGGACGAGGGGGGGAGGAGCCTTAGCGGGGATGGAAGCTTGGACGAGATTACGTGCGGACAAAGATGGAGAAGCGAATATGTGCTGCGGGAAGTGGACAGGTGATGATGACTACAGCACACCGCTTGACTTACGAGACACATACCAGCAGAGTAGGGTCATATCGATGCCATACAACTTGCTTGAGTGATCACAGTACTGGTACTCCCTGCAGTACCTACTACAGTACTATGCCCTAGCTTGCTAGAGTAGAGTAGTAGAGTAGGACACTTCTCTACTACTAGCACCGGAGGAGTAGTATATTCTAATCTAAAATAGTTACAAACTTCGATGCCCGATCGTGGAACGACTACGAACCGTGCTCAAAGACCGTGTCTACGTGGTGTTTGGACTTATATGCAAAAAAATAGCAAGATGCCCATGCATTGCACGGCACACCATCATCACCAACTTGGTTTTCTATAAGAGTAGATATATATAGATATAGATAGATAGAGACTAGGGAGTACTAGTAAGGACACCATCTACTGCTTCATGTGCTACTCCTGTGCTCCATTTGGCGGCCGCAACGTCCCCCCTACAGCCACTCCCTCCTGCGCTCCATTCGGTGGGTGCTGTTAAAATCTCGGGAGCGCACTCTCGCGACTGCTGGCAGCCACGACTTCACCCACGATGACTTCTTCCCCAACCTCGGCAACCTCTTCCTCAACGACATGTGCGACAACCTCAACGCCAACGGTGCTGCTCCCCTTGCACCGTATGTGTTTCTGTCCTTCCTGTTCGAAATCATGGTAGAATTCATGTTTCTACTCTCTATCCTACTACTATGCTAGTCCACATGATTAGTTTCATCACTGTTATAGCCGTCATGATTTATTTTGTGCTTATTCGGATTAAATCTTGTAGTAACTTGCTCACATATTCAACTAGCGCAACGTCCCCTAAAGCCACTCCCGTTTCATGGACGGCCTGGTCGATGCCTCCAAGGAGCCCTTCGTCCACTGCTATGAGTGCCCGATGCCATTTTGTGGCTCGCCGGCGGACATGGTGCATCACCTCACGGATGCGTGCAGCGGTCACTGCTGGCCCTTGGCGGAGAACATCAAGTATGACACGTGCTACCGGTTCACCATGCCGGAGTCGCTGGAGGATCACCGCCGCCTGCTAGTCTTGGAGGAGGACGACAGTGTCTTCCTCTTGATCGTGGGCACCGGCGAGGCCCACGCAGGCCGCCGCCCCATCTTTGTAGCGTGTGTCAGGGGCGTCGCCGCTGACGCTGACACTGACACGAGGCAGATGTACGGGTGCGAGGTCAATGTTACTACCCCTCCGAGTCATGTGGGCGGCAAAACCGGCCTCATCGGACAGACTTGGAATCTGAGGAGCTGGGACTATCCCGCCAATGTGGATTTGGAAAACCCATGGCATCCGTTCTATCCTTTACCCGCCGACTCGGTGCACGGGGACTCCAAGAAGGTTCACCTGGACATACCCATTTTCAAGTGCACTTAGAAAACATGTAGTGTGTGTGTGGGCGCTTATGGCGCGTGTCTTTGCCGCTTTTGATTCTGTAAGCTTGTCGTTAAACTTGAGTGGCTTTCGCCACAGTCTTTCCTTTGAACTGCTCCTCTCAGTGAGCTGATGTAAGACACTTTGGGTTTCATTTGATAATGGAACCGGGGAGGAGCCTCCCTGTTCTTCTAAAAAAATACGCATTATCAAGTTAAATGTTGATCATTAGTCTTCGCTCAATGTAATCCGCTGTCTAAGCATGTGGAGACTTCCATGCAGGATCTTGCTCTATTGGAGTATCGCGCATGAATAGAAGTGTATCCATTTATGGTTTAGTCTAGAATCTTCCATGTATGAATTTTTACTACAGTACTGGTGAAAGACTTACGATGAACCATTTCTTACATCTCCTCTGCCCCCTTGCAAGTCATCCTGATTTAATACCTCCGTCTAGGTGTATAAGGGCATGGTTAATATTACTTAATAGTATAGCCAACTGTTGACTATAAGAAAGTGCCATGTCATCTGTAGCCAACATGTATAACAATCGATACTCAAAAACTAATTCTTAAATATCATTTCTTGCAAAGCACAATAAGTGTTATTTCTTCACAAGTTTTGGATGCAGGTTGAACAGTTGAATGCTTTTGTTTGCAAAAGATACCTTTTTATCGATTTCACCGGATGTTTGTGAGCTCTAGAGATGAGATAATATCCGAAGAAACCTATCGATACCCATTACACATGAGATGACACCCACATCCTTTGTCAAAATAAACAACTCCCCGATCAATGCATTTCACTCTTCGGTGCAACGCACGGACACCTTACTACTATAGATTAGTACGACCAAAATTGAACTAACATTATATATAGTACGATAAATACTGATGCATGTCACCTAAAATTATATCATTCAAAACTATGTTCAAATACGAATCCAACGATATAGTTTTATTTGACATGCACTAACATTTTGTCAGTTAAATCTTCAGTCAAATTCAACGGGGGACAAATAAACCACGACCGATGTAGTACAAGTGTAGAGGGCGGCACTGCACGGGAGTCTCACCTCTCACCCCGCTCGTGGCACGGCAGTAAAGCCGTCATATCACAAAACCCAACCACTCCCAGTAATAAATGGCCTGGTAAAATAAACGGACAAACAACCATCACATCCTCCGTCTTTTTTGCATTTCATCTCTCTGCATTTACTTTCTCTGGTTCATCTCCCACGCTCGATCCGTAGCTACTACTCCTAGGGCCAGTTCTTTTGGCGGCTTCCCCAGCTTTTCCCACAAGATTAGTCAAAGTGGAGAGTAACAATAAGGCGCCTCACTCGTTTATTTGGGCTTCTAAACTACTACTCCTTCCTGGTTTATTCCTCACCATTGTAATTTGTGCTAAATTTTGACCAAAGATTTAACTGATAAAATGTTACTCAGAACACTTAGGCGCGGTGCATCTAGGTGTGTAAGTCATCTTACGAAAACCAAATAATCCGAAAACACTTAGGCGCGGTGCATTAACTTCTACCTCGTTTCTCGTTTCTTGACATATCAACCAATAAGAGATAAAGAGTGTGCATGCTTTTAATGACTTGAGATATCAAACACGACATGAAGTGGTTAGTTCATTGCATGCAATACTATTAATTAGCAAATAAAAAGTAACGTTTCTCGTTTTCTCCTCCTCCTTGGTCACGGTGCA
This sequence comes from Triticum dicoccoides, assembly GCF_002162155.2. Lineage (NCBI taxonomy): Eukaryota > Viridiplantae > Streptophyta > Magnoliopsida > Poales > Poaceae > Triticum > Triticum dicoccoides. The sequence goes on from NC_041383.1 coordinate 803,676,418, forward strand.
CAGAGAAATAACCACAGAGAAGGAAGCTAAAAGTAAACATTCAAACGAGCATTTTAGCATTTGTTTTGCATTGAATCATTTCACAAGCTTGACTAGTGCTGTTTTTCCACTTGTACAAAAACCGCATCGTAATGTTCAAACGTGCATTTGCACGTACATAAGTAATAGTAGTACTCCCTCCGTCTAGGTGTACAAGTCTTCCCTCCTTGTTCACCGTGCGCAACCAGAGATGACTTATTGACCTGGACAGAGGGAGTAGCACAGTCTGCAAACATATATCGAGAGAGACGTGTAGTCTGATAGTATATAGTAAAGTTTGTGCTATATGCACGTACTTGCAAAATGTGTAATAATACACAACGTTTCCAAAACTAATGAGATCGCCCTACGAAACAAAAATTATACTCCTCCTAAAAGCCACGATGCTCACAGGAGTGCTTGCGGCGCGCCACGAGTGCCCTGGTGCGCGGCCGTTTCCCAGCGCGCCGACACAATGCCTCTTCCTCAGCCTCGCAACTCGCGAGGTGATGATTGGCGGCCTGCCGGCGGGCGAGCGCGATCTCACCGGTGTGGTGATCCGGCGCCAACAGGTACTCCTCCTGGCTGGAAGCGTGCACCCAGTCCACGTACCACCAAGCGTAGATGAGGCGCTTGGGCCCGACTGCACTCAGGGCGTCGGCACGGGCGTCCTACGCCACCCTCACGGCTCTCGCACGAGCCTTCTGCCAAAGAACCAATTGCTTGACTCTCTCGGACGGGACATAGATCTCCCAGAAAGCTTGTTGCGCGGTGCGCTTCCATTCCTCGGCCTTCTTCTCTGCCTCTATTTTGGCGCGCTCTGCTGGAGGCAAATCCTCCCACAAGGCGACATCCATTTCTTTC
>NC_041383.1:803677664-803787087 GCF_002162155.2 Triticum dicoccoides
TCCTCCGACGCGTGTGCCGGCGAGATTGAGATCGCTGACGCGTCCACCTCGACGCGTCGCGGCGAGGAGCGGAACACCGACGCGTCCTCCTCGACTAGTGGCGGCGAGGAACGGAACGGCAACGCGTCGCGTCGCGGCGTGGAGCGGAACACCGACGCGTCGTCCTCGACTAGTGGCGGTGAGGAACGAAACAGGGACGCATCGCGTAGCGGCGAGGAGCGGAACACCGACGGGTCCTCCTTGACTAGTGGCGGCGAGGAACGGAAAGGTGACGCGTGACCGTCCGGGCGGTGCAGCGAGGGGCTCCTAGGGCTTGGGAGGGGAGACGCCATGGTGGTCGACGTGAGAGGGAGGGGGAGGAGATAGCGATGAACGTGAACATGAGGGGGAGGAGATAGCGATGTCGTGGGAGGCGCAGTATTTATAGCAAGCAATGGCACACCTACGTAAGATATGGACTGAGCTGCACTGACTTAACTGCAGGTCCAGTTGCGTCACTGACATGTGGGCCAGTACACTACTGGCCCATATGTCAGTGACCCAATGCACCTGAAGTTAAGTAAAAGCTACGTGGGCATATTTGTTGGAGTAAATTACGGGGGAGCGAAGGGGTGGAAATATTGCTAGTCACAACGGATTGGACGAGCGTGGGGGGAGGAGAGTCATGCATGCAGATTTTTTCAAATGGGGTGGAGTGGTGGGACCGCCGGAGGGAGAAGGAGAGTTTGGCAGACATATTGTTTCCACACATGGAGAGGAAAAGATTTGGAGACGAACGGGCTTCCTGCAGGTATGGGGAACGGTGCATAATAAGTCATCTTGCATGCCGGGCTAGGTATAGTCTCAAGTCATTAAAAACATACACGCCCCACACATGTTCATATTTCAAGGTGCACTAAATTATTGCATGCGATGATTAAGGCTGGCCATCATGGTAGTACCTTAGCTGGTACACGGGAATAGCAAACATGCTGATGTGGCAAAGAATTAAAGAAGAGAGGGGGGTTAGACTAACTAGTGTTCATGCATGCATTGGTAAACACATTTTTTTGTGAAGAACGACAACATTATTTGAGTACTTTTCCAGACTTCAAAAACTATTCCACCGCCTCTACTATCTTGCTAAGAGTAGGTGAAATTTTTGAGTCGAGCCCTTTAAACTAGAAGGGAGGTAGTGGTACTCTAATAGCTAGGTGTGTAAGTCATCTTACGAAAACCATATAATCCCAAAACACGTAGGTGCGGTGCATTAACTTCTACCTCGTTTCTTGTTTCTTGACATATCAACCAATAAGAGATGAGGGTGTGCATGCTTTTAATGACCTGAGACTATCAAACATGACATGCAGTGGTTAGTTTATTGCATGCAATACTATTTAATTAGCAAATAAACATTAATGTCTCTCGTTTTCCCCTCCTCCTTGGTCACGGTGCACAGCCTAAGATGACTTACTCACCTAGACGGAGGGAGTATCAACATTCACAATGTCAAATCAATATTTTTACACTCATTACAAAACGTAGTTCTTATACTCATTATAATCAATATTGTAGACATTGATATTTTTAGTATAAATTTGGACATGGGATTTCATTGATGCCTGTCAAAGCGTGGAGGAAGCGGAGCTTAGGGCTTGCATTGCCAGTCTCTACATAGGTATTTCTCTTCATAATCCTGTAATTTTAGAGACTGATTGCGCTTTTGTGGTAGCGTCTCTTGCATCGAGGGACTATGATAGGTCTGCTATGCGTGACCTGAAGATGAAAGCGTTGAGCATCTCGAAGTTGATCAACAATCTTCAATTGTCAAAGATTAGCCGTTCGGCCAATAAGGTGGCACACTTAATCGCTAAGTATAGCTTTGACAATAGATTAGATGGTATTATTGTAAATAACGTACCGCCCTGTGTGGTGAATATTGTATCAAATGAGTGTACTGGTGTGGCTGGTTAATTAATATAAGGTGGTGTTTAAAAAAAGTATATATTTGGTCAAACACTTTGCAAATGGTTGATGGGAGTAAAAAGGACCAGAGGGAGTATCATGCATGCGGAGTAGGCAAAAAAAATTGCTCATTTTTAGCCGGTCGAAGTCTCAAAGGGCGCGACCGCGCGAGGGAGGCGAAGGTCGTGGGAGGCGCGACGGTTGATGGAATTAAGTGAAGTTACATCCACGCGCCGGCATGGCGTGCGAACAGGCAGAAGCTATACCGTCAGGCCTACAGTATGGGTCTAGTAGACATGACATCTAGTGGGTCCCGCATAGTTCTCAAGAACTCTTTGGGGGCTTGCAGTCGTTTATCCACCAGGCAAGCCAGCAACCCCATGCCGTTCGCACGCCCTACTCGTCCCCGTCTTCTACCTCACAACAGTTCGCTCCCAGTCGTCCCGTCCTTTCACATTAGTTCGCTCCCAGTTTTTGCGGGGTACAACAGTTCAACTTCTCCTAACCCTCCTCCAAAATCCATGGCCTCCCAAATCTCCGTGGTCGCCGCTGAGTACCAGGTTAGAGCCATCACCGGTGATCAGTTCATCGTCATCTACACACGTGGATCCGCGACGGTGAAAGCATGGCTTGCTCGCTTCCTGCGCATGTTCAACAGTTCAACGGATGAGTGGGTCGCTGGGCTAGATGTTGAGTACACCACAGTCCTGGGACGAGAGAAGGATCTAAAGGACGAAGAGAGGAAGAAGCCCGCCGTGATCCAGGTTTGCGTACATAACGTTTGCTTGGTCTACCACATATGCCATGCCGACGTTGAGTGCCAGGATTTTAAGAACTTCCTCAAGGACAAAAGAGTGAAATTCGTTACTGTAGGCTTTAAGAATGACAAAGAAGTCCTGCGTCGGATAGGTCTTGTTGTAGGCCAGCCCTTCGATCTCCAGAAGGCAAGCCTGGTGTCCTCCTCTCAACCTTCAATGCTGACCCTGGCAGCAGCCATGATTGATCCTTCGTACGCTAAACTGAAGAAACCTCATCACGAGTTTCATCATGCATGGGAGTCGAAGACATTAGATGAAGATCACATCCTGTACTCAGGAATGGATGCCTACCTTTATTTAAATATCTACATGGGTTGGATGAAGAAGCAGAGCCCAGTGTCCGGTTCAAGCAAAGAAGCGTCGGTGAAGAGGAAGAGGAAGAGGGACGAGGACGAAGTCGAGGACGTGGACTCAGACTCCGAGTAGGTGGCAGTGCCGTCGCTCATGCTGGTTCTACTGCAGTGTCAAGCTGACTAGTTGCTTAGTTTATTTTCAAGGGTGTGTTGTGCTGAGGCCCCAGCAGAACTATGTTTATGTTCTTTCTCGTTATTTGAACTATTTAGTACGTAGAGTAGTACTAGTACTATGTCTTACTATTGTTCTTCTTGCAGTTGGTACTACTGCTCGTACCTTCGTGTTCCCACTGTACTTAATACGTTCGTACTAGTAGTATAATTTGGGTCAGTCGATTTGTGAAAGAAGTTCGACGGAGCAAAGGAAGAAGACAGCAGAAGTGGTGGAAGAAGCCCTTCTAGCCATCCATGTTGCATCAAACGACTCACATGAGTCGACTAACCCAAATTGCTCCGTCAGATTGCAGGATCCACGTGGCATTCAAGGTCTCGAAGGTAGATTCCGCGTCCGCACCCGGTTTGCGGGCACGACGCGCGTGCGACCGACTTCCGCCGCGACAGCCACCATGCGCGCCTCCTCCGCACGGGTGGAGACGACAATGACACGCTAGTTCGTCCTCGCCGGCGTGCTGGAGCACGCGCTCGTCCTCCTCTTTGTAAGCTACGTGCATAGACGCGGCTCCAGCAGCTGCTCGCGTGCTTGGCAGCGCGGCGACATGGCGAGGAGGGACTGCTGACGACGTGAGCAGGCGATCCTTCGGCTTCATGGCACAGGGATGGCGGCGCCACGGCGGTGATAGGCGAGAAATTGTTGGCCGGAGCAGGCGGGCGCCGGCATGCGCAACGGCGGCGGCGGCATATTGATGAGTGCGCGTATGGGATCTTACTTTAGTTTTATATGAGATTGGTCAAACTTAAAAGAAAACCGTACTAGTACACATAAACATTAGACTTAGGCAGCGCTTTTTTTTGAAGTTAGTACCACAGCCACGATACAGAATCCTATGCAAGCGCGTGAACCGTGGCCGACCGGTCGATCGAACGGTGCGTCACCGTGTCACGCTACATCCACCGAACCTTTTTTTGTGTGTGAAAACAATCCTCGAATATTACTCAACTTTTTTTCCTGGGAAAGTTCTTGACGCTGCAATATTTCCATATATTTGAATTTAGCTCCAGTTTGTGTTTATTTGGATTTGGACGTTTTAGGTGCGCCCTAGTTTTTTTAATACTTATTTTGTGTGTGTGACTGAGAGAGAACGTGTGTATGTGTCCATATGTGTGTTGTGGCGGAAGGGCAATGTGGAGACGGTGTGCGTGTGATACAGACATAGAGAGGTGTGAATGTGCAAACAATCATGCATGAGTGAGACATAGACAGATGCCGATACGTTGTGTATACATGAGAGAACGGTCTTCTAGTTCACTTGCGCGCGCGCGCGCGTGTGTGTGTGTGTGAGAGAGAGAGAGAGAGAGAGAGAAGAATCCGTAACACAACAACCACCTCTCTCGATTCGTCCGTCCCTCACACGATCGCATGCAACATATGCATCAACGCGCACATTTTGACACCCTCACTCGGCCCCTGCACACCTAAGGGCCCACACAATCTCTTCATGAATACCCATTTCTGTCCTTAGGTTTGTTTTCGCTCAATATCTGACACACACACACACACACACGCATGCACGCAACACAACACACACACACTCCCCCGAGCACACAATTCATCCCCATCCAAGGTTATACGACGACCACTCTCGCTTGTGCTTCTTTGCACCCCAACATGCACAACACCTCAATCTTCAAAGAGGGCATCGAGCAGATCGAAGACGACGACCACACCGCGCTAGAGAATGCGGGGTCATTTGGAAGCAGGGTGATGTGACGACGGCTGACTGACTCCTCCCCCCACCCTCTCTCTCTCTTGCACAAAATTACCAATCCCTCTCTCCCCTGCACAAAATTGTCAATCCCTCAACCCATGAGATCCTTCCCCTCTCGTCCATGTTTTTCCAGCTCTCTCATCAAACATGTTGTCTCTTCTCCTTCCACGTATAGAGAATCACTTATATTACATGTCTCCATCTTTCTCACAGACCTAACTTCTTCCAATCTCTTTCTCTCTCTCTCTCTCTCTGTGTGTGTGTGTGTGTGTGTGTCTCGTTAGGTTTGTCTCCTACTCTCTCGTCCACATACATACAATCTTTCCTGCCCTATCTGCTCCATCTTCAAAAGCTCTTTCTGCACATTTCATTCACACAATGGGATATGTCGAAATGTTGCTTCTATAATGGCTGATGTAGAGTTTTGGTTGTTTTTGTTGCATCCTACAAAGTAATAACTATGAAATGCATTTAGATTCTCATTTGACCGGGATTATGTGAGTTTGAGCATGTTGTGAAGTACTATAGACCTTGTATACATCTTGGGATTCAACAATGATTGTAACTATTGAATTGTGTAGACCATTACATTCGAAGTCAATAGCCTAATATATTTATTTCACGATTTCAACAAATGATTAGTTCACTATAAACTAAGAAAACAAATGTGTACTCCCTCCGTTTCTACTTAAGTCCACGTATTAGCATTGGTCAAAGTCAAGTTTTGTAAACTCTCAGAAAGCTTATAACAAAAAATATTAACATATACAATAACAAATAAATATCATTAGATTCATTATTGAATGTACTTCCACATCATACATATTTGTTATGGTAAATGTTTATTTTTTTATATAAACTTGGTCAAACTTTAGGAAGTTTGACTTCAGTCAAACCTAATATGCAGAGTTTACTACTACTACTCGCTAGTTGCTTAGCCGGATCACTCAACACGCCACACGGGGAGTCCAGTGTCACAAAATTTTGAGGTCGGCGGGAAAATCTCCCGCGACCCTGATTCGAGCAGTGGGAAGTTACCATCATAGCCTTTGGAACAGGCCTACGTACGACGCTTGGTAGGGGGCTGTTTTCGTAACTTCAGGTTCACCCTACCCAGCCAGCCCCACCCCGCCACCCAGAGTAGTACACCTGAATACTCCCCATTTTCTATCCCCACCACAAAATAGACTTCTCCACGGCACCGCAGCCTTCGTGCTCCTCCCCTTTACATCAGCGCACTCGTCCACCGCAGCGCATCTGCCTCATCGATGACCTCGTACGCCGCACTGGAGCCGGTCCACCTTCGTCGTCGTAGACGGAGCCTCTTCCCCGGCATCGTCTTCCACGGTCTCGGATCTGCTTCCCGGAAGCTGACGCCAAGCGCAGAAGTACCACCGTCGTGGACAATGAACTGACTCCCGTTGTCGACCATGAGTCACAGAGGCCGCCGCGACCATCGTTCTCCTCCTCGATTGGTAATGTGTGTATTGAATCACTTAGCAGTACATGTGCAGTTCCAATTTTGTTCATACCTATCCTTCAATTTTCCTGGGTGCTATTGTTCCCGTAAAAGAAATTGGTTATAGCCTCCATTGTCCAACATAATATCAGCTTGTAATTGTGCGTCGCTCCTATATCGCGCTGTGCTTGGGTAGGTTTTTCATCTACAACCAGCAGTGTGGCAAATGATGGAAAGGTTTTTAGAACTAACAAGATGCCCACGCATTGCACGCATCAAGATGCATTTGTATGAGTAGTTTATCTTGTGGGAGAAAAGGATGAACGAGGGAAGGCCTTATTTGCAAATCTGGAGAGGGTTATGGGTATCTTTTTGCAAAATTCCCATTTGTTTCCTTCCTATCTGTCAGATATAAATCAGACGGCCTATATTGCAAGAAAAAAAAGTATAGAGAAAAAAGTAGACAGTAAAGGAAGTAGAGATAAATATTAAATATAAAATATAAAATAAATATAACCGTAGAGAAGAGAGTAGAGATAGCAGAGACGTCGGGAAAGGATCACGCGCGCGCGGGAAAAAGCGGCCGGGCGTGCGCTAGTTTTGGCGCGCGGCGCCCGGCGTGCTTTATAAAATCCAACGCCCTCCCACCGCTCTGTGCCTTGCCACCGCTCTGTGCCTCGCCACCGCTCTCTCCCTGCTCTTTTTTGCCTCGCCGCCGCCGCGCCACCATGCCGCCGCGTCACCGGGAAACTTGGGGATACCGCGGCGTCCGCGCGCGCCCCTCCGGCGGCTTCTCCGCCGAGATCCGGTTCTGCGGGATGCGCCTCGGCCTCGGCAATTTCGACACCGCCACCGAGGCCGCCCGCACGTACGACGCGGCGGCGTGGCGCCTCCGGTGGCCTCATAGAACACTGAACTTCCCCAACGTGCCGACGTAGGAGCGGGTCCAGGAGCTCGCACCTCTGCTGCGGCTTAGCACCGACGAGGATCATCGCGACAACCGGAGGTGGGAGCACCATCTCGGCATCGCCGAGATGGACGAGGAAGCCATTGCACTGTGGCGCCAACACTTCCCGTAGGACATCATCAACGAGCGTGAGTTTAACGCGCAAAGGAGGGCAGAGAGGGATAAGAGGAGGGCGGAGCGAGCCACCTATCACAAAGACAAGCGTAGGCGAAAAGTGGACGCTCAACATGAGGCTAGGAGCAGCGTCGCCCTAGGAATCTGACGACGATCGGTATCTTCACGCCTACAGTCAGACGTTGGAGGAGGACATCACCGAGGAGCAGTAGAACGACGAGGAGTAGTTGAATTATCTTTTTTGTTTCTATCTATGCTGAGAACTATCCTCTACTCTCTAGTATCTACTTCTCGATGTCAGCACTGTAAACGCTTTTTTAAAGTGCCGCGCGTTGCGATTCTGTTGGAGATGCTCTAACATGGCAGACGAGTGCTTTAATGTTGCCCACAAGATGCGCGGTTATTACTAGTAGTATTTTTCTTGCCATGTTGAGATTTTGAAACCACGAGTGTGAACATGCAAAGGAGCAATGAAGACAAAACACGGGATATTCGGGACATCTTCAAGGAGCGTGGCAAGTTAAAGAGGAGCTGCACTGAACCTGTAAAACGAGCTTTGGTAAGTAACACCCTTTCAATTACTTTTGTTTAGCCTCGTGTTCTTCGATGTGTATATGTTATAGTTTCTATTTCTCTTAAGCGTGGTGTTCTTCGATGTGTAATAAGAAGAGTCTTAATCGTCCTAATGCTTTCGTTTTTAACTTGATGTAGGAAGTGGGTGTTCTCACCGTGTAGTCTGTTTTTATATTTCTTTTCCTTTTGAATTCACTTCTCCGAGTTCTGTTTATCTGGCTTCTACTAAATGGATCTAGGTTTATCTGAGTATTATCTAAAAAAGATGTAACTTCATGTCAGGATGCAGTTCCTGCGAGGAGGGAAGTATGGTCAACCTCGAGATCATGTTTCCAAAATGAGGCTGGATTACACACAAGGTGCTAGTTCCCTAATGATGCTGGATTAGACACAATGTGCAAATTCCCAGATGATGCTGGATTACACACAAGCCAGGTGGAGTCGTCAGCTGTTCGTGTCCTCGTGGCATTAGTAAAGGCTAAAAGAAAGCATGCAGCAGCCCTTGAGAATGTAGCTGAGTTCCTGAAGAAGCGAACAGAGCAATCATATGCTCTCTTCACCCAAGCCAAAGAACAGATGGAAGAAGCCAGAAATAAGCTAGCAGAGGCAGAGCAGGCTAGGCGTCTCCTGCTATCTAAAACTGTTGTCAATACAAAATTTCCTTCATAATAGCTAGGTTCAAATGTTTATCTAGTCAGCATGCCTATTGTGATGTCTGTGCATCTACTGATGTGGCACAAAATGTTTTTTTCGGGTCATGTAATAACAGCAATTACTTTCCAAACAATAACAGACGAAGCATCGGACATGGTATAGTTCACGCGCAAGCCCGACATTTCAAGTCCAACTTCCACATCAAACTCATGTTCACAGATATCTGCACATTCATACATAATGTCCACAACCATGATACACTTCAAAGCCAAAAAAATGTGAGGAGAGTTATAAATAAAGAAAAACCTCTACTAGTTCCTGCTACCAGTGCGAGCACAACAAGTCAAGACCATGCGTAAATTAATTATATTTTAGCCATTTTTGTGTTCTAAAATGCCTGCCGGATCGCGGAAGGACGTGTTGCCGGCACACACGCGGATTCAATGAAGGCAGGTGGGGCAGTCTTAAGCTGGTTGCACGCGGCGAGGAGGCGTGCTCAGCCGGGCCTGCAGCGAGTGCGGCCCTCTTGGCCGGCGCGCCGGTTCAATGCTTGCGCTATGAGAGGTCGTGTCCGTGTCAGAGCAATAACTCCCTCCAGTCCTTTTTTGTTTGGGTATAACAAAATCTCGTTTTCCATTCACATTTTACAAGTAAAATTCATGGACAAACTTTGACCCAAAGTACGATGGGGACTAGTAAACTAGAATGGAGGTAGTAGTTTTTTTAATCAAAGAAGGGTTTCCCCTTCCGATTACTGAAAACCAGCATCTAAATCTAAACCATAGTATTTTCCCTAGAACTACCAGGTTCAACATCTCGTAACATAAACCCATACAACCATACGCCAAGGAGGTACGTAGTACTATTAATTCCATTTTCGCTCCATACCAATCGTTCTAAAAACTACTTACTACTTATAACGTGCCATTTATAATCGGAACTCTTAGCCCCGCTAAAAAAACGATATTTTAAACGTGGCTACTTGGTCTGTGGCAACTGGCGAGCCACCACGCTCCAAGTCGTTCACCTGTGGTCCCGACCATCAACTCCTACAAAGGTGCTCCACCACGTACCCGGTACCCGCGAATGCAGCAATCATGCACCTAGGGTTTTAGGGTTTATTTGTTAACGTCGCCTTTATGTAACACTCATGTGTGCGAGACAGCGAGAGGCCGACTGCGTGCGTGAGCCTCTTCTCTTCGTATATGTACTCCAGCGTTTGTCTGGTGTCCAAAAAATTATAATAACTACTAACAAAGTAGATTAATACATATTCACCGATTTGATAGAAAAAAAGTCTAGTTTTGAAATACGTATATCACTAAAAATATGTTATGTTTCACTCAAAATATATTCCTTTGGCGGTTTTGATGAGATAAGGGAGGCATGTTGTTGGTTTCAAGATTCGAGAAGTGGTATATGTCTAATTTCTACTCTTACTAGCAAGATGCCTGTGCGTTGCACGGAACATCAAAATCTCGTGGGAGAAAAGGATGAACGAGGGAAGGCCTTATCTGCAAATGTGGTGAAGAGTGTGGGTAAATTGCCATATTTTCCTTCCTATCCGTCAGATATAAATCGGACGACCTACATTGCAGGATGGCAGGCCCACCATCATCACCCTCTCTATTTTTTATCCCTACTCTTATAAAAAGCATTGTCGGTGATGATCGTGTGCCTGCCATCCTGCAATATAGGCCGTCCGATCTATATCTGATGGATAGGAAGGAAACTATGGCAATTTTGCAAAAAGATACCCACAACCCTCTCCACATTTGCAAATAAGGTCTTCCCTCGTTCATCCTTTCCCCCACAAGATAAACTACTCATACAAATGCATCTTGATGTTCCGTGCAACACATGGCATCTTGCTAGTTGTTGCAAAAAGCCCATATGTGTGTGAGAGAGAGGGAGAGTGGAGGAGGATGGAGTGCATGTGTGACAAAGACACAAGTAGTGTGTGTGCGATAGGTATCAGCTTAAAATGAGGCGATAGTGTGTGTGTGCACGATCGAGAGGGCGTGTCTCAAGAAGAGAAGAAAAAGCTACATAGATACAAGGAGCGAGAGAGAGACATGTATGCGATGGTCGAAGCATGAGTGTGCGGGTGTATAAACCTATCTAGAGGCTAGCTAGTCGATAAATGCTTGTGAGAGAAATACGAGTCGGGGTGCGAAAGCAGGAGTTTTGTGTGTGAGAGAGAGAGACGGTAGTCGGGAAGGGGGGTGGAAGCAGTAGTTGTGTGTGTGTCTGTGAGAGAGAGAGAGAGAGGAGACGGTAGTTGGGGTTGTCTGATCGGTGTCAGTCTGGGATGGAGACGAAAAGGAGACCACAACAAATGTTGTGTCTACAGGAGAGAGAGAGTAATTTTAGTGGTATGAGTCATATGTAGAGACATATAGGGTGTGTGAGAGAATCCCATTGAGAGAAAGACAAAGTGAAAGACGAGTGGAGACTGTGTGTGTGGCGGTGAAAAAGAAAGCTTAGGTACCGAGTGATACCAGAGAACAGTAGAGACGTGAGAGATAATGAAAGCCGTGTAATGTATAATGATAGGGAGAGTGTGACACTTCTCAAGGGAGACATCGAGAGACCATGTTTGCGAGGATAGGAGAAACATGAAGTTAGCATGCGGGTGAGGTGGAGAAAAGAGAGTGATGGCTACTTGAAGGAGCATGCATGCGAGAGAGATGGGCGTGAAAGGAGTGAACAAAAAAGGGATTCAAATATTTGAATTCGAGATACATGTAATCCATACTCGAACCAAAGTTGATCTATCAAACATGCATACTCATATGAATTCACGCACATCTATGTTATTTAATATGTAGATATTACTGATCCATACATTTTAGTAGAACATAATTTGGTTAAAATTGTTAGAATTCAACCTTAAGATTTTGAGATCGTTGTATTTGTAAATCATATTATACATATAAAGTAGCAGAATTCTTTGTTGTGCTTTTGAAAGTATATATGTAAAAAAATGATGTATATAGAATGTAATTCCAATTGAAAATGGATCCCGCCCAAAAAAATAGTAGAATACAAACGGGATTCGGATTGAGTTGGCACGGTAAACGTGCACTGTGCAAAATTTGAACGAAGCGGGGAAAGTCGCAGTAACCGCCCGAAACCAAAATATGCGAGATGGAAATCACTACTGCCTATCCCTGCCGCGCAAAGCCTATCTGCTGGATTTCTATAGGTTTCGATAGGGGTAGGTTTGTAATTTCACCCAAACGTGACGTAACCGCCTCTCACCCAGATTCATACACGGTGGGCGCCAAAACACAGTGTGCCCTCGGCCGAAATCGACTCCCTCCCCGATTCATATTCACACACGGTGGGCGCCAAAAACAAACTCTCGTCGGCAAATATTCGATGTATGCGAGATTACCGTCCTATCCCCAACTGACTAATGTTGCTGTGATGTAGTAGAAATTTGAAACGGGGGCTAAGTTTGTAAATTTCCTCGCATTTGAGACAAGCGCGCCCTGACTACATGGTTCCCCCCTTCCTCTCTACCTTCCTTTTCCCCATTCGTACTCCGTGGGCGCCAAAACACCCTCTCCACCCCACCCTCCTCCGTCCGCCACCCCATCCGCCGCCCTCCTCCTCCACCATGCCGGAGCTGATACCCCGACGCCGCCGTCCATCACAAGAGATTGACCTCTCTCATCCACGCCTTCGGACCGAGATCCATGCATCCCGTCCTCTCGCTTCATCCCCGCCGTCGCCCACCTTGCCGGCGCCGCTCCTTCGACCGTCTCGTCCACCACGCCCCGCCGCCACCGTCTACCCTCCTAGATCTGCTTCTACGCCGCCGACAGCCATCGCTACCGCATCACCATCAAATTCTCACCAGATGCATACACGGCGCCGCACCAGAGGCGGTACTCTTTCGTATCTGCTCAACTTATTTATCGCAGCAAGAAAATAGATCACCACTGCTTTACTCTGATTTCTTGTCTTGGTTGCGAAGTTGCCTTTGTTCGGTTTGCACCTTCAGATCCGCCATGGCACGCTCAACACTATACTCCCAATGCTTATGGTTTTCCCCTTCTATATTCCACACTAGTTAAATCACAATAGACTAAATTTCAGTCAGTCGATTTTTCAGAGCTCGCTGGAGTTCGCCGGTGCGATCCAAGGGGCTCGGGTGGTTGTGGGGCCTCACCGAACGAACAAAACTCGACGCGGGGTGGGGGTGGCGGAGGAACATAGGCGGTGGGGGCCGGTGGTCCGGCCGGCGGCCCGTGCGGTGTTTTGTATGGGAAGAATCACAGACGAGGAAGAAGAAGGGTTAGGAGACGTAGGATCTTCATCCAACCGCCTGAAATGGTCGAGAGACAGCTGGGAGTTGCATTCTTAATGCGCTCTTGTTCATCATGTGTGGGCACTGCGCAACCAACATTTTATTATCCAAAATCTGCTTGCTCTTCTTTACCATGTTCGATAGAGCTGTGACACAAAACGTAAGACCGACTCCAGCAGACTGTACCCATACTTCACTGGCCACACCACTAGCCCCACCACACAGGACCTACACTCTAGAAAAAGGTATACCGATTTCATTTGCCATAGCACCAGCTGTACCACAGAAAAATCCCACTCCAGCAAAAAGTACAGCAAGTCCACCGGCCGAAGACCTATCCCAACTACAGAGACGGCCAATTCCTACGGATTGGAACCCCATTCCATTTATTCCCAGTTTAAAAGACAATGATTTCGATGTTCTTAGGGACTACATGCATATATTCCCATCATGGGAAGATTATTGTGAAGACAAACACCATTTTCACATCTTCCTGTCCAACTTACGTTTAAGTGCTATTATTCATGGTTATTATTTTCCTGTTTTCTGCTGATTGAACACATCAATGATTTACATTACATTGTTGTAACTAGGCAAGGGTCAATCTGGATAGTCATGACGAGGAAAGCTTGCTTGTGCTTTTCACGGAAGCATTGCAGCAATATCGGTGTTACCTGAGGAAATCACACTTTGGTGGCAAATCTATAAACGAATTTCGGGTGAAGTCTCCTGTGCTAAATTTAGAAGACATTGAATGGAAAAACATTGTTATGCACTGGTCTCGTCCCTAGGATGAGGTACTGTCTATGAAATCACATGACAATTTGAACTTCTACTTTTCCGCATGTGCCTTACGAATCTTGTTTGCAGGAAATCTGCTCGAAGAAGAATTCCGGTTTGAAAAGAACGACAGGATATCGCAAATATGCTGCCCGCTGCTTTGCTCTTGTTAGTACCTGTTGTCCTGTATCACTGTACTTGCATACATACCTGGTTCATTATGTGACAGCAGTATGCATGCTAGCTTGCTTATTAATTGTTCACTCCAAATTCTTCAATATCCAATGCCAATGTTGTTTTAGCTCTTCATTGTTCTTGTAAGTACATGCTGTCCTTTATCAGTGTACTTATAATGACAGGTAGTTGTTCATGTACCATCACTCTGCGGCTTATTTTCCTTTGCCCTCCATTTTCTACACATCAGATCTATATTTACTCTTACCATAAGGTTGGTACTGAAGAATTTTAGCTGTGCATTGCTCTTGGCTATACCTTTTGCCTGTATCGCTGCACTTACATTTATAGCTACTTGGTTATGTAGCATCACTCTTCATCTTATCTTAAATATTCTCCATTTTTTTCGTATATTATCACATCTATATTTACTCTTAACAAAATGTAGAATAAAGGCAATGCTTATGAAGAAGATTCTGTGGTAAACTTCTTGAATTGCCCCCCCCCATCAGCATGGATGAGGGAGTCCTGGACTAGGGGGTGTCCGGATAGCCGAACTATCATCATCGGCCGGACTCCAAGACTATGAAGATACAAGATTGAAGACTTCGTCCCGTGTCCGTATGGGACTTTCCTTGGCGTGAAAGGCAAGCTTGGCGATACGGATATGTAGATCTCCTACCATTGTAACCGACTCTATGTAACCCTAGCCCTCTTCGGTGTCTATATAAACCGGATGGTTTTAGTCCGTAGGACAACAACAATTACAACAATCATACCATAGGCTAGCTTCTAGGGTTTAGCCTCCTTGATCTCGTGGTAGATCTACTATTGTAATACCCACATCATCAATATCAATCAAGCAGGACGTAGGGTTTTACCTCCATCAAGAGGGCCTGAACCTGGGTAAAACATCGTGTCCCTTGTCTCCTGTTACCATCCGCCTAGACGCACAGTTCGGGACCCCCTACCCGAGATCTGCCGGTTTTGACACCGACATTGGTGCTTTCATTTAGAGTTCCTCTGTGCCGTCGCAATCAGGAAGGATGCCTCCTCCCGTCTTTAAAGACGGTACCGTCGCCAAAGGGGCTTTGGCCGCCGGTCAAGCTATCCGGCTAGGTGGTTTCCTTATGACCGCCTGTTCGGCCACCGCTTCGACGATGACCCCTCGGGTCATCAAAAGCGATCTTCGCATCAACTCGGAATTCGCCGAGCAGCTGGATCCGATGGAGCTCTCTTCCGTAAACGAGCTCTTGGATCGCATCGCCACCCTGGGAGTCGCTACAGACTTTGATCAGATTGGGCTTAAAACCGATCTGAGAGAAATTAACTCTCCCCAGGCTACCCACCATGTTGCTGTGGTAGAAGAACGATGCGGCGACTCTTCCCCTATGTTAAGAACCAGTTATGTTCGGATTCCCGGTCCCTCCATAGCGGATTCCCGTGGAGGGACGAACGTCAATCGAGTACTGAACCTAAAGTCAGGCAGCGGACTAGATTCGTTGGACGACCTCCAGCAATCCAAGCTTCCGAATCCGGAAATTCCTCGGCCTTTGAGCCTCATATTGGGTGGGGTTCCGAATTTAGTTCCACCCGCCCACCCAAACACAAGCGATCTATCCCAAATACGACAAGAGCCCGATGAAACAGTACATCGTTACTGGGCCAGATTCCTCCTGATTATGGACAGGATAAAGGACTGCAATGAGGAAAGCGCAATCTCTATTTTCTGCAATAATTGCACGGACAAGGGAATTATAAACGCCATAAGCCGTCGCAAGGTCACGCGCTTTGCCGACCTGGCGACCATAGTACAAAAATACTGTGTGATGGAGAGTGCCTGGAAAACCGAAACCAGATTTTGGGACAATCCGGCCCTAAACACAATCTTAGTCCGGAATAAAAAGGTGCACCATGCTCAAGCACCTGGGTCAAAAATCAAAAAGCAAAACCCCCCCAAAGGGTACGGAACCGTACTGGAGGGATGGCTCAGCAGACCCTGCAAAATCCATAATACAGAAGGCGCCACTCCAACACATAGCCTCCGGGCATGTTGGATACTACGGCAGGTGGCCAAAAGTGGCGAAGGGCTTCTAGCCCCGGAAAACCAGCCCAACAGTACCAGTACGGTATCAACAGTCTTCGAGACTTTCGCATCAAATAATATGCGGAAACGAACAATCCGCAGCCTCGCCGAAGTCTACCAAGTAGCAACAACAAATCCATGGAGCGACACGGCTATCACCTTCAATGCCAGCGACGAACCTAAATTCCGAACAGCCCGAGCACCAGCCGCATTGGTCGTCAGGCCCATAGTGGACGACTTTCGTCTTACCAAGGTACTCATGGATGGCGGCAGCGGATTAAACCTCATCTACGAGGAAACTCTCCAAAAAATGGAAATAGACTGGAGTCGCATTGAGCGAAGTAGCACAACCTTTAGAGGAATAATCCCTAGTCGGGAAGTACGCTGCACAGGAAAAATCACACTAGATGTGGTGTTCGGCTCGCCGGACAACTACAGGTCCGAGGAAGTCACGTTCCAAGTGGCCCCGTTCAGCAGCGGATATCACGCTCTATTAGGGCGAGAGGCATTCACAATTTTCCAAGCCGTACCCCATTACGGGTACATGAAGCTCAAAATGCCCGGGCCCAATGGAATCATCACTCTGATCAGTGATCCGGACATAGCACTCCGTGCCAAAAACAAGACAGCCGCACTAGCCCTAGAGGCACTATCCGAAGCACTAGCGGCAGAAGAACTCACGGCACTACGCTCCATGGTGAATAGGGACGATGTGATACTCGACAAGAGATCTAAGTCCACATCTTTCAAACCAGCAGACGAAATAGTCAAATTCTAGGTCCATCCTACGGACCCCACAAAGACGGCCTCCATTGGGTCACAATTAAACCCTAATGTAGAAGCAGCACTACGAGAATTCCTTCGGGAAAATTGGGAAATTTTTGCCTGGCAACCTTGAGATATACCAGGAATCCCACGCAGGCTGGCAGAGCACAGCCTAAATATCCTAAAAGGATTCAAGCTAGTCAAACAGGCTCTTCGACGATTTTCCGAACCCAAAAGACAGGCAATGGGAGAGGAGCTAGCCAAACTATTGGAAGCCGGATTTATCAGAGATATAAAACATCCGGACTGGCTAGCAAACCTGGTAATGGTACCAAAAAAGGACAAATCCTGGCGCCTTTGTGTGGATTTTAAAGACCTTAATAAGGCCTGTCCAAAGGATCCTTTCCCCCTCCCCCGCATCGACCAAATCATCGATGCTACCGCGGGGCACAATTCATTGTGTTTCCTCGACGCATACTCCGGATACCATCAAATCAAGATGGCGGAAATAGACCAGGCCGCAACGACATTCATTACTCCATACGGACCATTCTGCTTCAACACAATGCCCTTCGGACTTAAAAATGCCGGCGCAACATATCAGCGCATGATTCAGACATGTCTGGCTACCCAGATCGGCAAAACAGTGGAGGCATACGTAGACGATGTGGTCATCAAGACCAAACACGTCGAAACTCTAATAGACGATTTGAGGCTCACATTCGACAACCTCCGAGCATATGACATTAAACTTAACCCGGAGAAATGCGTCTTCGGCGTACCAGCTGGAAAGCTCTTGGGCTTCATTGTATCCGGTAGAGGAATTGAAGCAAACCCAGCCAAGATCCGAGCTCTGTCACAATTGGACATCCCAAAAGACCTCAAACAAATACAAAAATTGACTGGATGCATGGCGGCCCTAAGCCGCTTCATCTCCCGTTTGGGAGAAAAAGCATTGCCCCTCTATCGCCTCCTCAGGCGCACCGAACACTTCGAATGGACGGACGCTGCCACAACCGGACTCGAAGAAATAAAGGCCATACTAGCAACAAATCCGGTCCTGGCCGCGCCCAACTTGGGCGAACCAATGTTGTTATATATCGCGGCAACACATCAAGTTGTAAGCGCGGTGCTCGTCGTCGAACGAGAAACAGAAGGGCACAAATTCCCTCTTCAAAAACCAGTGTACTACGTATCCACGGTCCTAACTCCATGCAAGTCCCGGTACCCACATTATCAAAAGATAGCATACGCGGTGTTTATGGCATCCCGGAAGCTGCGACACTACTTTCAAGAGTGTTTGATAACGGTGGCCTCCGAAGTACCTCTCAACGACATCATAAACAATCGCGACGCGACGGGCAGGATTGCAAAATGGGCCATTGAGCTTTTACCATTTGATATAACCTACAAACCACGGCGAGCTATAAAGTCGCAAGTTTTGGCTGGCTTCGTCGCTGAATGGACTGAAGCCGAACTCCCTAAAGAGTATGGCGCATACTCCAATTGGATTATGCACTTCGACGGCTCTAAAATGTTGGTCGGCTTAGGGGCTGGCGTCGTCTTGACGTCGTCAACCGGAGATACAGTCCAATACGTACTTCAAATAATGTACACGGACTCCAACAACGCAGCCGAATACGAGGCCCTTCTACATGGTCTCTGGATGACCATCTCCATGGGCATTCAACGCCTAGAGGTCCGCGGGGATTCAAACCTCGCGATATCCCAAGTAAATGGAGACTTTGACGCCAAGGATCCGAAAATGGCAGCCTACCGTAACGCCGTCTTAAAAATGTCAGCTCGGTTTGAAGGACTCGAATTCCATCATGTAGCCCGGGACAACAACCAAGCAGCCGACATGTTGGCACGCATCGGCGCAAAATGCGATGCCGTCCCTCCAAACATCTTCCTGGAGCGGCTCTTTAAGCCATCCGTACTATGGGAAGAGGAGTCCGGAAATAGCAACCCGGAACCAACCGCGCCACCCAACACAGAACATTCTGACATAGTCGGTGGCTCAGCCAATGAAATAACACCCTCAGCCCACGAAATACTGGAAGTAATCGCCCCGTGGACGGAACCATTCCTAGCCTACTTAACTAGGCAGGAACTCCCCGAAGACCAAAATGAGGCCCGCTGCATAGTTCGGCGATCTAAAGCCTACAAGGTCCACGAGGGAGAACTTTATAAGAAAAGCACAACCGGAGTCCTTCAAAGGTGTATCTCCGAAGAGGAAGGGCGAAATCTCCTGGCTGAAATTCACGCCGGACTCGGTGGGCACCACGCTGTAGCCCGGGCCGTTGTAGGCAAGGCCTTCCGTACTGGATTTTATTGGCCGACCGCCCGGGCAGACGCTCAGGACTTAGTCCAACGATGCGTCGGTTGCCAGCTCTTTGCTAATCAAAGCCACATGCCACCCACCGCCCTCAAAACTATACCCATCACCTGGCCGTTCGCGGTCTGGGGGCTTGATATGGTTGGACCCCTTAAAGGGGGAACCCACAAGAAAAAATACCTATTGATCATGGTGGAAAAATTCACCAAATGGATAGAGGCCAAGCCAGTTAAAACGGCCGAATCCGGACCCATGATAGACTTCATATCCGGGGTAGTACACCGTTATGGTGTCCCCCACAGCATCATCACTGATAACAACATGAATTTTATGGCCGGCGAGATTAAACTCTGGTGCAAAAACATGGGCATCAAGCTCGACTACGCTTCAGTCTATCACCCCCAAACTAACGGTCAAGTCGAACAAGCAAACGGTCTAATCATGAGCGGCATCAAACCCAGACTAGTGCGGTCCCTCACGGAATCTAACACGCACTGGGTAGAGGAGCTCGACTCCGTAATTTGGGGGCTGCGGACCACGCCAAACCGCACTACCGGATTCACACCATTTTTTATGGTGTACGGCGCAGAGGCAGTTCTGCCCTGCGATATAATTCATGACTCACCTCGCGTGCGCATGTACAAAGAAAGAGAAGCCGAGTTGGATCGGCAGGACAGTTTGGACGCCTTAGAGGAGGAGCGGGACGTGGCAAAAGCTCGTTCCGCATTCTATCAGCAGCAGGCTCGAAGATATCAAAGCAGAGAAGTACGGGCCAAAACTTACAATGTTGGCGAACTTGTTCTACGCCTGCCGGACAAGAAAAAGGACAAACTTAAGCCTAAATGGGAAGGTCCCTTCATCATCGACCAAGTCCTGACCGGCGGAGCATACCGTCTACGTAACGCATCTGACAACCGACTCGAGCCGAACCCATGGAACGCAGCCCGTCTCCGAAGATTCTACGCCTAGCGCCAGACTCAGAGTTCGTCTCCCTCCTCCGTCCACCTTTTACATTTTCACTATCTCTTGTCCCCCTCCTTCTTCCCACTTTTTTTTAGTAAAACCCTTTGATAGGCTGATTTGCGCATTGTTCGCACACACTTGATGTGCTCCTAGCACTCATTATACCTGGGGGCTTCTTTAACAGAAGCTTATTCATACGGGCTTCATGCCCAACACATGTGTCATACTTCCGCATGTACCTTTTATTCACCATTATATGCATCGATATGACTTAAGTTTTGGCCAAGCTGGGTTGCCTGGCTCCTGTGCTTACCCCTACGTTCCCGATTGTTCGGCTAGGAGGTAAAGGGAGCACCTCTGCGATTGTTACTGCCGGGTCAGCCGGATGTGTACCTCAGACTGGGTGAAAGCGAAAGCTAGTGTTCTTAAGGGAATATTTGGTCGGTGACTTGAAAGATGATTTATTACTTATTTAACTTATCTGCCCCCAGATGCTTTTTCTGCTTTCTTCGCAGTATGGGCATGCACCTTAGGGCATGCCTCCCAGGGAAAGGAACCCCTAATGGAACTATTCTCCCTGGAAGATGTTTCTTACTAACCATGTAATATAACATAACTAGTTGGGCACTTGTCTGATAAAGCACTAATGACCCCTACGTCTGGTCTCCATGCATGCCCCAGTTTTTTCATAACTGAGAAGGTATTTGGACACACTCCGGACTCTAGGGTCCCGAGGTTGAAGCGAAAAGGTCGGCAAAGACAAACGATCTACAATCCGGCTAGAAGGCATTTTACATGTCATTTTAAAAATACATCGTCAAATTGACTGATTGTACTCCTCTTCAATCCCGTCTAAAAGGCTGTCTAATTTACAGTCCCGTTGGGAATACTTAGCGGCCAACTCTACTTGGCCGTACATTAAGCTCACAGGGATCTCCTTCCCATCGGGCCCCACAGGTCCGACCTCGGCCATGTGGTTCGGATCCGCCTTCTTGTACCATGTCTTCACCATGGCCCAGGCCTCCCTGGCGCCTTGATGGCAGGCCGATATCTTCCACATACGGAAGCGCTACCGTGCTCCCTGAAGTTTCTCGGCAAGCCCTTCAAGGCTTTCGGGTAGGGAGATGGACGGCCATAAGGCCTGGGCGACGCCACTCATCGCTTGCCGAACACGTTCGTGCAGTTGCATCAGCTCGGGGAGTTGGTCACCCGTTGAACTGGGCATTTCCTCCGCAGGGCGACCGATGAGCACACCTAAAGACACATTTCTGTCAATCGACTTCCTCGCCGAACTCTTCTTTTCAAAGGAGTTTGCTCAAGCACTTAATATAAATGCCGCGACGAAGCCGCTGATTCTTCTTCACGGAGCCAGACAGCTGGGCCCGAACACCTTTCAGCTCTTCTCCCAGCTGGGTGTGGGCATCTTGGAGCTTGTTCCTCTCCTGCTGCACCTTCATAAGCACCCTCTCGCCGGCCTTCAGCTGGCGGAGTAGCTGTTGCTTGTCCGGATCTAGTCCGGCACCCTCTGCAATATTATTGTCAGATTTACGCACGCGCCGCACTTTATCAACTAACTATCTTTTCGAAGTATGTATTACCAGCGGGGGTCTCTGTGGCTCCCCCTGTGGCGGCCATTGCGGCCTCAAGTTGGGCCTTGCACTCTCGAAGCTCCTGGGACAGGTGGGTAGTCTTCTCCGTAAGATCCTGCATAACAAATGATCCTTAAATCAGTTATTTTAACTATTTTAAGTCTCGGGGGCTACTGGCATATATAACTATTAAAATTCCTTACCCGTATGTCCTTCACATACTGCTCTGTGGATCTGGTTAAACCATCTTGAGTGGCGCGGAGGTGCGCGTCTCCCGCATTAAAGGCATTCAACGCCTCCGGGGAGAAACACGTGTCACGAAGAACTGTCCGGCGACGCCTGTGATTCATGGTGCTCTCCACCTCAGACCTGGTGGCGGACAGCCTGTCGGCATCCTCCGTTGGAGGAGCATCCGGCTCATGCCTTGTGTTCGCCTCCCCTTCCGGACCACGCGTTGGAGCATGGCTGGCGGAGGCTTGATTGGCAACCTCTCCGGACACTGTCCGCCGAGCGCTCTTTTTCCTGGAAAAGTCATGAGCGTTAATATACCTCCTAGGGATCCTTCCCTTAAAAACGGCGGTGCGCCGTACCATTGCGGCGACGTTTCGATTCGCGCCGCACTCCTCTTCCGCCTGCTGGGCTGAACTGACCCCTATTGGTCAGCCACCGCGGGTTTGGCTTCCCGCCTTAAAGGCGCCTCCTACGATGCACCATCAGTATATGATGGTCAGAAATGAGCATGGATCAAATGATGGTGTCAGGACTCCGGTCGTAGTCACCTGGGAAGCCGGAGATAAACCGGGGTAGTCAGCCGTAATGGCGACTAGAGCATTGTCCATGCTAAGTTGGTGGAACACCCCGTTAATCAGCTCCACCTTTATGTCCGGATCCTCTTCGGAGGCCGGATCAAGGGATCGTCCCGGATCCTCGGGCTGTGGAGTCAGGCTTTGTATGCCTTCCACGTCCCGGCGCAGCTCCTGCGTCAAAATCACAAAGTAAGACACTTGACTTTGGAAATATGGATCGGATAGATAAGCGTCCGCTTACCCAGCTCCGAGGGTTATTCATGGAGAATCCATTCAACGGACTCGTGCGGAGGAAGTCCTCCTTCTCCCCCTTGTACAAGTCGGACAAGATCTTTACCAGATCGGCGGCCGATCCCGGCCCTTTGCGGCCATGACGGGAGGCGTCGTCTTCCCCATTGAAATCCCACATGGGGTGGCCCCTATATTGGAGTGGCTGCACCCCTCGCATGATGCACGTGGCCATGACTCCGATCATGGTCAATCCGGAGTGGGCTAGTTACTTAATCTGGGCCATCAGATAATGGACGCTCCCATCATCTTCCCGTTGAGGGCTCCGCGGGCGCCAACTCAGGCGTTTCTTCAAGGGAGCGTTGCTGAACTCCGGGAGGACGATCCGAACTGGATCCGGCAGAGGGGCATCCTCTATATAGAACCATTCCGAAGGCTAGTCTTCGGACACCTTCTTCGGGGTACCGGATGGATATCCGGTCCCGGCGATGCGCCATATTTCGGCTCCGCCCACTTGATATATCGACCCCTCATGAGAACGGGGTACGAGGCAAAACAATCTCTTCCACAGCGCAAAATGGGGCTCGATGCCCAAGAACAGCTCGCAAAGAGCTACAAAGCCCGCGATGTGCAGAATGGAGGTAGGTGTAAGGTGGTGAAGCTGGAGTCCGTAGAACTCCAGGAGCCCCCAGAGAAACGGATGTATGGGAAATCCGAGTCCCCTTATTAGATAAGGGACGAAGCATACCCGCTCTCCTTTGGAAGCGTTGGGGATGCTCTCCGCCTGCTTTCCACCCCTGAAGGTGGCCAGTCCGGCTCGAACCAGAACCATGAAGCCTAGGGGAAGATATCCCTCGGTTTGGAGCGTCACTAGCTCGCTGTGTGGAACTGAGCATCTCCCCCAATCTCCTGGCCGACGGCTGGGAGCGCGAGAGGAGGAGCCGCGTCGACTATCCATGATGGAATGGATTTTTGTCAGAAGCGCTTCGATGAGTACTTGCGGAAGGAGGATGGTGTGAGTTGGATCTAGATCCTCGCCTCTCTTATAGGCGGTTCGTTCGCACGGCTAGGGGGTAAAACGTGAAAATACCCTAGCTTTTCGCATTCATACGACACGTGGAAGAGGGCCATTATTGGACGTAGAAGCCAAGGAGCGCAACATTTATAAGGAAGCCGGACACTATTCGGCAGGTACATGAATTTTGAAGGAGAACCCGCCTTGCGACGCCGAAGACAATATACGTGCCGGACTCGTCGTCATTGAAGCCTGGTTCGGGGGCTACCGAGGGAGTCCTGGACTAGGGGGTGTCCGGATAGCCGAACTATCATCATCGGCCGGACTCCAAGACTATGAAGATACAAGATTGAAGACTTCGTCCCGTGTCCGGATGGGACTTTCCTTGGCGTGGAAGGCAAGCTTGGCAATACGGATATGTAGATCTCCTACCATTGTAACCGACTCTATGTAACCCTCTCCGGTGTCTATATAAACCGGATGGTTTTAGTCCGTAGGACAACAACAATTACAACAATCATACCATAGGCTAGCTTCTAGGGTTTAGCCTCCTTGATCTCGTGGTAGATCTACTCTTGTAATACCCACATCATCAATATCAATCAAGCAGGACGTAGGGTTTTACCTCCATCAAGAGGGCCCGAACCTGGGTAAAACATCGTGTCCCTTGTCTCCTGTTACCATCCGCCTAGACGCACAGTTCGGGACCCCCTACCCGAGAACCGCCGGTTTTGACACCGACAATGGACAAGGCCTTTATAGAGCCTGTCTTCACCAATAATGTAAGTTTTTCCATCTCAAGCCTTCAAACTTTGCTGTATATATTTGGTTAGGCATGACTGCAACAACTGTTTATTTTTGGTGCTTGCATCAAATTGCATGTTTAAAGTTTATTATGTACTCCCTCCGTTCCAAAATAGATGACCCAATTTTGTACTGAAGTTAGTATAAAGTTGGGTCATCTATTTTAGAATGGAGGGAGTAGTTCATAAACAAAAGTTTGTCCTTTTTCAATTTAAGTTTGAAGTTGTACAACCAAGTTCCTTATTCATACCATGTAAATTAAAGTATACAGAGCAAGTGATCTTCTTTTGCACTGCATGTATGGTTCTGTTCTTCATCCGTAATCCAGTGGTGTGATGAACCTACCCACTACAGCACAATGTCATATTCTGCAATGTCTTAACTATGAACAATGTCATATCATTCTACTACTCCCTCCGTCCGAAAATACTTGTCATTGAAATGGATGTATCTAGATGTATTTTAGTTCTAGACACATCCATTTTGATGACAAGTAATTCCGGACGGAGGGAGTATTATTTAAACCGTCTCTTTATTTGCCAATCTGAAATGGGATAAATTGACAACACACTAACCATTGATACTTATCAGTTCTTTATCTGTAATCCAGTGGTGTCGTGAAGCTGCCAACTCCTTCACAATGTCATTTCCTGCCATGTCTATACCAGAACAATACCGTTAATGCAATTTTAAACTGTGTCACTTTATTCGTCAGTAAGAAATGTGATGAATTGTCAGCACTGATACTTTTATGTGCAAAACCTGTCATCTGTCTGCTTGTTAATCTTTCAGAGTGAGGAAGTGTTGAACAAGCGCAGTCTCATCATCTTGCTCAGCTGCTTGCGCTGCAGCTCCCCAGCAGGGCTAACCTTTCTTGAACTCTATTGAAGTGCTGTGGGTTTTTTATATTATTTTGTCGGCATGTTTATTTGCACTGGTGGCGATCTTTGATGCCTAGTGTATGTAATCTGCTGTCTGCTTGTGCTTTATTATCATAGTGGCGAACTTTGATGCCCAGTGGATGTAATATGTTGTAATTTCTTTATTGTATAGTCTAGGTTTTTTCTTATTCATGATGCTGCAGTTATTTTACTGTCTTTGCAGTAAACCGGCCAAACCGTAAAATTACGGTACATAATCGGGCCATCATGCAATCACGATGTAGGTTGGGCCTGAAACGTGCCGAACAGCTAACGGGCTGGCAGCAGCCCGAAATGAACCCCGTCCCATGATTGTGCAAATCAAATCACGGGCTTTTAACAGGCCAAAATTGTCTCGGTCGTTCTTTGGCCCAATCAGATATCGGCTGCGAGCAGGCCGGATGCAAATCGGGCCGTAGTTAGGCCCAACTATATGACGTGCATTTAACAGACCGAAATTAATATACGGCCGAAATGTTAAACGGGTTCTTAAGAAGCCAAAACTAATGTCAGGACGAATTACTAAGTGGGCCTCTAGCAAGTGGGCCCAAAAGCATAGTGTCCAGTTGACAAGCCGAATCTGATATGGGCCATAATTGAGCCCATAGCCTCTGAAAGGGCCGTACCTAATCTGGGCCGTAATTTGGCCCAGAACATGGTAGGCTTTTAACGGGCCGGATCTCATATGGGCCACTATTAGGCCTGGAACGTGACAGACCATTAATGGACCGGATCAAATATGGGTCGGCATTTGGCCCAAAACATGGCAGCCAGTTAATGGACCGGCCTACTAGGGACCTCAAATTCTTGTGGGCCTACAGCTGGGCCGGCCTGTTAATGTCGGCGAAATCTCATGGGCCTTTAGCCGGGCCGGCCCATTATGATCCGCAAGAATCTTGTGGGCCTTTTCCTAGGCCGGCCCATTATGGCAAACAAAAATCTTGTGGGCCTTTACTTGGGCCGGCCCATTATGGCCCGCAAAATCTCGTGGGCCTTTAGCTGGGCCGGCCCATTATGGCCCACAAAATCTCGTGGGCCTTTAGCTAGGCCAACCCATTATGGCCCGCAAAATCTCGTGGGCCTTTAGCTGGGCCGGCCCATTATGGTCCGCCAAATCTTGTGGGCCTTTAGTTGGGCCGGCCCATTTAAACTTGATGGGCCGGTCCACGTGTCAACATATCATCGGCGCGTCTCGCCCATTGGATGAGTGACACCTGTGCCAGCGCCGACCTGACACGTGTCTCCTCCAGCCAATGATGATTTTACACATGGAAAATCCCCATTGGTCGAGGCTGTTAACGGGTTATCGGATCCAAAAGCCGACCCGATAGCTTAACGGCGTTCCGTTACGGTGGATGCCACGTGTCGGTCACCCTTGACGAAAGCACTTCTGTGACACGCGATTTATCGTCATGGAAGTGGACACTTCCGTGATAATAATTTTGGTAATGTCATGGAACACTTCTACGACAGCACATGTATGACTATCTTAATTCTATCATAATTTTTTCATGGATGTACATGCATGACAAAAAATGCGACCTACTGTGACAAACACGTATCATCACGGAAGTGTATTTTTTTTTGTAGTGATGGGATGGGCCACGACGGTGGTCGTTGTGTCTGGAGGTAGACACGGGGCCACCCATGACTTAGCCCAGTGGGGAGTGAGTCGGAGTGGCCGGGAGAGTGTCATGACAGTATATCGGTTTTGTCGGAACGCCGTTGGTCCACCCGGATGGGAGGGTGAGGCCATGGGTTCCGTAGTGTGGGTACAGTGTACTAACCTCTACAGAGTGTATATTAATCTATCGATAGCCGCGCCCGCAGATAAGGGTCCAGGTTGAAAGTAGGTCACACCATGAGTCAACAGTAATAAGAATAATGTGCTTAATAATAACGAGATGGGCCATGTATTGGTCGGGTGGTGATCGCCGTAAGGATCACGGGCCATGTAGTGGTCGGGTTGTGATCGCCGTAACGATCACGGGCCATTTAGTGGTCGGGTTGTGATCGCCGTAAGGATCACGGTTTGAGACTAAGTGTTGGTCGTGGTTCTGATCGCCGTAAGGATCACGATGGTATTGAGGATACCGAGTTGTCGTATATTCATGATGTTGTACGAGAATCATGGGTAAAGGTCAAGCTCCTTGTGGTCATTTATTTATTCATACGGTATTGTTTATACCAAGCTTGATTTGATCCTGAGATGATCGTGTGATGTCCGAGGTTGGTAAGTGATGCATGTGTTGGTTACGAGGTAGCCGAGCAGAATAATGGTGCATATAGTGCCATTATGTTGCATGCTAGTATTGTCGGATTAATATGTTCATGCTATGTTCAGGTTGGGTTAGCTGTATTATGTTTATGTTGGTCATGCCAGGTTGTACTGATGATATCATGATAATTCCTGTTTAACCTGTAATTGCCATGATGTTGTCTGTCTTGAATGCTTCTAGTTTATTGTGAGCTTGCAAGTACATTCAATGTACTGACCTGGCGTGTCATGCCAGCTTGCAGGTCATTCCGGATTTGATTGCTTGCTTGTCGTGGGTTCAGTTCGTGCGAGCTAGATAAGTGTTCCAGCCAGAGTCCCTACGGAGTGGAGTTCACCACCGTCGCCGTTGTTCCGCTGCTAGAGTTATTCCGCTGCTTTGAGTTGTTCTGCTTCTTGCATAGAGCAACTAAGGATGGCGTAGTGTCGCCGTACCGATGTTATTCATTGTAATATCGGAGACATTGTATTCATATTCGTGTAATAATAGAAAGCTGGTTTGTTCTATGCTAAGAAGTGCCGTATTCCAGAAGACTTCTCCTCGATCTCTGGGCTAGAATACGGGGCGTTCCGGTTTTCTCTGAGCCGGGGTGCCACACTGACCAAACACACTGAACCCATCTATGCTGACGGCGACTCGAGGATGCCTTGGATCTGCCGTTTTTTCCTTATGTAATGCATCGAAGCGCTTCCACGCTTCACCATCCGATGTGTGCACCATCATCACATTCCCATCTGCATCTAGTTCGGTTCTTTTGCCCTTTTGTGCCATGTTATCTGTCTAGCTGTCTCTTCGACCATGAAAAGACGTCGAAATCTTGGTAGGATTGGCATATACCGAAGAACTTTAATGGGTATTTTGGTCTGCGTATTCTCACCCATACCGTTGTCTACCACAACATACCTGGAAGAATTGCAAATGGGACAATAGTTCAAGTCCTCATACTGAAGCCTAAATAAGACACATCCTTTCTCACAGGCATGTATCTTCTGATAGGGCATGTTAAGAGCACGGAGGATTTTGTCTGACTGGTACAGGTTTGGAGGTAGCACATGGCCTTTGGGTGGAAATCCTCCGAATACTGTCATCATCCCGTCATAGCATTCTCTGCCCAAGTTGAATTGAGCCTTCAATGCCATTATTTATGAGATGGCATCCAGTTGACAAAGATGAGTGTGCTCGTGGAGAGGATGTTTTGAGGACTCCAACATTTCAGTGAAGGCCTTTGCAGATTCCTCCATCTCCTCGTCCGAGTCCCGAGCATTGTCAAAGTCTTGCAGCATGTCTTCCATCCTGGTACCATGCTCGTGGGTGCGACGGTGAACCGTCTCGGCTCTGGCACGTTGGGCAGACTACCATGTAATGTCCAGACCATGTAACCAGGTGTAAAACGAAACTTCTACAGGTGTTTACTCATTTTAAGCTCGTCCCTCTGATTATAGTTCATGAACCGGACACAGGGGCACCAGCTTAATTTCTGGCCATTTGCAAATGCGGCTCTAACAAACCCTTGGTTTTTGTTAACCATTCCTCGGTCCAAACATACTAACTAGTGTAACCGGTGTACATCCACGCATGATCACTCATATGGACTTCCTACTGGACACACAAGAAATATATACATAATTAAGCAAACCATATTCATCAGTTAATGGAGTTTGTCAGTTTTATTACGTCCATGCAACCTACACGCTAATAGGTAAGGATAGGTCCTAATCCCACCCGAGTATGTGTAGATTGGGTTCGTTTTCCAATGCTCTGCTCCGGATCCGACGCAAAATTTCGGCAGCACCTCCTCGTTGTTCTCGTGATACACATCTCGGCAATAAGCGGAGAGGATGTGTACCCGGAGAACAATAGGGAGGCACTGACGAAATTCTGCATCGGATCCAGAGCATAACATATGGGAAAACGAACCCAATCCACACATACTCGAGCTGTCCATGGATAACATTGAACAATTCGAAAGAATCACGATTATAAATATGCAAATGCATGCATATTTATAGATGTAACCCTTTCTAACAGGAGACACATAGTGGTTACGCATACTGATGATTGCCACCTATAGCTAGCGAGTTTCATCGGCACTAAGACCAAAACAGAGCAAACGAAGGGGGGAGGAGGAGATGTCATTTGAGCTCACAAAAGAACGCAGGGGCGGAGCTTGTCGAACACTAGACCCTCGCATCGTTGAAATAACTGCACATTTAAATCGAAAGATGAGTAACATAGCAAGTATTCGACACCGACGGCCACATGTACCTCGCACTGATGATACTTGCTATTTACGGTACCATCCACACCAAGGAACCCCCTAACCCGCTCGTCCCCGGGTAAACTAAATAGCAACTACCATCTGTGCAAGGTACATGAGGCGGTCGGCGTTGAACACTAGATCCACATCCCACAAGTGAAACCAGCGCCCGGCGTCCCGCAACAATAGTTCTGGTGGCCGACGACGGTCGAACACCTTGGCGAATTTGTCTGGCAGCCTCTGCGATGAGGATTAAAGCCAAGTTTTGAAATTTCAAACAAGCAAACCGACTTGAGTTAGTTTCGGTGTTTCAAGTTTCAACACTTAGTTTTCAATCGTCATCTTTGAGGCTGCTAGACAAATTTGCAATGGTGTTCGACCGCCATCGACGCCGAGAACTGTTGTTGCTGGACGCAGGACCCCTGTGTCACTTGTGGGACGTGGATGTAGTATTCGACACCAACTCTTTTCTTCGTCTTCGCCTTTTTCTTTTTCTTCTTCTTCTTCTTCTTCTTCTTCTTCTTCTTCTTCTTCTTCTTCTTCTTCTTCTTCTTCTTCTTCTTCTTTCTTCTCCTCCTCCTCCTCCTCCTCCTCTTCTTCTTATTCTTCTTCTTCTTCTTCTTCTTCTTCTTCTTCTTCTTCTTCTTCTTCTTCTTCTTCTTCTTCTTCTTCCTCTTCTTAAACCTAGCACTAACCTAAAACAAAATAGGAAAAAACTACACCTAAACCTAGCACTAACCTAAACCAAAAAACTCAAAACTACACCTAAACCTAGCACTAACCTAAACCTAAAAACTCAAAATTACACCTAATTAAACCTCGCACTAACCTAAAACAAATCAAGAAAAAAGAGAACAAAAAAACAGGAAAAAACAGAAAAAATTACCTCTTGCTCCGGCGAGGTCCGTCGGTGGGGCAGGGCGGCGCAGGGGCCGCGGGGAGGAGGACGCAGCGTGGCGGGGCGGCGCATGGACCTCAGGGAGGGGCCCGGCACCGGGGCGGCCCGGCGCAGGCCACTCCGGTGACGGGGCGGTGGGGCGACGGGGCGGCTGGGTGACGGGGTGTGGCGGGGCGACGGGGCGCGGCAGGGCGACATAGCGACGATGTGACGGGGCGGGGATGGCCGGCGGCGGCGACAGAGGAGAGAGCCGGGCGCGTGGGAGGGAGAGAGAGGAAGAGAGAGAGGTGGGAGACGGCTCGGCCCGTTAAGTGGGCCTTCTTTGCCGTCTGCTAACAGACGCCAAAGAAGGCCACCGTTAGGGCTGGCCCACGTCTCCTTTTGTCGTCCGCAAGCAGACGGCAAAGGACTAACATTGCCGTCTGCCAGCAGACGGCAAAGTAGTCACCTCTTTTGCCTTCCGCTAGCGGACGACAAAGAATCTGACCTAGCCACGCCGTGCCCTGTGGGGCCCACCTGGCTCTTTGCTGTCTGCCTTCTAGCTCTTTGCCGTTAGCTGGCCGACGACAAAGAAGAAGCTGACGGCAAATAGTTGCCATCTGCACTTTCTTTGCCGTCCGCTTTGTGGAAGCCGATGGCAAAGAGGTGGCAGATGGCAAAATGCCAGATTCCAGTAGTGCACGGGGCCCACAGTCCAGTTGGAGGGGAGAGGCCGCTGTCTTTGTCTTCTCTCCGCACCGCCCGCGAAGCAGAGGACTGGGCTCGGCACCGGCGAGGCTTGCCGGTGACACCGGCCACCATAGGTGGCGCCCAACCCCCCATTGGACTCAGGAGGACAAGGAGATCCCGACCAACTAAGTTGCATCCGCGGGGGAGAGCGGCGTCAGCGGAGCAAGACGCCAGGCGCGGCAGACGGCGGCGTCAGCTGAAGACGGGCACGGCACTCCAGCGACTTGGAGGCGAGGATGAGCTCCGCGGAGACTTGGAGATGACTTGATAGGGCTCTGGCGGAGGTAGGAGGTAGAGAAGGGGCGCGGTTCGCGGAATTGAAGTGGGCAGAGGCGGCGGCTAAGGCGGCAATGGTGGACCTGGAGGGCGCTCAAGCTTGGGGAAGGGGTCAGGGGGCTAGAGGAGGTGCGGTGAGGTCGATGGCGTAGAGAAACGACACCGGGGCGGCCTTATATAGGCAGGGGAGGAGGGGGTCGAGCTGGCGTCGCCGCAGACACGTGGCCGGAGCCACGGACACGTGCGTGCACGCTCGAGCTTGGAGGTAGGCGATGGAGGAGGAACAGGGAGAAGGTCACGTGGTAGAGGGAGCCGAGGGAGCACAGGGAGGAAGAAACGAACGCCATTAAAGAGAGACCGCCGCTGTTCTTCCATGGTCGTGTACCAGCGAGCGCCGACGAGGAGGTTTCTGGAGAGGGAGAGGGGTCCAGGGAGGTGGCTACGATGAGGTGAAGCCACTGTACATGCTCATGCGCGTGAAGACGACGAGAGGGAAGGGGACGGAGCAGAAATGACGCTCTGGACGCGGGCACAGCGCACAGAGCGCGTGCATTCCCATGCCAGCTGCACGGTCACCATGGTACAAGGCACAGGGATGTCACGAGAGGATTTCAAACCTTGTGTGATGGTGTTTCCTTCCAGGGTGGAGCATTTAAAAGTGTATGGCTTGATCTGAGGTGTTGTGGTGAAGTTGGAACTAAGCTCTGAAGTTTGCTGTAGCATACTTGGCTGCACACTGGTGATCAACAGGGATATGATTGGAGCCAATGATGTTGTCTGGGGTGTTTAGATTAGGAAAGACTACAATCCTGGGGAGTTTGAGGAAAAATGGACCAAGAATTAATATAGTTGCTTTGCAACTGCATATTTGGTCCAGAACTAAGATTATGATGATGCACTCAAATGAAGAAGCCACTTGATCTGAAATTTGGCAAGTCTTGATGATATGGACATATAAAGATGCTGTAAAAATTTCATACCAATTAGATTCACCAAAATAGTACTTGCTTCACAAACATCACCTCTGTCCAGGAAATTGCAAAAATTCTAGAGAAATATTGGCTTGATAAATTGATCCCAAAATGGGTGGAGAGAGGTTTTATGGTCATTCTAATGTTCTGGTAAATTTTCAGACAAAATGAAGCAAGATAAAATATACTTGCTTCACAATATGAAAATATTGACAGAAGCAAAGATTTGATCCTGTGCTCACATATATGATTGGATTGGGCTAAAATTTGGAGGAGGTCGTTAATATGAGCACATGAAGGAGTGTGCAAAATTTCAACTCATTTGGATACTCCTAGTTAGTACTTCCTTCACAAAGCCTTCCGTCTGACAGAAACTTTGAAAAAACACCAAGGAAGATTGGCTAGGCAAATGAAGTTGAATTTTTGCATGAGGCAATGATTTGGACATAAAATAATGCCCCAAAAGGTTGGGAGTAACTAGGAAAAGATAAATGGCACTTCCTTCACAAAGTGCCATTCAAGGCAGAATATGAAAAGGAATATTGGGAAATTATTTTTGAACTGGCCAAAGAAATATTTATGCATATTTGAGCAATATATGACCCAAAGGAATTATGAGAATTATTTGGAAATTTTTGGATGGATAGAAATATAGGTTGCTTCATAACTTAGGGCACTTGAGGTTATTCCTTTAATAGAAAAGGAATTTTCCTCAAGAAAAAGAATTATGGAGTTGGGCTAGAATGGAAATGGCATGGTCTTGGGATGATTTGGAAAATGATGGTTCACTTGGGAGAAGAAATGAGGATGATCTCCGAGGTTGCAAGACCACAGATCTACTCCAAAAAGAAAAACAGGGCAAAAACCAAATAAATCAAAAGAAAAACAAAAGGGCGAAAAACCAGGGTGTTACAAGTCTTTGATTGTAGTGTCGCGTTAGCAGCATCCTGCAGTAGTGACGGTACGAGTAGATCATAGACACGACGGTGTTTTATCTGCGCAATTAAAAGTTCTCATTGCACTTGGACTAGCGATGCGGTGACATTGAAGGGAAAGACGCGTGGTATAATTTAATAGTGCCGAATGTGCCAAAGTCAACAAAGGAATCCAGTGTCACGACCCGGGCCGTTGTATGTCCAGACTCGGTCTTGGCTATGCCTTTGCTTGCATTGCTTTGTTACCATCGAGATGACCAGGGCGCACTTTCCTTGTGAGAACAAGACTGAAGAATAATGAGAATAATGCATTTGGGATTTTGGAGATAAATGATTTCGTGACATCACATGGGATTAGGAACATCACAATAACATAAAAAGAATCATAATGGGAAAATAATTTATAGGTAGAATATGTCAGTGGCCGGTGGGGCTTAGTGGGGGGAAAACTGGGCGCCCGATATTTAATATGTAATATTTCAATGGTATTTATTAATTATAACATAATATATTTTTTATTCAGTACAATACAATCTACATGTCTATCATTTATTCATAATAGAATAAAGGGTGTATGAGAGTTTCATGGCTTTTCTTCCTTGTTGTGTGGTTGCACCGACGAGCGGGGATGAAAACGGAGCAAACACGGATAGAACTTGGTGCTACCTCATTTGATTACATAATTTTTTTGGAAGCAAAAACAAACACAAAACCCAAAAACGATCGAATACGAAAACAGACACTACCAGAAATGACATGGACCGAACATGGCGAGGTCACGAAAACAAAATCAAGTGTTGACTGGAACTTAGAACTCCGTTATACCATAGTGAAAGCACAAGCAAACCAAAAGACCTAGTCAATGATTAACGTAACTACTACTTATTAAGATGGTTATACTATAGGATTCACATTTGTGCAACACAAAAACAAATTTGTTGTAATCAGAAGGACAAGATCCCTATGTAAGTAGATCAAGATAGTGTATCTTGTCGCCCTTTTACATGTACAACATACTTTAACCTCACAAATTAATTTTTTAAGGGAAATTGTAGGCCCGACCACCATTATGGTTAGAATCAAGGCTAGCTTCCTTGCGTGGTAGTACAAGTTGGGCCACACATGGCTAATTTTATTTGGCGGTTGGGATACTAAGTAGCCATAGGTTCATAGTGGAAACGGAAAGTTCAATTTTCATGTATTTTCCACCGGAAAACATAATGGTGGTCGGCGGAGCGGGACGCCAGCCGCGGCAGACAGCGGCGTCGGCCGAAGACAGGCATGGCACTCCGGCGACTTGGAGGCGAGGATGAGCTCCAGGGAGACCTGGAGATGACTGGAGGGATCTGGCGGAGGTAGGAGGTGGAGATGGGGCACGGTTCACTGGAATTGAAGTGGGAAGAGGCGGCGGCCAAGGCGGCAATGGTGGACCTGGAGGGCGCTCGAGCTCGGGGAAGAGGTCAGGGGGCTAGAGGAGGTGCGGTGAGGTCGATGGCGCAGAGAAACGTCACTGGGGCGGCCTTATATAGGAAGGGGAGGAGGGGGTCGAGCTGGCGTCACCGCGGACATGTGGCCGGAGCCAGGGACGCATGTGCGCACGCTCGAGCTCGGAGGTAAGCGACGGAGGAGGAACATGGAGAAGCTCATTGGGGCAGAGGGAGCTAAGGGAGCACATGGATGTAGAAACGAACGCCATTAAAGCGAGACCGCCACTGTTCGCCTGTGGTCGTGCGTCGGCGAGCGCCGACGAGGAGGTTTCTGGAGAGGGAGAGGGGTCCAGGGAGGTGGCTACGACGAGGTGAAGCCACTGGACATGCTCACGCGCGCAAAGACGGCGAGAGGGAAGGGGACGGAGCAGAAATGACGCTCTAGATGCGGCCATAGCGCACAGAGCGTGTGCATTGCCATGCCAGCTGCACGGTCACCACGGCACATGGCACAGGGATGTCACGATAGGATTGCAAACCTTGTCTGGTGGTGTTTTCTTCCAGGGTGGAGCATTTATGAGTCTATGGCTTGATCTGAGGTGCTATGGTGAAGTTGGAACTAAGCTCTGAAGTTTGTTGTAGCAAACTTGGCTGAGCACTAGTGATCAACAGGGATACAATTGGAGCCAACGAGGTTGTCTGGGGTGTTAAGATTAGGAAAGACTACAATCCTGGGGAGTTTGAGGAAAAATGGACCAAGGATTAATATAGTTGCTTTGAAACTTCATATTTGGTCCAGGACCAAGATTATGATGATGCACTCAAATGAAGAAGCGACTTGAGCTGAAATTTGGCAAGGCGTGATGATATGAACATATAAAGATGCTGTAAAAATTTCATACCAATTGGATTCACCAAAATGGTACTGGCTTCACAAACATCATCTCTGTCCAGGAACTTGCAAACATTCTAGAGAGATATTGGCTTGATGAAGTGATCCCAAAATTGGTGGAGAGAGGTTTTATGGTCATCAGAATGCTCTGGTAAATTTTCAGACAAAATGAAGCATGATAAAATATACTTGCTTCACAATATGAAAACATTGACAGAAGGTAAGATTTGACCCTGTGCTCACATAGATGATTGGATTGGGCTGAAATTTGGATGAGGGGTTTAATATGAGCACATGAAGGAGTGTGCAAAATTTCAACTCATTTGGATACTCCTAGTTAGTACTTCCTTCACAAAGCCTTCCGTCTAACAGAAACTTTGAAAAATCACCGAGGAAGATTGGCTAAGCAAATGAAGTTGAATTTTTGCATGAGGCAATGATTTGGACATAAAAGAATGCCCAAAAAGTTTGGGAGCAACTAGGAAAGGGCCATTCATGGCAGAATATGAAACGGAATATTGGGGAATTATTTTTGATCTGGCCAAAGAAATGCTTGGGCATATTCGAGCAATATATGACCCAAACAAAATATGAGAATTATTTGGGAATTTTTGGATGAACAGAAATATAGGTTGCTTCACAACTTAGGGCACTTGAGGTTATTCCTTTAATAGAAAAGGAATTTTCCCCAAGAAAAAGAATTATGGAGTTAGGCTAGAATGGAAATGGCATGGTCTTCGGATGATTTGGAGAATGATGGGTCACTTGGGAGAAGAAATGAGGATGATCTCCCAGGTTGCAAGACCACGATCTACTCCAAAAAGAAAAACAAGGCAAAACCCAAATAAATCAAAAGAAAAAGAAAAGGGCCAACCAGGCAAAACGGACAATCTCTTTCGAAGTATCAGGGTTTCATACGGAAACTCGTCTGTTACAAAGGGATTTCATTTTTTGAACTTATTTGAACTCCATAGTTTTTCTGTGTCCAAAAAATGCACAATTCAAAGCCACATCATCAATTTTCAACCCTCTCATGAATAGATAAGTGACCAAATTAATAGAAGTTCATCATCACATTAAAACCAAAGTACATACATAGTTCTCATTGAACAACATATAGCTCTCCAGAGCATCTAATTAAACCATACATTGAAATTATGTAAAACATTTCAATGCAACAACAAATGCGATCATAATCGCAACCAAGGTAACAACTGATCCAACTGCATAATGATACCAAGCCTCGGTATGAATGGCATATTTTCTAATCTTTTTAATCTTCAACCGCATTGCATCCATCTTGATCTTGTGATCATCGATGACATCCGCAACATGCAACTCCAATATCATCTTCTCCTCCTCATTTTTTCTTATTTTTTCCTTCAAGTAATTGTTTTCTTCTTCAACTAAATTTAACCTCTCGACAATAGGGTCGGTTGGAATTTCCAGTTCAACAACCACCTAGATAAATAAAATCTATGTCATGTTGGTCGGCATAATTGTCATAAACAATAAATGAACCAAATAGTAATCAAAACATAATATATACCACATCTGAATCATAGACAGGACGAGGGCCGACGGGGGCGGATACCAAAACCATCGCACTATATAATAACAAGGAATAATAAAAGTAAGAAAATTAGACAAATATCTATCTGAAGTAAGAACTTTTTCTTTCAGAAAGAAGATAAGAACAAGAGGCTCAGCACGGTGGTGCCGGCGATGAGATCGGCGCGGGCGATCGACGTCGGTGAAGACGGGGACGGGATGTGATGGACCGCTAAACCTAGACAAATCTCGGGGAAAATGGAGCTCGGAGGTTGAGTTTCAAGAGGAGAAAGATTAACTAGTGTGGCTCGGACATTTAAACGAACACCTCATGTGCATAGGAGGTGAGCTAGAGCACCCAAATGCCCTCCCCTCGTCGGCCAGAAAAAATAGAGCACTGTGGAGTGCTCTGCTGTGGCGATGGGGTATTTATAGGCAACTCATTTGTGCCGGTTCATGGTAGAAACTGTGATTAAAGCCCGACAATCTGTCCCGGTTCAAGCCACGAACCAGGACCAATGGTTGTGGGCCAGGAGCGAGGACCATTGGTCCCGGTTCGTGCCTAGCACCGGGACAAATGGATTCGGACGAACCGGGACCAATGCCCACGAGGCCCCGGCCGCCCCCCTGGGCTCATGAACCGGGACTAATGCCCCCCATGGGTCCCGGTTCGTGAGGAACCGAGACTAATGGGCCGGCCAGACCCGAATCAAAGCCCTGTTTTCTACTAGTCACTACTAGGGAAAAGCCTATACACAGAATCTTACCAGTAGCGCTCCTCAAAATACCACGCTACTGCTATTTAGCAGCAGCGCGTGATATCAAAATGCGCCACTGAAAGGAAAATAGCAGTAGCGCGTCCACCACAAACCGCGCTACTGCTATAATTGCCATGTCCTCGCCCCCCCCCCCGCTAGTTATAGCAGTAGCGCCCTATACTGAACCGCGCTACTGCTATAGATGTTAGCAGCAGTGCGCTTCGAAGAAAACCGCTACTTCTAAGATCAGCCCACAAGTTTAGTCCCACCTCGCTCCGTGAACAGGGTGTTTACCACCTTAAATATGTTATTTCTGAAACTACCACAACCAGTTGGTCTTCACTGAACTCTATATATGTGTAAAATTTGTGGCCGCAATATGAGTCCTCTTCGGTTCCTACCAGAGAGGACTCATATTGACAATTCAGATTATACACAAAAAGATCATTGATGGCCAATGTATTTTTGCATTGACGTATTTTTTATATAGTTCACTTAGCAGTAGCGGTTTATATACAAAGCGCTACTGCTATTCAGATTAGCTGTAGCACGTTTTGGCAAACGCACTACGACTATCCCTAGCTTATCCCCACACGCACGACCGGCCCTCACTCACACTCTCACTCTCGCCCGCGTGCCGATAACCATCATCGTGCGTTGCCGCCGCCGCCGCCGCCTTCGTCCATCCGCCGCCGAGGTACTCCCCTCCTTCCGTCCCTCCTCCCTCCTCCTCACACATCCTCCCTCCGCCTGCGGCCGACCCTCCCTCCTCCACCGCCGCCCTCCTCCCTCCGCCTGCGGCCGCCCCTCCTCCCTCCTCCGCCGGCAGCCCTCCTCCCACCGCCCTCGAGCTCGCCGCCCCTAGCTACCTCTCTGTCGCCCCCACCCCCTGCCACTAGTTAGTACTACATTTAGTAGTAGTATATTAATTTAGGGTTCATAGCTAGTACTAGATGTTGCTTAGTTAGTACTAGATTTTTAGTAGTAGTTGTAGATGTTAATTACTAGTAGTGATGGTACTAGTTAACTAGGGCAGTATGATTAATAGTAGTTGTACTTGAACTACTTTAGTTGTAGTTGAACTAGTTTAGTAAGTAAATTAATAAACTAGTTGAACTAGTTGAATTAATAGAACTAATGTATTTTTAGTAAGATAATTAATATAACTAGTTGAACTACTTTATTTTTAGAAAGAACTACTTTTTTTTCTATTTATAGTAAGTTTATATTTAGTAAGAACTAGTTGAATTAATAAAACTAGTTGAACATGTCATATCTGTTGTTATTTTTTAGTTTAAGCAATTATTGGGGATGTATTAGTGATAACTTATACGGTTTCAGGTGACCACTGTCGTCCCCGTCACCGACCCCCTCCGACATCCCCGTCGTCGTCCCAGTCATCGACCCCCTCCGACATCAAGGTGAGACCAGCCAAATATCCTTGTATATCTTGTGTTGTTGCTCAAATAGGATATGTGGTTGCCCAAGTGGCCGTTCATGTTCAGTTTACATCTCCGAGTGGCCTATGTTTTGCCGGAGTGTTGATTAATTTCCGTTCCGGCAAATTTTAGGCGCTCGATATGTCCTTTTTTAGCAAAGGTCATGCCGGATTTTTTCGTGAATTCTGGCATGACTTGTGCTAGAGTATGTACAAGTTTAATCTTTGAATTATGAACGTAGGAAATGTCGTACTCGGACAACGACAGTCTCCCGGGGGAGTGTAGCTGGTGCCACGATGATCGAGGTATGTGCGACAGGTTCGTTGAGCTGGAAGAAGATCGACGCTTCAACACTAAACTCGAGTAGACCTTCAATTGTGAAACGGTACACAACAACGACAAGTGTTTTTTCGTAATTAAGCATGACTTCAACTATTTCAACATCTAATTTTCATATTTTACAATTTTACTAGCTTATCCCATGCCATGCAAGACGCTATGTCTTGGAGAGGATGGGTTTTGAAGACCATGAAAATTTCGAAACAAAGAAAATACACCTAAGGACCCATCATGATATGGATTTTGAAGTAAATCTGTGCAATGCTTAGAGCGTAACCCATTTTGGTTGCCAAAATTGGGAAGCACTTTGCAAAATGTATGGTTTTTATGAGGGTATGATTGTCACCATGGATCTTGGTGATCCTGACATCGAGCAAGACAATATGGACATTTGGGTCCTTGTTGATACGCTTCCGATTGTACCGCTATGTGAGTTTCTCAAGCATAGTTATTAACTAATTTATATTGTTTATTTCAAAATAGTTGATAGCTTATTTCCATTGATAGGTTATTTTGATTCTTCAAAGACTGTGCGGAAGATAGTAGATAAAACCCACTACACCGATGGCACCGAATTAACGTATAAGGAGAAAAATCATCTGATCGCATTTTGTACTCTTCTTGAGAATTACAATAACTATTATCGAACTCCTCCAAATTATGGTGAATACGTGCCACTAGTGCATGTGTTGAACCACGGTAACTTCTCTGGAGATACCCTGGTAAGATTTTTTACTATTACGACATCTGTGCATCTTTTGCATACTTCTAAAACTAGTACATCATTGCTAATTATGAAGTTATTATTATGTTTTTCAACAGAAACTCCCGATGGATTGTGTGCCTAATCTGATGTCTCTGAATGGTCGCCTCTCAGTTCAGAACATACTGCCAGGTAAATCTAGGGAGCTCACCTGTGCATATCGGATTTCTAAAATCGGTGAACACATGTTCATCAAAGAATGGAAGAAATGTATGGACATTCGCAAGGAGGTTCTTGGAAGTAACATTCAGCGAAAGGCAAGAATTGGAGACAGGCTAATCTCCATTCTCCATAATAGAGAGTCAGGGGCTATCTTGTTTTTTGCTATTTTACCTTAGAAAATGTAGTAGGTCTTAATCGAATGTAGTAGGTCCTATGAAGTACAATATTTTTATTATGTGGTAATGTGTTAGAGTTGATAATGAGGAGTACTTGTGATTACAACTAGTGACCAATTTGCTATGTGATGTCATTGATGAAAACGATGATCTTGAGGAGGTGTTATATGACAATGATGTATTATGATGATAAGTTGTCAATGATATGATGATGATGATGATATTATTATATCATTGGGTGAAAGAACCACGGATTAGTTTCAAGTGGATGGACATCCACTTGAAACTAGTCCACGGTTCTTTCACCCCGTGATGTAATAACTCATTATGATGTAAAAACAATCTCTAAATTCCTGTTGTATGAAAACTTGTGTAAAGGTGTATGAATACAACATGAAATAAAAAAGAAATAAAATACTAAATAATACTAGTAGCGCGGGAAAGGAGAAGCACTACTACTAATTACCAGTAGCGCTGTTCTGAAGAAGCGCTACTACTAAGTCAATTTAGCAGTAGCGTGGATCTAGGCGCGCTTTTGCTAAGCTTTAGCTGTAGCGCCTTATCAGTAGCGCTCATTCCCGCGCTACTGATAGGCATAAAACCCGTGCTTCTACTAGGCTTTTCCCTAGTAGTGAGTGTGCACTCTTCC
Source organism: Triticum dicoccoides (assembly GCF_002162155.2). Classification (NCBI taxonomy): domain Eukaryota; kingdom Viridiplantae; phylum Streptophyta; class Magnoliopsida; order Poales; family Poaceae; genus Triticum; species Triticum dicoccoides. The sequence goes on from NC_041383.1 coordinate 803,719,717, forward strand.
TCCTTTTTTTTCTTCGCTCTCCTCGTCATCTTTTTCATCTAATGAGCTCACAGTGTCATCTATTTCTTCTTCCATAGATTCCTGCAAAATATTACTCTCTTCTTGTACAATGCAGACTTTCTCAATAAATGCATCAATATCAAAATTATATTCATAATTCTCATAGCAATATTTAAGTATAGCATAATTTTTAGGTCTGTAAACAACATCATCAAGATTTTCACACTTTTCAAACAAGATTCAATCTCATAAGCACCCTTAAAAGCAATGAATTCTTCTATTCGTTCCACATCATAGTAATAATATATACCATTAGCATAAGAAGCCAAGGTTTTATTATCATTAAATTTACATGAAAATGGAAGGTGTCAAGCCTTCATCCTAGAGCAACAAGTATAATCATATCTCTGGCATAAATTCCAAGCATACCAATGTAACATATGAATTCGATCCCATAATAGTTTCCCTTTTTGAGTCAAGCGATAATCCCTAAAGTATTCACGTTGATCCACCGTGTCTCCCATTATCAAGTTGAATGGGGTTTTCTCAGGATTATTAAAGTAGTGCATAATATCTTTCACATAATGAGCATCGAGGGTTTTAGGAGGTTCCCCATTTCCATGAGTAGCAAGTACACCTAAATGTTTCGGTATTTCGTGTTCCATATCCATAACTAAAGATAAAGAACAACTTAGAAGAGCAAATAAAATCTACTTAGTGATAAAGCAAACGAGCACACACGAGAATATTCACCCCACGCTATTGTTCCTCGGCAACGGCGCCAGAAAAAGGTCTTGATAACCCACAAGTATAGGGGATCAGTTGTAGCCTTTATCGATAAGTAAGAGTGTCAAACCCAATGAGGAGCTAAAGGTAGAAAAAATATTCCCTCAAATTCTATCGACCACCGATACAACTCTACGCACACTTAACATTCACTTTACCTAGAACAAGTATGAAACTAGATGTACTTTGTAGGTGTGATAGGATAGGTTTGCAAGATAATAAAGAGCACTTAAATAAAATCTAGGGCTGTTTAATGAAATAACTAAGTTAGTTTTAGTGGAGAGCTTTTTGTCACAAGAAAGTAATTTGTTCCTAGGCAATCGATAACTAGACCGGTAATCATTATTGCAATTTTATATGAGGGAGAGGCATAAGCTAACATACTTTCCCTACTTGGATAATATGCACTTATGATTGGAACTCTAGCAAGCATCTGCAACTACTAAAGATCATTAAGGTAAAACCCAACCATAGCATTATAAGGTATCAAGTCCTCTTTATTCCCATACGCAAACAACCTACTTACTCGGGTTTGTGCTTCTGTCACTCACGCCACCCACCATAAGCAAATCATGAACATATTGCAAACCCTACAGCGGGGATCCCTCATGCTTGTGCGACACGGAGAGCATCATAGGATAGCACCAATAATAAAAGATGCCATTCAAACCAATCATGATCATCAATCAACCCATATGATAAACAAATCTACTCAAACATCATAGGATATCCATACATCATTGGGAAATAATATATAGCCTTGAGCACCATGTATAAGTAGAGATTATAGTGGGGAGAAGAGGTGTTACACTCTGCATAGAGGGGGAGAGAGTTGGTGATGACGGCGGCGAAGTTCTTTGTGTAGATCACCATCACTATGATGGCCTCAGCGGCGTTCTAGTGCCACCGGGAGAGAGGGGGAGAGAGCCCCCCTCCTTCTTATTCTTCTTTCTTGACCTTCCCCCTAGATGGGAGAAGGGTTTCCCCTCCGGTCCATGGCCTCCATGGAGGCGGAGGGGCAAGAGCCCCTCCAAGACTGGATTTCTCTCTCTCTCTCTCTCTCTCTCTCTCTGTTCCCTTCTATTTCTTCTTTCCCAGATTCTGGCCTTTCACCGTTTCTTAAATTCCCAGAGATTCGTAACTCCGATTGGGCTGAAATTTTTTTATTCGGATATTTGCTTTCTTGCGGCCGAAGAAGGGCACCAACCGCCTTACATGGTGGCCACAAGGGACCAGGGCGCGCCCTACCCCCTGGGGCGCCCCCTTCCTTGCTGCCGCCTCGGGCATTGTCTCGCGTTGATTCCAATTCCCAAAAATCACATATATTCCAAAAAAATCTCCGTAAGTTTTTATCGCGTTTGGACTCCATTTGATATGGATTTTCTGTGAAACAAAAAGCATGCAACAAACAGGAACTGGCACTGGCCACTAGATCAATATGTTAGTCCAAAAAATAGTATACAAATTTTCCAAAAGTATATGAAAGTTGTATAATATTGGCATGGAACAATAAAAAATTATAGATAAGATGCAGACGTATCACCTCCCTAATACCATATGGCATTTACAAATATTAATCATCCGAAGCTACCAATCTGGCATCCAACGCACGAGCACAACTTTCTGGTCAATGAAAGAAATGGTAAGAGCATTAATCTCCCAATAGGCACAAATGGAAGCTCTACTAACATATTCACACCCAGTGCCACAAGCGTAGGTAAACTACTTAAGCATCAGATATGCAATATCCAACCCGATACTATATGACGTTTACACAAATTAAGAATCCGAAGCAACCAATGAAGCATCTAGAGCACGAGCCCAACTTTCTGGTCGACAGAAACAAAGGCAATAGCATTAATCTGCCAATACACACAAATGGAAGCACTACTAACATATTCACACCCCAATGCCATGATAGTAGGTAAACTACTTGAGCATCAGATTTTCAATATCCACCCTACACCACATGATGATTGCATAATTTAATCATCGGAAGGAAGCAATAAAGAATCAAGAGCACGAATATATCTTTCTAGTGCATGGAAACAAAGGTTGGAGGCACAAACCTCTGCTCATACTTAGTCCAGAGGATCCCTTCCATTGGTCCTACTCGGTAGATTTGGATGACCCCTTCTGCCCATGCCCTCCCCGTTGTCCTACCACTACCCTTCTTCCCACTTGAACCTCCATCCTTGGTACTCCCGTTGCACTGTACATGGGAATCTGCACCCAACCCACCTCAATCGCGCCAACATCCTCCACCAATAGTTCAGAGTGCAACTTGACCACCTTGGCTGTCCCCCTACCAACAATATCGTCTATCTTGTTCCATACGGCCTCACCCTCCATTAGATCCACCAATACAAGCACATTCTTGAATGCATTGTCCTTCTCCCGCATCCACCCATGAGGCCCCGACATGGATCTAGATGCCTTTTTCACCTCAATAACCCTGATTAGATTTGTTCCACATAGGTTCACCCTTATCCAGATCCACCATAGCAAGCGCATTCTTGAACGTCTTCTCGTGCCCCCGTGTTCAACCTATAGGCCCATATCCAGTTCTCAAACCCTTCTTCCCCTCAGCATTGTCAGCTATGTTGTTTCAGATGGCCTCACTATCTTGTAGCTCCACCAACACCAGATCATTCTTGAACACAATGTCCTACTTACACATCCACCCTTTAGACCAAGACCCCTCCTCAGTCACCATGGCTGACATGTTCCCTTGCCCCGAAGAAAAAAGAGAAAAAACTAGACAACTCTACAAGATTCGTTAGGCGATAATAGTGGTCAGAGGTTCCGCAAGATTGTTGTGGCGGATATGGCAGAAGTAGAGGCGCGAGGGACCTGGAATTATCATGGGTTTAGGCTGATAATTTGGACCTTTGATAAGAGAAAGAGGGAACTGTAGTGGAGGGGTAGATTTACATGCGCCAGCTGGACAAACTATAACAAAATGTCAAACCTACCGGTGTCCATTATCAAATGGAAGGCAAAATCAGTGCCAGCAGCACATTAAACAACAAATTATCAACAACACATTTACACAGCAACTTTCCAAACTAGATAGCTCTATATGATTTACCAAGCGACAATAGGAATCATAGGTTCCTTAGGATTGCGGAGGCTTGATATGGGATGAGAGGTGGGAGGGGCGAATTGATGTGGGTTTATGGTATTAAATTGGGGGGTTTCGGTAAGACAGGTAGGGGAGTGGAGGAGCAGATTTATGCACGCCAGCAGGACAAGCTATGACATTATTCAAACCAACGTTAGTACAATCTCAAATGGAAAGAAGCGGTAGCACATTTAAAGAGCAAATTTTCAAAATACACATCACATTACGACCAATAAACAAGTGGGTCTACATAATCACCAATCAAATAGTAGTGATGTTTTAGCACCTAGCCAACACAACCCACCAATCATCTAACAGCTAAGTAATACCGCTCATAATTTCTCAATGAACGGATTTAAGGTGAGACAATGGAGCTCAAAATATGCTCATGCCTCCATGTAGACAATAAAATTCCATGTATATCATAACCCTAATTTCCAAATACGGGTGCTATTCACTAATGAGTGTTATTTTCATACTGCTCTAACCAAAGATTAAACCGATATATTTCATTCAAACCGAGATATGCACGCTTTCCTATCTCGGTGTTAAGATAAATGCAATTTCCATTCAATGAAAAGTGCAAATTGCACTCTCACCTCTTTCACCTGCTACACATCCTAGAAAAGTGTAAGTTACACATATTAGAATGATTGTAGTTGACATTGTGTAGTTTCTGGGACTGGAATGACTCAAGATGGATCATGAAGATGTAGGCAATTATTGACATGAACACCACATCCTCATCATAAACTACCAAGCATAGATTTGCATCCAAATTAGGATTGCAAAGATTAATCATTGGAAGAAAACAATCTCGACTGAGGATGAGCATAGGTTTGCATGCACTTGAAGATCGTCTATGTTCTTCCAAATGGCCTCATAGTCTTGGAGATCTACCATTACCAGAGGTTTCTCGAACACCATGTCCTACTCTCAAATCCACCCTTTAGACCAGGACCCCTCCTCAGTCACCATGGCCGACTTGTTCCCTGGTCCCAAAGAAGAAAGAGAAAAAACAAAACAACTCTACAAGATTGGTTGGGCGAAAATAGGGGTCAGAGGTTCCGCAAGATTGCGGTGGCCAGATATGGGCTAAGTAGAGGGGTGAGGGACTAGGAATTATTGCGGGTTTAGGCTGATAATTGGGCCCTTTGATAAGAGAAAGAGGGAATGGTAGTGGAAGGGTAGATTTACAGGCGCCAGCGGGACAAACCATGACAAAATGTCAAACTTACAGGCGTCCATTCTCAAATGGAAAGCAACATTAGTGCCAACAACACATTAAACAACAAATTATCAAAATATACTCAGCAATTTTACACAAAAAATTTCCAAACTAGAAAGCTCTTCATGATTTGCCGAGCGACAATTGGAATCATAGGTTCCTTAGGATTGCGGAGGCTTGATATGGGATGAGAGGTGGGAGGGGGCTCGAATTGATGTGGGTTTAGGGTATTAAATTGTGGGGTTTCGAGAGGGTGGGAAGTGGAGGAGCTGATTTATGGGCGCCAGCAGGACAAGCTACGACATTATTCAAACCTACACTAGTCAAGTCTCAAATGGAAAGAATCAGTAGCACATTTGAAGATCAAATTTTCAAATTACACATCATATTACGACCAATAAATGAGTGGGTCTGCATAATCACCAATCAAATAGCAGTGATGTTTTAGCACCTAGCCAACAAAACCCACCAATCAATCTAACAACTAAGTAATACCACTCATGATTTCTCAATGGACGGATTTAAGTTGTGACAATGGAGCTCAAAATATGCTCATGCCTCCATGTAGACAATAAAATTCCATGTAGAGCATAACCCTAATTTCCAAATACGGGTGCTATTCACCAATGAGTGTTATTTTCATACTCCTCTAACCTAAGATTAAACCGATATATTTCATTAAAACCGAGATATCCACAGTTTCCTATCTCGTTGTTAAGATAAATGCAATTTCCATTCAATGAAAAGTGCAAATTGCACTCTCACCTCTTTCACCTGCTACACATTCTAGAAAAGTGTAAGTTACACATTTTACAATGATTGTAGTTGACATTGTCTAGTGTCTTGGACTCGAATGACTCAAGATGGATCATGAAGATGTAGGCAATTATTGACATGAACACCGCATCCTCATCATAAACTACCAAGTATTGATTTGCATCCACACTAGGATTGCATATATTAATCATTGGAAGAAAACAATCTGGACTTAGGATGGGCATAGGTTTGCATGCACTTGAGGATCGGCTATCACTACTAGGGAAAACCTTATACACAGAATGTTACCAGTAGCGCTTGTTAAAATGAGGCGCTACTGCTAGTTAGCAGTAGCGCATCTGCTAGAACGGCGCTACTGTTACCCGTTTAGCAGTAGGCGGTAGGAACAGAACGCGCTACTACTATAATTGCCGCACCATTACCGACGTGCTAGGTATAGTAGTAGCGCCCTTCTATGAACAGCGCTACTACTACGGATTTTAGCAGCAACGCATTTTGCCACCCACGCTACTGTTAAAGCTATTTTCACCTAACCCCCCGTGCGGCCTGATTCCCTCTCCTCTGCTTCCTCCCCCAATTCTCCTCTACTATTCCTCGTCGCGTCCGCCTCGCCGCCGTCTCCCTGACCCCGCCTTGCCGCCATCTCCCCCGACCCCGCCTCGCCACCGTCTCCCCCGACCCTGCCTCGCCGCCGTCTCCCTCGACCCGCCTCGCCGCCGTCTCCCCCGACCCCGCCTCGCCGCCGTCTCCCCAGACCCCGCCTCACCGCGCCTCGGTGCCGCCGTATCCCCCAACCCCATCTCTCTCCCCGCCCTCTGCAAGCACTCTCCACTTCCGATACCTCTTCTCTGCTTAGTATGAACCCTAGCTATTTAGTGCTAGTTAGTATGAACCCTAGGCCGTTTTTAGTGCTAGTTAGTTAATTACTTATATGGTAGTTAGGGCAGTAGTTCCTAGGTACTAATTAGTTAGTAAGAACTAGGTACTAATTAGGTATTAGTTTATTTTTATTTATAGTAAGTTTATTTTTAGTAAGAACTAATTGAATTAATAGAACTCCTTAGTAAGAACTTGTTGCTATTTTTTTAGTTAAAGCAATTTTTCCCGCATCGATGTCGATGATGCCTATCCTGCATCCTCGTCGTCGAGTCAGCGGAGGATGACACCTGCTTGACCAGACGGGCCATGTCTGGGACTGGGCTCCGCCGGGGTGGTACTGGGAGGCGCTACCTACCGGGGGGCACAGGTTGGTGAGGAGTCAGTCTGTCGTGACCCGAACCTTCTTTGGTGGCGGTCGCGTGGGCCAGTGACGGTCCAGAGGCTCGAGGACTCCGCGGAGGTGGTGCGTCATCGTGTCAGTGAGGAGGACGCGCACGTCCATTGCTACTTGTTTGCGTTGGAGCGCATGTTCTCCAATACCTGGCAGGTTCTCCAGGGATCTCATTGGAGCTATGATCCCGTGATGGTTCCTTCTCTGTTGGTGTCCACCGCCCGCGCCGATACCCGTCGTGTGCTAGGGTTTTAGTTGTATTAGTGATGTTATATGTATGACACTATTTAGGATGTATTAGTGATAATATTCGACGATTTACGGACGCATGAGATGATTTACTTTTGCTTATTGAATGCATGCTCATTTGAGTCCTATAAGATATTTTGAAATGTATATCTTGTGTTGCTCAAATAGGATATGTGCTTGCCCAAGTGGCCGGTCATGTTTGCAGGTTATACCTCCGAGTGGCCTATGTTTTGCCGGAGTGTTGATTCATTTCCGTTTCGGCAAATTTCAGGCGCTCGATATGTCCTTTTTAGCAAAGGTCATGCCGGATTTTTCCGTGAATTTTGGCATGACTTGTGCCAGAATATGTAGGAAATATCGAGTGCCCCGAATTTGTGTGTTGAGTATCCTGGTAGTTGTCTTCGATCGATTTTCAGTTAATGTTTTAACTATGAACATAGGAAATGTCTAACGACGAAAAGGATTTCGGTATTTGCAAATACTGCAAAGACGAGCGCCGCCTGTGCGACAGAATCTTCCTAGATGATGATAGGCGCTTCAGCATCAAGCTGGACGAGAACTTCGAAGTGGATACAGTAAGTCACAACGACAAGTCTTTTTTCGTAATTAAGCATGACATTTGATTCATTTGTTTCAACTTATAATTTAAGCATGCCATTAAGCATGACAAGTCTTTTTTTACTATTCTACTAGTGTATCCCCTGCCATGCAAGAGTTTTTGTATTGGATATGATAGGTTTCAGTCGTACTATGGAGGAAAAGATATTTTGTGACCGAGCATGGTGATATTTTCAACGTAAAATTATACAATTCAGACGACTACACCTATTTTGGATGCAAAACATGGCGAGCACTATGCAAGACTTATGCATTTGAGCCTGATATGGTTATCACCTTTGATATTCGTCCGAAAGATGATATTGAAGGTAATACCGACATTTGGGTCGATGTGTAGATGCCTCCAGTTGTACCATTATGTATGTTTCTCAACCATATTTATGTCTTTGATATTGTTTATTCAAAAATAGTTGACAACTAATTTGTATTGTCAGCTTATTTCGGTGCAAGCAAACATGTCCAGCGCTTGGTAGACATGACCGTATACTGTGCCGGGGCTGAACTCAACTGTGAGGAGCTCAGTCATTATGTTTCATGGCTTATGGATCTTGATACTGTCAAGACAAATTTTCTTCGTGCATTTAGAAATGTTAGTACTGAAAACGTGCGACCAATAGTGTTCATAATGAACTATGGTCACATATATTTAGGAAGGATGGTAAGATTTTTACTATTTGTCCTCAGTGCATCTTTTCCATACATTATTTTTGAATCTAAACTTCATTGCTAAGTATGTTACCATACGATGTTCTTCAACAGGGACTCCCGATGAATGTTGTGCCTTATGGGATTGAGACTAAAGGTACCATTAGTATTATTAGCTTACAACCAAGATATCCTACAGATTACTTTAGTGCATTCATGATTAGCTACAGATGCTTAATAGTGCAAGACTGGACCAAATATGTGATGGGGGAGCGCAGAGAAGTACTAGGGGGCAGCAAACAGATGCGCTACCCATGATTAGGAGACAGGTTCATCTGCATGCTCCAACTTGATCAAGGAGGAGAGCTATACATGTTTTATGTTATTTTACCTAAGAGAGAGCAGCAGGAGTGATTAGCTAGCTAGAAATGAGTTTGAGTATGATGATGTGCTACACTATTACTATGATGATAAAATAGCTAGTGTTGGTGGTAATGACTATGATGATTATTATTAGCTAGCGTTAGTGGTGATTAAATAAATACTGTTGTTGGTAATGACTATGATGATGATTAAATAGCTTGTGCTGGCGGATTAGATTCAAGTGGAGGCAACATGTGGTGCACATCGAAAGTACTACTAGTCCAAACTAGATCAAGTTTGGATTAGTAGTATACTTTTGACATGCACCACATATTGCCTCCACTTGAACCTAATCCACCTTCATTTGACACACTGTTATGGACATAATGATGTAAACCTCATAACTGGTATTGTACCAATATTTGTACGATGGTGCATAAATACACTAAAAAAAGAATACTAGTAGTGATGGAGAGAAAACACGTTGCCAGTAGTTACATTAGAAGTAGCGTTGTAGTGAACAAACGCTGCACCTATTTGTCCTAGCAGTAGCGCGTGCGGGCACGCATTACTGCTAAGCAATAGTTGTAGCGCCTTATTAGTAGCGCGCCTACCCGCGCTACTAGTGAGCACCAAACCATCGCTACTAGTGAGCACAAAACCAGCGCTACTGCTAGGGTTTCCCTAGTAGTGCATGTTTTTCCAGACGGCCTCATAGTCTTGGAGATCCAACAATGCCAGAGCTTTCTCGGACACCATGTCCTACTCCCACATCCACCCTTTAGACCAGGACCCCTTCTGAGTCACCATGGCCGACTTGTTCCCTGGCCCCGAACAAGAAAGGGAAAAAACTAAACAACTCTACAAGATTGGTTGGGCGACAATAGGGGTCAAAGGTTCCGCAAGATTGTGGTAGCCAGATATGGGCTAAGTAGAGGGGTGAGGGACTAGGAATTATTGCGGGTTTAGGCTGATAATTGGGCCCTTTGATAAGAGAAAGAGGGAATGGTAGTGGAAGGGTAGATTTACAGGAACCAGCGGGACAAACTATCACAAAATGTCAAACTTACAGGCGTCCATTCTCAAATGGAAAGCAACATCAATGCCAGCAGCACATTAAACAACAAATTATCAAAATAACTCAGTACATTTACACAACAAATTTCCAAACTAGAAAGCTCTAGATGATTTACCAAGCGACAATAGGAATCATGGGTTCCTTAGGATTGCGGAGGCTTGATATGGGATGAGAGGTGGGAGGGGGCTCGAATTGATGTGGGTTTAGGGTATTAAATTGGGGGGTTTAGGTAAGACGGGTGGGGAGTGGAGGAACAGATTTATGGGCGCCAGCAGGACATGCTACGACATTATTCAAACATACACTAGTCAAATCTCAAATGGAAAGAAGCAGTAGCACATTTGAAGAGCAAATTTTCAAAATACACATCACATTACGACCAATAAACGAGTGGGTCTGCATAATCACCAATCAAATAGCAGCGATGTTTTAGCACCTAGCCAACACAACCCACCAATCAATCTAACAGCTAAGTAATACCACTCATAATTTCTCAATGAACGACTTTAAGGTCAGGCAATGGAGCTCAAAATATGCTCATGCCTCCATGTAGACAACAAAATTGCATGTAGAGGATAACCCCAATTTCCAAATACGGGAGCTATTCACTAATGAGTGTTATTTTCATACTCCTCAAACCTAAGATTAAACCGATATATTCCATTCAAACCGAGATATCCACGCTTTCCTACCTCGTTGTTAAGATAAATTCAATTTCCATTCAATAAAAAGTGCAAATTGCACTATCACCTCTTTCACCTGCTACACATTCTAGAATCATGTAAGGTACACATTTTACAATGATTGTAGTTGACATTGTGTAGTTTCTTGGACTGGAACGACTCAAGATGGATCATGAAGATGTAGGCAACTATTGACATGAACACAACAACCTGATCATAAACTACCAAGTATAGGTTTGCATCCACATTATGATTGCATAGATTAATCATTGGTAGAAAATATTCTAGACTGAGGATGAGCATAGGTTTGCATGGACTTGAGGATCGGCTATGTTTTTCCAGATGGCCTCATAGTCTTGGAGATCCACCAACACAAGAGGTTTGTCGAACACCATGTTCTACTCCCACGTCCACCCTGTAGACCAGGACCCCTCCTCAGTCACCATGGCCGACTTGTTCCCTGGCCCCGAAGAAGAAAGAGAAAAAACTAAACAACTCTAAAAGATTGATTGGGCGACAATAGGGGTCAGAGGTTCCGCAAGATTGCGGTGGCCAGGTATGGGCTAAGTTGAGGGGCGAGGGACTAGGAATTATCGCGGGTTTAGGCTGATAATTGGGCCCTTTGATAAGAGAAAGAGGGAATGGTAATGGAAGGGTAGATTTATAGGCGCCAACAGGACAAACTATGACAAAATGTCAAACTTACACGCGTCTATTCTTAAATGGAAAGCAACATCAGTGCCACTAGGACATTTAACAACAAATTATCAAAATATATCAGCAAATTTACACAGCAAATTTCGAAACTAGATAGCTCTAAATGATTTACCAAGCGACAATAGGAATCATAGGTTCCTTAGGATTGCGGAGGCTTGATATGGGATGAGAGGTGGGAGGGGGCTAGAATTGATGTGGGTTTAGGGTATTAAATTGGCGGGTTTTGGTAAGACATGTGCGGGAGTGGAGGAGCAGATTTATTGGCGCCAGCAGGACAAGCTATAACATTATTCAAACCTACACTATTCCAGTCTCAAATGGAAAGAAGCAGTAGCATATTTGAAGAGCAAATTTTCGGAATACACGTCACATTACGACCAATATACGAGTGGGTCTGCATAATCATCAATCAAATAGCAGCGATGATTTAGCACCTAGCCAACACAACCCACCAATCAATCTAACAGCTAAGTAATACCACTCATAATTTCTCAATGAACGGATTTAAGGTGAGACAATGGAGCTCAAAATATGCTGATGCCTCCATATAGACAATAAAATTGCATGTAGAGCATAACCCTAATTTCCAAATACGGGTGCTATTCACTAATGAGTGTTATTTTCATACTCCACTAACCTAAGATTAAACCGATATATTTCATTCAAACCAAGATATCCACGCTTTCCTTTCTCGTTGTTAAGATAAATGCAATTTCCATTCAATGAAAAGTGCAAATTGCACTCTCACCTCTTTCACCTGCTACACATTCTAGAAAAGTGTAAGTTACACATTTTACAATGATTGTAGTTGACATTGTGTAGTTTCTTGGACTGGAATGACTCAAGATGGATCATGAAGATGTAGGCAACTATTGACATGAACACCACATCCTCATCATAAACTACGAAGTATAGGTTTGCATCCAAATTATTATTGCATAGATTAATCATTGGAAGAAAACAATCTGGACTAAGGATGAGCATAGGTTTGCATGCACTTGAGGATCGGCTATGTTTTTCCAGACGGCCTCATAGTCTTGGAGATCCACCGACACCAGAGCTTTCTCGAACACCATGTCCTACTCCCACATCCACCCTTTTGACCAGGACCCCTCCTCAGTCAACATGGCCGACTTGTTCCCTGGCCCCGAAGAAGAAAGTGAAAAAACTAAACAACTCTACAAGATTGGTTGGGCGACAGTAGGGGTCAGAGATTCCGGTGGCTAGATATGGGCTAAGTAGAGGGGCGGGGAACCAGGAATTATCGCGGGGTTAGGATGATAATTGGGCCCTTTGATAAGAGAAAGAGGGAATGGTAGTGGAAGGGTAGAATTACAGGCGCGAACGGGACAAACTATGACAAAATGTCAAACTTACAGGCGTCTATTCTCAAATGGGAAGCAACATCAGTGCCAGTAGCACATTAAACAACAAATTATCAAAATATACTCAGCACATTTACACAGCAAATTTCCAGACTAGATAGCTCAACATGATTTACCAAGCGACAGTAGGAATCATAGTTTCCTAAGGATTGCGGAGGCTTGATATGGGATGAGAGGTGGGAGGGGGCTCGAATTGATGTGGCTTTAGGGTATTAAATTGGGGGGTTTCAGTAAGATAGGTGGAGGAGTGGAGGAGCAAATTTATGGGCGCCAGCAGGACAAGCTACGACATTATTCAAACCTACACTAGTCCAGTCTCAAATGGAAAGAAGCAGTAGCACATTTGAAGAGCAAATTTTCAAAATACACATCACATGACGACCAATAAACGAGTGGGTCTACATAATCACCAATCAAATAGCAGCGATGTTTTAGCACCTAGCCAACACAACCCACCAATCAATTTAACAGCTAAGTAATACCACTCATAATTTCTTAATGAACGGATTTAAGGTGAGACAATGGATCTGAAAATATGCTCATGCCTCCATGTAGACAATAAAATTCCATGTAGAGCATAAACCTAATTTCCAAATACGGGTGCTATTCACTAATGGGTGTTATTTTCATACTCCTCTAACCTAAGATTAAACCGATATATTTCATTCAAACCGAGATATCCATGCTTTCCTATCTCGTTGTTAAGATAAATGCAATTTCCATTCAATGAAAAGTGCAAATTGCACTCTCACCTATTTCACCTGCTACACATTCTAGAAAAGTGTAAGTTACACATTTTACAATGATTGTAGTTGAAATTGTGTAGTTTCTTGGACTAGAATGACTCAAGATGGATCAGGAAGATGGTGGCAACTATTGAGATGAACACCGCATCCTCATCATAAACTACCAAGTATACGTTTGCATCCACATTGTGATTGCATAGATCGATTAATCATTGGAAGAAAAAAGTGTGGACTGAGGATGAGCATAGGTTTCCATGCACTTGAGGACCGGCTATGTTTTTCCAGACGGTCTCATAGTCATGGAGATCCACCAACACCAGAGCTTTCTCGAACACCATGTCCTACTCCCACATCCACCCTTTAGTCCAGGACCCCTCCTCAGTCACCATGGCCGACTTGTTCCCTGGCCCCGAAGAAGAAAGAGAAAAAACTAAACAACTCTACAAGATTGGTTGGGCGACAATAGGGGTCAGAGGTTCCGTCAGATTGCGGTGGCCATATATGGGCTAAGTAGAGGGGCGAGGGACTAGGAATTATCACGGGTTTAGGCTGATAATTGGGCCCTTTGATAAGAGAAAGAGGGAATGGTAGTGGAAGGGTAGATATACAGGTGCCAACGTGACAAACTATGACAAAATCTCAAACTTACAGGCGTCCATTCACAAATGGAAAGCAACATCAGTGCCAGCAGCACATTAAACAACAAAATATCAAAATATACTCAACACATTTACACAACAAATTTCCAAACTAGATAGCTCTACATGATTTACCAAGCGACAATAGGAATCATAGGTTCCTTAGGATTGCGGAGGCTTGATATGGGATGAGAGGTGGGAGGGGCTCAAATTGATGTGGCTTTAGGGTATTAAATTGGGGGGTTTCGGTAAGACAGGTGGGGGAGTGGAGGAGTAGATTTATGGGCGCCAGCAGGACAAGCTACGACATTATTCAAACCTACACTATTCCAGTCTCAAATGGAAAGAAGCAGTAGCACATTTGAAGAGCAAATTTTCAAAATACACATCACATTACGACCAATAAATGAGTGGGTCTGCATAATCACCAATCAAATAGCAGCGATGTTTTAGCACATAGACAACACAACCCACCAATCAATCTAACAGCTAAGTAATACCACTAATAATTTCTCAATGAACGGCTTTAAGGTCGGACAATGGAGCTCAAAATATGCTCATGCCTCCATGTAGACAGTAAATTTGCATGTAGAACATAACCCTAATTTCCAAATACGGGTGCTATTCACTAATGATTGTTATTTTCATACTCCTCTAACCTAAGATTAAATCGATATATTTCATTCAAACCGAGATATCCACGCTCTCCTATATCGTTGTGAAGATAAATGTAATTTCCATTCAATGAAAAGTGCAAATTGCACTATCACCTCTTTCACCTGCTACACATTCTAGAAACATGTAAGTTACACATTTTACAATGATTGTAGTTGACATTTTGTAGTTTCTTGGACTGGAACGACTCAAGATGGATCATGAAGATGTAGGCAACTATTGACATGAACACAACATCCTGATCATAAACTACCAAATATAGGTTTGCATCCACATTATGATTGCATAGATTAATCATTGGTAGAAAATAATCTGGACTGAGGATGAGCATAGGTTTGCATGCACTTGAGGATCGACTATGTTTTTCTAGACGGCCTCATAGTCATGGAGATCCACCAACACTAGAGGTTTCTCGAACACCTTGTCCTACTCCCACATCCACCCTTTAGACCAGGACCCATCCTCAGTCACCATGGCCGACTTGTTCCCTGGTCCCGAAGAAGAAAGAGAAAAAACTAAACAACTCTAAAAGATTGATTGGGCGACAATAGGGGTCAGAGGTTCCGTAAGATTGCGGTGGCCAGATATGGGCTAAGTAGAGTGTCGGTGTACTAGAGTAGGGGTACCCTAGTATCCCGAACTTGTGCACGGGCAGTGGCAGCACCCCGCGGCAAGGTTTGCCGGGTGACCGCCAAGATCCTCCGTGGTTCGCTTTGGAGCCATTCAAGAACAAAGTATTCAAGCCAAGGAGACAAGACCCCGGCAAGAGGAGCTTGCCGGGAAGGCCAACCAAGGCATCTCAAGGAACTTGCCACGACGTGCCACGCGTCCCGGCAAGGCCCGGTGAGCGACAAGCTTCCGGGCGCGACAAGACAACGACCGTGGCAAGACGCTTGCCGCGGCAAGCTAACACTCTGCACCCGCGCTCCAGCACATCCACCAACGTGTCGCCCTGGGGCCTGTCCAGGCGCGCGTGGCGGGAGGCTGTGCAGCCAGCGGTGCGCAGTGGCAAGCGGCGCTGACAAGATAGCCATCGTGGCAGGCGGTGGCGTCCCTGACGGTCCCTTTCTGCATTGTTTGGGCGATGCAGACGGGCATTTAATGCCTTTGTCCCCTGCCGTCAGGATTAGGTAGGATACACTGTGCAGGTAGTTGTACCGACCGCAACACTTTTCCATTTTTACCCTTGCATGCGTTACCACCTGTCAGTGACCCCTTGAGCATATAAAAGGAGGCCCATGCGCAATGTAGAGGGGGGGTTCGAAAGGTTCGAAGCCAGAAACACACTGACGCTCGGTCTCGTTAGCAGCTCGTGTGTACTGTAGTATTCAGGGATCCCGAGGAAGAACTCAATACAATCAGACAAGCAACAGTAGGAGTATTATCTCTCCGGAGAGCTCCGAAGCTGGGTAAACTGCTCGTGTGCTTCGCCTCGATCTGCTCTTCGTGCGATCTCCGCCCCCCGCCGAACCGAAAGGGGCTCGGTCCGCCGGTCCCATAGGTGTTCGTGGATCAGCTTCCCCGACATCTTTGGCATGCCAGGTAGGGGGCGTCGAGATTGTGTGAACCTGATCCGGCGTTCACACGAGCTAGATCTTCATTTTCTTCATCGACATGCCACCGAAGAAGAAGGCTTCGAGGAAGCTATTCCGTCCACGTAGATCCCACTGCCACCCGAGCAAACGGGTGGTGGGATAGACGCTGGCGGAAGAACGGGCGTCGACGAGGGAGATCACGGTGCTGCCGGGTCCAAGGACAAGGCTGCGCAAACCTCGGCGTCCGTACGCGCACCGCGCCCATCTCAGGAGGCGCAGGATCGACAACGCCATGGTACTCGCAGTACCATGCGTCCGTTGAACCAAGATCAAGCTGGTGGATCTCGGGGTGCTCAAGACCAGCACGCATGCCAACGTGCTGGCACGAGCGAGGCACGGTCGCCTAGACGGGGTACTGCTCCTTCTAACATAGTTAGAAGTCCGAGCATATCCCGCTCCTCGCACTGTTCACCACTGCCGCCCACCACTCGAGCAGACGCTTTGGTGCGAGCTCAACTGCTCCTGGATTACCCTCCAACAACAGACAAGATCGACGAATGGAGGGCCACCATTCAGAGTCTCATCGGCTTCACCAACGGCGACACTTCGCGGCAGCCGAGTACATCGCTGCCGCCGCAGGACTGCCAGGTGCGAGCCGATAGCGACAAAACCAGTGGAGGTGCAACCACCATGCACTCTCCACCCCGAAGGCCAAGATCACCGACTCACCGGATCCACCTCGACAGCGACTCCACCGCGTCATCGGATCCATGAGCTCGTCGCGATCAGCGCCAAGTTCTTCATGAACGACAGCAAGAAGACGCTCGTACTCGCATCAAGTGCCGAAGAGAAGCGCGGTGTCAATCGGACCAGCGCGCTGGGCCCTCTGTCGACATGCATGCACCAGGGGAACCAGGCAACTTGCCATACGCGGTAGGTTACCCTGCGTTCACTCGTGAGCTGCGGCAAGTCCAGTGGCCCAGCATAAAGAATTTCAAGCCAGACGTACCAGAGAAGTACGATGGCAAGTCGCATCCGTCGGAGTTCCTCAGCATCTACACCATCGCGGTGCAAGCTGCCGGGGGGCGGGACAACAAGATCCTTGCCAACTACTTCCCGCTGGTGCTCAAGCCCAATGTCAGATCCTGGCTCATGCACTTGCCGGACAACTCCATATCTTCCTGGGCAGATCTATGCCATCAGTTTGTCGGCGCCTTTACAGGCGGCCACAAGCCTCTTGGCCAAGAGAGCGACCTTCATCTGCTCACCCAGAAGGAAGGAGAGCCCCTGTGCAAGTATATACAGAGATTCAGCCGTGTACAGCACAACATCCCAGATGTCCACCCTGCCGCGGTAATCAGCGCGTTCCATCAGAACGTGCGAAACCGCAGGATGCGGGAGGACATGGAGATGTGCAAGATCAGAGACGTCAGTGAGCTATATGCCCTGGCCGACAAGTGTGCACGTGCTGAGGAAGGGAGGAAACTCCCCGGAGAGAATACAGGAGCAGGAGGATCTGATAGCGAGGATGCTTCCCCGGCAAAGAAAAACCGGCGGCGGAACAACAGGAAGAAGAAAGGCAAAGAGGTGCTTGTTGTTGAGCAGTCCGGCAACGGAGGTGGCGCCAAGAAAGCCAAAGCGGGTAGCTCCGGCAAGGAGGTTGCCGCAGGCACCAACTACCAGGCTGTGGCGGTCGCCGACAAGCAGGACGGCACCAACAAGCAGTACTGCAAGATCCACCGCACCAAGGGCCATGATCTCCAGAGCTGCAAGAAGGTCGAGCAGCTTGTTGAGCAGCAAAAAGCTGAATACGAACGACGCGACAAGGAGAAGGTCCAGGAAGGTGCTGGAGGAGCTGGCAAGAAACGCCCCGGCCATGGAGGACGCCGCGGCAAGGCCAAGCAGCGGCAAGGAGACAGACCTCCCCGTGGCCACGGCAAGGATGGAGATGACGACGACGATGAAGATATGGACGATGACGAGGCCGATGAGCAGGAGTTCCAGAAAGCCACAGAGGTCATGTGCATTGACGGCGGTGCTTCTCTGCATACTTCACACTGCCAGCTCAAGCAGTGGGTGCGGGAAGTTAATGCAGCAGAACCACCCATCGAGTCACGCAGGCCTCTGAAATGGTCCAGCACGCCTATCGTCTTTGATATTGAGGACCACCCTGATCGCATAACTGCGGTCGGGTGCTTGCCGATGTTGGTCTCACCAACTATTCGCAACCTCAAGGTCACTAAGATGCTAGTTGACGGTGAGGCCGGCTTGAACCTGATCTCCTCCGCGGTACTCCAAAAAGTCCAGATCCCTGACAGCGAGCTCGAAGAGACCGGCACATTCCAAGGAATCAATCCGGGAAGGAGCAAGCCGAAGGGAAAGATCACGTTGCCGGTGACATTTGGCAGCGAGTTGAACTTCAGAAATGAGAAGGTCACTTTTGACGTTGCTGACTTTCCATTGCCTTACAATGGGATACTCGGCCGTCCAGCACTCGTCAAATTCATGGCAGCCTCTCACTATGCATACAACATGCTGAAGATGCCAGGCCCGATAAGTGTCATCTCTGTCCCTGGCGACAAGAAGGATGCTCTTATCTGCGCCGACAAGATCTACCGGGAAGCAGCAGCCGCAACAGATCGCAAGTCACTTGCCGTTGAAGCTCCCGGGGGGAAGAAGAAGACCAAGCCCAGCAAGAGCTCTCATGCCCACTCCGGCAAGCGCACCTCTTCGGAGTGCTGCGCTACCGTCGAGGACGCACCATCGAGCTCCACCGGCAAGTGTAAGAAGACAATGGCAGCTCCACCAGAGACCAAGAAGGTGTTCGCCAAGGAGGACGGCACTGGTGGTACCTTCACCATCAGTGCCACTCTCGACCCTAAATAGGAAAGCGCGCTCGTTGCTTTCCTGTGGGCGAACGTCGACGTGTTTGCGTGGCAACCGTCTGACATCCCCGGTGTTCCCAGGAAAGTAATCGAGCACCACCTTGCCGTCTGTCCTCATGCGTGGCCCGTCAAGCAAAAAGTTAGGAAACAAGCAGTGGAGCGCCAAGAATTCATCGCAGAAGAAATCAAGAAATTGGAAGCAGCAGGCCTTGTTAGAGGAGTGCTCCATCCTAGGTGGTTGGCCAATCCTGTAGTCGTGCGCAAGGCTAATGGGAAATGGAGGCTTTGTATCGACTTCACCGATGTCAATAAAGCTTGTCCCAAATACCCATTTCCCTTGCCGCGCATTGACCAGATTGTTGACTCCACGGCCGGCTGTGACTTGCTTTCATTTCTTGATGCATACTCAGGATACCATCAGATCTTCATGGCGGAAGAGGATGAGGAAAAGACCGCATTCATCGCCCCATGTGGCACATACTGTTTCATACGGATGCCTTTCGGTTTAAAGAATGCTGGTTCAACATTTGCAAGGGTAGTCCATGTCGCTTTTGAGCCACAAATACACAGAAATGTGGAAGCCTATATGGATGACATAGTGGTCAAGAGCAAGGACAAGGCAACTCTGATTCAAGATTTAGATGGAACCTTTGCAAATCTGCGCAAGATCAACCTCAAGCTTAACCCCGAGAAGTGTGTGTTTGGAGTCCCCTCCGGTAAGCTTCTCGGGTTCTTCGTGTCTCAGCAGGGAATTGAGGCCAATCCTGACAAGATCAATGCCATTGAGCAGATTGAAGCACCAAAGCGCGTCAAGGATGTACGAAGGCTTGCCGGTTGCATGGCTGCTCTCAGCAGGTTTATCTCTAGGTCTGCTGAGCGCGCCCTGCCATTTTTCAAAATATTGAAAAAGGCAGGTCCAATGAAATGGACTCGGGAAGCGGAGGCTGCGCTGCAGGACTTGAAGAGATACCTGTCCTCCACTCCAATACTTGTCGCCCCTAAGCCACAAAAGAAGTTGCTGCTGTATATAGAGGCAACCAATCAAGTGGTTAGTGCTGCGTTAGTAGCAGAGAGGGAGGCGGATGATGAGCCAGCAACCACGATAGATGCATCCAGCGACAAGCAGGGGGCTTCACCGACAAGCTCTGGTCCCGACAAAGATGGATCTGCGCAGGCGCATGAGGAGATGCAGAAGAGAATGGTGCAGCGCCCAGTTTACTTTGTCAGTTCCCTTCTGCAGGGGGCTAGGTCAAGGTACTCTGGTGTGCATAAATTGCTTTTCGGCCTTCTCATGGCCTCGAGAAAGCTGCGCCATTACTTCCAAGCACATGAGATCACAGTTGTCACTCGTTTTCCGCTGAAGAGGATACTGCAAAATCCGGAAGCAACAGGCAGGATTGTCGAGTGGGCACTAGAACTGTCAAGCTTTGGCCTCAAATTTGAGAGCACTTCAACTATCCAAAGCAGAGCATTGGCAGAGTTCATAGCAGAGTGGACGCCAACACAAGATGAAGAAATTCCAGAAATGAGCATCCCCATCAAGGAAGCAAGCAAAGAGTGGCTGATGTACTTTGATGGTGCCTTCTCGCTGCAAGGCACCGGTGCGGGCATGCTACTTGTTGCAATCACAGGATAGCACCTCAAGTACGTAGTCTAGATGCACTTTCCCAAGGAGCAAGCAACGAACAATACTGCAGAGTATGAAGGTTTGCTTGCCGGTCTCAGGATCGCAGCAGACCTTGGGATCAAGAAGCTCATTGTCAGGGGTGACTCACAACTTGTCGTCCGCCAAGTGAACAAGAATTATCAGAGTCCGTTGATGGAAGCTTACGTTGATGAAGTGAGAAAGCTAGAAGAGCACTTTGACGGCCTACAGATGGAACATGTTCCAAGATCTCAGAACGACATTGCTGACGTCCTGTCAAAGTGCGCCGCACTTAAGCTACCTGTGGAACCAGGGATCTTTGAGCTCAAGCTCACTCAACCGTCTGTAACACCATCAACTGGACAGAGCAAGAAGAGGAAGTTGATTTCTGGTGACTATTTTCCGGCAGAGCTCCCCGAGGCCGCCGCCAAGAAGGTCCCCAAGATCAACACCAAGAGTGCTGAGGAGCAGTCTGCTCCAGCAAGCCCTAGGGTTTGTTCCATCGAAGAAGACGCTCTCGACAAGTTTTGCTCCGGCAAGCTTGCCGGGGAACATCAAGCTCCGGCTGAGCCGCAGGTTCTTGCCGTAGAAGCAGATGTTCCCGCAGCAGCACATGTGCCTTTAGTCCTTGTTGTCGAGCCGCAAGCTCCAGCATGGGCACAGTAGATTGTCCATTTCCTTCAGACAGGGTAACTTCCCGAAGAGCAAGAAGAAGCGGAAAGAGTAGCCCGGCAGTCAAGTATGTACAAGTTTGTTGACAACACACTGTACAGAAGAAGACTCAACGGTGTGAAATTGAAGTGTATTCACCGGGAAGACGGACAAAAGATGTTCGCAGAGATACATGGAGGCATATGTGGTCACCACATTGGCGCAAGAGCACGTGCCGGCAAAGCGTTCCGGCAAGGTTTCTTTTGGCCAACAGCCCTCCATGATGCAACTGCACAAGTAACCAAGTGTGAAGCGTGCCAGTTCCATTCCAAGCAGATACACCAGCCAGCTCAAGCTCTCCAGACGATCCCTTTATCCTGGCCATTTTCGGTCTGGGGGCTCAACATCCTCGGCCCCTTCCCCCGAGCTGTCGGGGGCTTTGAGTACTTGTACGTTGCAATCGACAAGTTCACAAAGTGGCCGGAAGTGGAAGCAGTGAGGAAGGTGACAGCACAGTCAGCAGTCATGTTCTTCAGGTCGGTTGTTTGTCGTTTCAGGATCCCTAACAGGATCATCACCGACAACGGCACGCAATTCACGAGCCGCACCTTCATGCAGTACGTCCAAGATCTTGGCGCCAAGGTCTGCTTCGCTTCTGTTGCTCATCCGAGAAGCAACGGTCAAGCGGAGAGGGCGAATGCTGAAGTGCTGCGAGGGCTCAAGACCAGGACTGTCGACAGGCTGCACAAGTGCGGAAAGAACTGGATTGAGGAGCTGCCGGTGGTTCTTTGGTCGATCAGGACGACGCCAAATCGAGCCACTGGCCAGACACCTTTCGCTCTAGTCTATGGAGCAGAGGCAGTTCTCCCCACGGAACTCGTATACGGGTCTCATCGAGTGCTCACTTCTGATGAGCTTGAGCAAGAGGAGCTGCGACAAGATGATGCGCTGCTCCTTGAGGGGGACCGTCTTCAGGCTGCTGTACGAGCTGCTTGATACCAGCAAGCTTTGCGCCGCTACCATAGCCGCAAAGTTAATGCCAGAAGTTTCGAGGAAGGCGACCTTGTTCTTCGGCGCGTTCAGTCCACCAAGAATTCCAACAAGTTGACGCCAAAGTGGGAAGGCCCTTACTGGGTGAAACGAGTCACTAGGCCGGGCGCTGTCCGCCTTGAGACCGAAGATGGCATTCCGGTGAGCAACTCCTGGAACATTGAGCATCTTCGTAAGTTTTACTCGTAGAGCGCGGTTGCCGGAACCTGTTCCGGCAACCACCTTTTGTACAAGTCTTGCCGATGTTACATGTAATCCTTCGTACAAAGTCGGGCGCAGACCCATGCATAAAAAAAGCTTATGTGCTCCGCACATCCTGTCAATTTCATGCTTTCTATTTTTTTGCATGTGTTATCTGACACTTTGTGCAACACCTACCCCCGGTAAGCAATAACGAGCCGTAAGGCTCCATATCTTTATTTTCTCTTTTCTCTTTCTCAAGGAATGGAAGGTTCCCTCGCCCACAAGTTTGCCGGGGGGAAAGGAGAAGATAATGGTGTGGACCATGCGTTGTTCAAGAAAGTTTCGCCTTACCAGGAAGCAAATGACAGAAAAGCTAAGTTGCCAAAGTTTGAGCAATCAGTTTTTAAAATTTTAAGTTATCTTCCTCGAACGATCGTGCTTTGTATGGAAAACCTGTGCCCAGAGGAACCAACTCGTAGCTAGTTGCGCCCTTACTTTGTTTCGAGTCCGCTCAACAACTTAAGTGAGCTGCAACTAGTTGCGACAAGGTTTCTTGTCGGTAGCAGCGCCGCCAGAAGGCTGCTGACATCCCGCACTCAGCGCTCGCGGCTCAGGTGCCTGCGCCGACAAGTTCCCTAAAAGCGTAGGGCCAAAACATACAAAGGAAGGAATCAAGTAAAGGAAATAACATAGGAATTGATACCCAAAATAGAGTTATATTGCAAGATAGCTTGTCGCAGCTCTAACAAATTGTTCTCATGACATGACCAGTAGCGACAAGAAAAAGAAAAAAAACGGGCGGCGTAATCTACGCCATCGCCCTCAACCCTCTTGATCCCACTCACCTTGTCCACAATGGGTGCGACAAGGGCCTTGAGCGCTTCCAGATCAGCATCCGGCGGCAAGGATCTGAGGACGTTGGTGAGGTTGAGGCCTGGGTTGCGGAAGGCCACCTTCACCAGCACCTTCTGAAGAGCTCCCGCGCAGATCTTGCGCGACTCGTCGGCCAGCTGCTTTGGGATCCTCTCCCGGAGTCGCTGGAGGGCCGTCGCCACGCCTTTGAAGAACAAGCTGAGCTTGGCACTGGGTTGGAGGCGCTCATCGAAGGAATAACCGAGATGCTCCATCCACAGCTGCGCCAGCTCCCCATCGATGGCGGAGGCAACATCCACGAGACCCTCCGTCCAGTGCTCCACATTCTCCCTGAAGGTGTTCTGGGCGGCGGCAGCACTCGCCAGCAGCGCCTCGTCGGCCTTGATCTTCTCCGTCAAGGCCACCTCCCACTCCCTGGCGCCGTCCAGCGTCTGGGTCAAGGTGGCCAGCTTTAGCTCAACATCAGTGTTGGAGTCCTTGGCGGCGCTGAGCTCTTCGCTCCTCTCGGCAAGAAGACCCTGCAGCTCGCCATGAGCGGCGGCATCCTTCTCGCGCTCGAGCTTGAGCGCGGCAAGCTCCTCGCCGCTCGCCTTGAGATCGGCTTCCAGCTGCGCCACCTTTGTCTCCAGCTCCTTCTTGGCGGCCTCGACAGCTGTGGCAGCATCCTTTGCTTCCTTGAGAGCCCCGCCAACTGTTTGCTCGCGCGCGGCAAGCTCTTCCTCGTGGCTGTCAAGGTTAACCTTGCGCTGCGCCAACTCGCCTTCCTGCGCAAATAGTTTCTCGGCAGCAAGCCGCTGCTCCTCCTCAGCTTCAGCCTTCTCGAGGAGGAAGGCTTTCCGCTCCTCGATAAGTTGCTCCCGCCCCTCCGCCAGGGACCCGAGAGCTTCCTGCCTCAGACCCCGGAGCTCCTCCGCACGCTTCTTGATGTCCACTCCCGCCTTCGCGACAAGCGCTTCTCGCGATTCCAGCTTGGCTTGTCGGGCGCGGTAGAGCGACATCAGCTTCCGCAGCAGCCGCTCCTCCTTAGGCTCGCCACTGCTGCTGCTTGGCGCCTCGACCGGCGTCAGCCCAGCGGAGGCGAGCACCTCTCCATCCAGGATTTCTCCTTCGACCGGCGCCCTGGAGCTTGACGCCCAGGGGAGCTTGATGAAGATGCCGTCGCCGGCCTTCAAGTAGGCGCCGGGCTGGGGCTCTTCGGAGCCTGGCGCTGCAGCAGCGGCGGAGGGATCGGCGGTCGGCGTAGCGCCTGGCGCTCCTGCGGCCTCAGGGTCGTCAGTGCAATCGCTAGACCCCTCGCCGGCTTCTGCGGCGGCAGCTTTGGCGGCCTCTTCGCCGGTGGGATCATCAGCGCCGGCTTCCTCCTCGTTGGCGACGGCGTCGTCGGTATTGCCACGCGCGCTCTCCTCGCCAGCAACCTCGGTTTCCATTGGCTCCGTGGCAGATGGATCTGAAAACCGAAGAAGGGAGAAGAGTCAAGCAAATGTTCAAAAAGAAAATCAGAAGAAGAAGAACCCAAGGGAAGTTTTCAAGCAAGAAGATTACCTGTACTAGGATCTGCAGTTGTGGTCTCAACCACCGGAGGGTCGCTGGTGCTGTCCCTTGCTGGAGAACTGTCCCTTGCCGGAGAACGCTCCCTTGCCGAGGAATCCTCCCTCGGCGGTGTAGTCGAAGCAGATGGCATTTCAGGGGCGGCTTCCGGGCGCTCCTAGTGAAACTGCTCTGCTCCTACACAACCCAACCGTCAGATATCAGCAAAGAAAGAGCACTTATGCGCGCCTAACAGCAGGAGGTAAACCATATACTTACGCTGGGGGCTGCGCTGGGGGCTGCTGTGGGGAGTAGTTGCCGGGTCCGGCAAGGTGGTCTCAGGCACGTCCCCTGCTGTCGCGGTGGGTTCGTCCTCGATGACAATCACCGGGGCCTTGGCTCTCTTCGCCGCTCTCTGGGCCAGAGTCCTGAAAAAGAACGGGTTCAGAGTGAAGCAAATCAGATACAAGACAAAACAACAAGAATTGAAGAACTACAAGTACAACAAAGAATCTTACTCTTCTTCTTCCTCGTTGGAGCTGAGCGCGGAGAGGTCGAAGTCCGGCTCGCCTCCGGCGCGACGAGGCGGAAGAGTAGGTTCCCTTGGCCGCTTGGCGGGGGCGGCGGCAGCGGACCGGGAAGACCCCGCTCCAGTTGCCGCAGCGGCGTGAGGTGCTCCCGCGGCAACAGTGCTTGCCGCGGTGGAGCGCGTCGCGCGGCGCGGCGGCTGTTGACTCGTCTGCTGCCCCGCTACGTCCCCGGCCTTGCGGAGACGCCTTCTTGGTGGAGCTTGGGGCTCCGCTTGCGGCAAGCTGTCTGAAGCGGAGGAATCGATCTGCAACGAGTCGCCCGCGCCCTCGGCGGGCTCGCTCGACTCACCTTCAGGCTCGACAAGCTCTTCCTCGCCGGCAAGCTCCCCTCGCTCGGCAAGGCTTGCCGCCTCTGCTGCCTCTGCCTCCTCCACGGTGAATCCGAACTCGCCCGCGGCAGCGGCTACCGCCGCCTCCTCTAGCCTGGTGGCGATGCGCTGCATCTCATTGTCGGTGGTGTCGTGGGTGAGGCTCTTCTGCTCATCGGGGCGGACCGGCACTTCCACCAAGCCGTCGAAGAACTCCTGCACGACCTCGTCTGCAGGCTCTTGCCAAATGGGGACGATTCCATGCGAATTGCACAGCGGCATCATTGTGCGGATGCGGTCGAGCGAGGAATTGTTGCATAGCGGAACGACACTCCTCGGTAGCCTGAACGCTCCGGGATGCTCAGGATCATGCTTGAACAGCTCCAAGAGCATGGCATCTAGTTCCAGGACGGTGAAATTGAAATTGAGGCCCGGGTGCAGCCTCATGATATCCGCTGCATTTTGGAACTCCCATGCGGGTCTCCTCCTATCCTGCAGGGGGGCGATGCGGCGGCGGAGAAAATCTGCGCCAACGGCGCCTACAGTGAGTCCGGCAAGCCTAAGGCGTAGGATCCGGGTGACGGCAATCTTCAGCCTAGCGTCTTCCGGGGCCACGCTGCTCCAATCGTTGCCGCGCACTACTGGGGTTTGGCGCTGTGCGGTAAATGGCTGCGGGTTCTCCTCGACGATCCAGCACCAGTCTGCTCTCCACTCATCCCACTTGCTACGGAGCTCTCCCTCCAGATAAGCGTCCTTCTTACCGGTTCTCGAGATCCAGGTGATTCCGCCGGAAAGAGGTTCTCCTCTCTCTACTCGTGGTATAAAGAAGTGGCGGAAAAGAGCTACGTTTGGGTGGACTCCGATGAAGTTTTCGCAGAGATGTGCGAAAACTGCCATGGTCAGAACAACATTGGGGGTGAAGTCAAAGAGGCGAAACCCGTAGGTGTTCATGATATCACAGAAGAATTCAGAGAAAGGTGGGCAGAGCCCGCAGTAGAAGAACAGCGCGAAGAAAGGATATCCATTTGGAGCTAGTTCTGAAGCGGCAGCTGGGAGTACCTTCGTGCGTGGATGCGCTCGCGTCTCCGTCGACCAGAAGAGGTAGTAGTACTCCCTCAGCTCCGTCGCGGCGAGCTGGGGGGGGGGGAGATTGCCTGCTCCTTTCGCAGCGCCGCGAGCCGCTGCGCTTAGGCCGACTTCACGCCCTTCCCCTTGTCGGCTTTCGGAGCCATGGTGAAGGTGGTGGGGGAGGTCGACGGCATTCGTGGTGCTGGTGGCGATGGGGGGCGGAGCGCTGCTCTCTTTCGGCTTTGGGAAGAAGGGGGGAGCGGCGGAGATTTCTGAGATTGGAGTAGCAACCGGCGAGATGGGCGAACTGCCCCTGTTTCCTCTGCTTATAAAGAGGGAGGGGGCGGACGTTCCGCCTTTCCGAATAAAGAAACCACCCACGATCTCTCCCACGACGCCGCATTCGACGCGTGCCGTTCGGGAGGGCGCGGTGGGTACGGAGTAAGATACGACGTAACCCAGGCCGCGTGTTCCCGTGCCCTGTTTTGGGCCTGGCCCAACAGCGCTCGGCACCGTGTGTGGCCCAGGCCTGGGGGCTCCTGTCGGTGTACTAGAGTAGGGGTACCCTAGTATCCCGAACTTGTGCACGGGCAGTCGCAGCACCCCGCGGCAATGTTTGTCGGGTGACCGCCAAGATCCTCCGTGGTTCCCTTTGGAGCCATTCAAGAACAAAGTATTCAAGCCAAGGAGACAAGACCCCTGCAAGAGGAGCTTGCCGGGAAGGCCAACCAAGGCATCTCAAGGAACTTGCCGCGACGCGCCACGCGTCCCGGCAAGGCCCGGTGAGCGACAAGCTTCCGGGCGCAACAAGACAACGACCGCGGCAAGACGCTTGCCGCGGCAAGCTAACACTCTGCACCCGCGCTCCAGCACATCCACCAACGTGTCGCCCTGGGGCCTGTCCAGGCGCGCGTGGCGGGAGGCTGTGCAGCCAGCGGTGCACAGTGGCAAGCGGCGCTGACAAGATAGCCATCGTGGCAGGCGGTGGCGTCCCTGACGGTCCCTTTCTGCACTGTTTGGGCAACGCAGACGGGCATTTAATGCCTTTGTCCCCTGCCGTCAGGGTTAGGTAGGATACACTGTGCAGGTAGTTGTACCGACCGCAACACTTTTCCATTTTTACCCTTGCATGCGTTGCCACCTGTCGGTGACCCCTTGAGCATATAAAAGGAGGCCCATGCGCAATGTAGATGGGGGGTTCGAAAGGTTCGAAGACAGAAACACACTCACGCTCGGTCTCGTTAGCAGCTCATGTGTACTGTAGCATTCAGCGCTCCCGAGGAAGAACTCAATACAATCAGACAAGCAGCAGTAGGAGTATTATCTCTCCGGAGAGCTCCGAAGCTGGGTAAACTGCTCGTGTGCTTTGCCTCAATCTGCTCTTCGTGCGATCTCCGCCCCCCGCCGAACCGAAAGGGGCTCGGTCCGCCGGTCCCATAGTTGTTCGTGGATCAGCTTCCCCGACATAGAGGTGCGAGGGACTAGGAACTATCACGGGTTTAGGCTGATAATTGGGCCATTTGAGAAGAGAAAGAGGGAATGGTATTTGAAGGGTAGATTTACAGGCGCCAACGGGACAAACTATGACAAAATGTGAAACTTACAGGCGTCCATTCTCAACTGGAAAGCAACATCAGTGCCAGCAGCACATTAAACAACAAATTATCAAAATATACTCAACACATTTACACAGCAAATTTCCAAACTAGATAGCTCTAAATGATTTACCAAGCTATAATAGGAATCATAGGTTCCTTAGGATTGCGGAGGCTTGATACGGGATGAGAGGTGGGAGGGGGCTAGAATTGATGTGGGTTTAGGGTATTAAACTGGCGGGTTTCGGTAAGACATGTGGGGGAGTGGAGGAGCAGATTTATGGGCGCCAGCAGGACAAGCTACAACATTATTCAAACCTACACTAGTCCAGTTTCAAATGGAAAGAAGCAGTAGCAAATTTGAAGAGCAAATATTTAGAATACACATCACATTACGACCAATAAACGAGTGGGTCTACATAATCACGAATCAAACAGCAGTGATGTTTTAGCACCTAGCCAACGCAACCCACCAATCAATCTAACAGCTAACTAATACCACACATAATTTCTCAGTGAACGGATTTAAGGTGAGACAATGGAGCTCAAAATATGCTCATGCCTCCATGTAGACAAGAAAATTGCATGTAGAGCACAACCCTCATTTCCAAATACGGGTGCTATTCACTAATGAGTGTTATTTTCATACTCCTCTAACCTAAGACTAAACCGATATATTTCATTCAAACCGAGATATCCACGCTTTCCTATCTCGTTGTTAAGATAAATGCAATTTCCATTCAATAAAAAGTGCAAATTGCACTCTCACCTCTTTCACCTGCCACACATTCTAGAAAAGTGTAAGTTACACATTTTACAATGATTGTAGTTGACATTGTGTAGTTTCTTGGACTGGAATGACTCAAGATGGATTATGAAGATGTAGGCAACTATTGACATGAACACCGCATCCTCATCAGAAACTACAAAGTATAGGTTTGGATCCAAATTATGATTGCATAGATTAATCATTGGAAGAAAACAATCTGGACTGAGGATGAGCATAGGTTTGCATGCACTTGAGGATCGGCTATGTTTTTCCAGACGGCCTCATAGTCTTGGAGATCCACCGACACTAGAGCTTTCTCGAACACCATGTCCTACTCCCACATCCACCCTTTTGACCAGGACCCCTCCTCAGTCAACATTGCCGACTTGTTCCCTGGACCCAAAGAAGAAGGAGAAAAAAGTAAACAACTCTACAAGATTGGTTGGATGACAATAGGGGTCAGAGATTCCGGTGGCCAAATATGGGCTAAGTAGAGGGGCGAGGGACTAGGAATTATTGCGGGTTTAGGATGATAATTGGGCCCTTTGATAAGAGAAAGAGGGAATGGTTGTGGAAGGGTAGATTTACAGGCACCAACGGGACAAACTATGACAAAATGTCAAACTTACAGGCGTCTATTCTCAAATGGAAAGCAAAATTAGTGCCAGCAGCACATTAAACAACAAATTATCAAAATATACTCAGCACATTTACCTAGCAAATTTCCAAACTAGATAGCTCTGCATGATTTACCAGGCTACAATAGGAATCATAGGTTCCTTAGGATTTCGGAGGCTTTATATGGGATGAGAGGTGGGAGGGGGCTCGAATTGATGTGGCTTTAGGGTATTTAATTGGGGGGTTTCGGTAAGACAGGTGGGGGAGTGGAGGAGCAGATTTATGGGCGCCATCAGGACAAGCTACGACATTATTCAAACCTACACTAGTCCAGTCTCAAATGGAAAGAAGCAGTAGCAGATTTGAAGAGCAAATTTTCGAAATACACATCACATTATGACCAATAAATGAGTGGGTCTGCATAGTCACCAATCAAATAGCAGCGATGTTTTAGCACCTAGCCAACACAACCCACCAATCAATCTATCAGCTAAGTAATACCATTCATAATTTCTCAATGAACGGCTTTAAGGTCGGACAATGGAGCTCAAAATATGCTCATGCCTCCATGTAGACAGTAAAATTGCATGTAGAGCATAACCCTAATTTCCAAATATGGGTGCTATTCACTAATGATTGTTATTTTCATACTCCTCTAACCTAAGATTAAACCGATATATTTCATTCAAACCGTGATATCCACGCTCTCCTATCTTGTTGTGACGATAAATGCAATTTCCATTCAATGAAAAGTGCAAATTGCACCATCACCTCTTTCACCTGCTACACATTCTAGAAACATGTAAGTTACATGTTTTACAATGATTGTAGTTGACATTGTGTAGTTTCTTGGACTGGAACGACTCAAGATGGATCATGAGGATGTAGGCAACTACTGACATGAACACAACATCCTGATCATAAACTACCAAGTATAGGTTTGCATGAACATTATGATTGCATAGATTAATCATTGGTAGAAAATAATCTGGACTGAGGATGAGCATAGGTTTGCATGCACTTGAGTATCAGCTATGTTTTTCTAGACGGCCTCATAGTCTTGGAGATCCACCAACACTAGAGGTTTCTCGAACACCATGTCCTACTCCCACATCCACCCTTTAGACCAGGACCCATGCTCAGTCACCATGGCCGACTTGTTCCCTGGCCCCGATGAAGAAAGAGAAAAAACTAAACAACTCTAAAAGATTGATTGGGCGACAATAGGGGTCAGAGGTTCCGTAAGATTGCGGTGGCCAGATATGGGCTAAGTAGAGGGGCGAGGGACTAGGAATTATCACGGGTTTAGGCTGATAATTGGGCCATTTGAGAAGAGAAAGAGGGAATGGTATTTGAAGGGTAGATTTACAGGCGCCAACGGGACAAACTATGACAAAATGTGAAACTTACAGGCGTCCATTCTCAAATGGAAAGCAACATCAGTGCCAGCAGCACATTAAACAACAAATTATCAAAATATACTCAACACATTTACACAGCAAATTTCCAAACTAGATAGCTCTAAATGATTTACCAAGCGACAATAGGAATCGTAGGTTCCTTAGGATTGCGGAGGCTTGATATGGGATGAGAGGTGGGAGGGGGCTAGAATTGATGTGGGTTTAGGGTAATAAACTGGCGGGTTTCGGTAAGACATGTGGGGGAGTGGAGGAGCAGATTTATGGGCGCCAGCAGGACAAGCTACAACATTATTCAAACCTACACTGGTCCAGTCTCAAATGGAAAGAAGCAGTAGCACATTTGAAGAGCAAATATTTAGAATACACATCACATTACGACCAATAAACGAGTGGGTCTGCATAATCACCAATCAAACAGCAACGATGTTTTAGCACCTAGCCAACACAACCCACCAATCAATCTAACAGCTAACTTATACCACACATAATTTCTCAATGAACGGATTTAAGGTGAGACAATGGAGCTCAAAATATGCTCATGCCTCCATGTAGACAAGAAAATTGCATGTAGAGCATAACCCTAATTTCCAAATACGGGTGCTATTCACTAATGAGTGTTATTTTCATACTCCTCTAACCTAAGAGTAAACCGATATATTTCATTCAAACCGAGATATCCACGCTTTCCTATCTCGTTGTTAAGATAAATACAATTTCCATTCAATGAGAAGTGCAAATTGCACTCTCACCTCTTTCACCTACTACACATTCTAGAAAAGTGTAAGTTACACATTTTACAATGATTGTAGTTGACATTGTGTAGTTTCTTGGACTGGAATGACTCAAGATGGATCATGAAGATGTAGGCAACTATTGACATGAACACCGCATCCTCATCAGAAACTACAAAGTATAGGTTTGCATCCAAATTATGATTGCATAGATTAATCATTGGAAGAAAACAATTGGGACTGAGGATGAGCATAGGTTTGCATGCACTTGAGGATCGGCTATGTTTTTCCAGACGGCCTCATAGTCTTGGAGATCCACCGACACTAGAGCTTTCTCGAACACCATGTCCTACTCTCACATCCACCCTTTTGACCAGGACACCTCCTCAGTCAACATGGCCGACTTGTTCCCTGGACCCAAAGAAGAAAGAGAAAAAAGTAAACAACTCTACAAGATTGGTTGGATGACAATAGGGGTCAGAGATTCCGGTGGCCAGATATGGGCTAAGTAGAGGGGCGAGGGACTAGGAATTATTGCGGGTTTAGGATGATAATTGGTCCATTTGATAAGAGAAAGAGGGAATGGTAGTGGAAGGGTAGATTTACAGGCGCCAACGGGACAAACTATGACAAAATGTCAAACTTCTAGGCGTCTATCCTCAAATGGAAAGCAAAATGAGTGCCAGCAGCACATTAAACAACAAATTATCAAAATATACTCAGCACATTTACACAGCAAATTTCCAAACTAGATAGCTCTGCATGACTTACCAGGCGACAATAGGAATCATAGGTTCCTTAGGATGTCGGAGGCTTGATATGGGATGAGAGGTGGGAGGGGGTTCGAATTGATGTGGCTTTAGGGTATTAAATTGGGGGGTTTCGGTAAGACAGGTGGGGGAGTGGACGAGCAGATTTATGGGCACCAGCAGGACAAGCTACGACATTATTCAAACCTACACTAGTCCAGTCTCAAATGGAAAGAAGCAGTAGCAGATTTGAAGAGCAAATTTTCAAAATACACATCACATTACGACCAATAAATGAGTGGGTCTGCATAATCACCAATCAAATAGCAGCGATGTTTTAGCACCTAGCCAACACAACCCACAAATCAATCTATCAGCTAAGTAATACCACTCATAATTTCTCAATGAACGGATTTAAGGTGAGACAATGGAGCTCAAAATATGCTCATTCCTCCATGTAGTCAATAAAATTCCATGTAGAGCATAACCTAATTTCCAAATATGGGTGCATTCACTAGTGAGTGTTATTTTCATACTCCTCAACCTAAGATTAAACCGATATATTTCATTCAAACCGAGATATCCACGCTTTCCTATCTCGTTGGTAAGATAAATGTAATGTCCATTCAATGAAAAGTGCAAATTGCACTCTCACCTCTTTCACCTGCTACACATTCTAAAAAAGTGTAAGTTACACATTTTACAATGATTGTAGTTGACATTGTGTAGTTTCTTGGACTGTAATGACTCAAGATGGATCATGAAGATGTAGGCAACTATTGACATGAACACCGCATCCTCATCATAAACTACCAAGTATAGGTTTGCATCCACATTATGATTGCATAGATTAATCATTGGAAGAAAACAATCTGGACTGAGGAGGAGCATAGGTTTGCATGCACTAGAGGATCGGCTATGTTTTTCCAGACGGCCTCATAGTCTTGGAGATCCACCAACACTAGAGCTTTCTCGAACACCATGTCCTACTCCCACATCCACCCTTTAGACCAGGACCGCTCCTCAGTCACCATGGCCGACTTGTTCCCTAGCATCAAAGAAAAAAGAGAAAAAACTAAACAACTCTACATGATTGGTTGGGCGACAATAGGGGTCAGAGGTTCGGCAAGATTGCGGTGGCCAGATATGGGCTAAGTAGAGGGGCGAGGTACTAGGAATTATCGCGGGTTTAGGCTCATAATTGGGACCTTTGATAAGAGAAAGAGGGAATGGTAGTGGAAGGGTAGATTTACAGGCGCCAGCGGGACAAACTATGACAAACTGTCAAACTTACAGGCGTCCATTCTGAAATGGAAAGCAACATCAGTGCCAACAGCACATTAAACAAAAATTATCAAAATATACTCAACACATTTATACAGCAAATGTCCAAACTAGATAGCTCTACATGATTTACCAAGCGACAATAGGAATCATAGGTTCCTTAGGATTGTGGAGGCCTGATATGGGATGAGAGGTGGGAGGGGGCTTGAATTGATGTGGGTTTAGGGTATTAAATTGGGGGGTTTCGGTAAGACATGTGGGGGAGTGGAGGAGCAGATTTATGGGCGCCAGCAGGACAAGCTACGACATTATTCAAACCTACACTAGTCCAGTCTCAAATGGAAAGAAGCAGTAGCACATTTAAAGAGAAAATTTTCAAACTACACATCACATTACGACCAATAAACGAGTCGGGCTGCATAATCACCAATCAAATAGTAGCGATATTTTAGCACCTAGCCAACACAACCCACCAATCAATCTATCAGCTAAGTAATACCACTCA
Organism: Triticum dicoccoides; assembly: GCF_002162155.2. Taxonomy (NCBI): domain Eukaryota; kingdom Viridiplantae; phylum Streptophyta; class Magnoliopsida; order Poales; family Poaceae; genus Triticum; species Triticum dicoccoides. The sequence continues at coordinate 803,754,686 of NC_041383.1, forward strand.
TAATTTCTCAATGAATGGATTTAAGGTGAGACAATGGAGCTCAAAATATGCTCATGCCTCCATGTATACAATAAAATTCCATGTAGAGATAACCCTAATTTCCAAATACGGGTGCTATTCACAAATGAGTGTTATTTTCATACTCCTCTAACCTAAGATTAAACCGATATATTTCATTCAAACTGAGATATCCACGCTTTCCTATCTTGTTGTTAAGATAAATGCAATTTCCATTCAATGAAAAGTGCAAATGGCACTCTCACCTCTTTCACCCGCTACACATTCTAGAAAAGTGTAAGCTACACATTTTACAATGATTGTAGTTGACATTGTGTAGTTTCTTGGACTGGAATGACTCAAGATGGAGCATGAAGATGTAGGCAGTTATTGACATGAACACTGCATCCTCATCATAAACTACCAAGTATAGGTTTGCATCCACATTATGATTGCATAGATTAATCATTAGAAGAGAACAATCTGGACTGAGGAGGAGCATAGGTTTGCATGCACTTGAGGATCGGCTATGTTTTTCCAGACGGCCTCATAGTCTTGGAGATCCACCAACACCAGAGCTTTCTCTAACACCATGTCCTACTTCCACATCCACCCTTTAGACTAGGACCCCTCCTCAGTCACCATGGCCGACTTGTTCCCTGGCCCCGAAGAAGAAAGAGAAAAAACTAAACAACTCTACATGATTGGTTGGGTGACAATATTGGTCAGAGGTTTCGCAAGATTGCGGTGGCCAGATATGTGCTAAGTAGAGGCGCAAGGGACTAGGAATTGCCGCAGGTTTAGGCTGATAATTGGAGGGGTAGATTTACAAGCGCCAGGGGGACAAACTATGACAAATGTCAAACCTACGGGCGTACATTCTCAAATGGAAAGCAGCAGTAGTGGCAACAACACTTTTAAAGAGGAAATTATCAAAATATACGCATCACATTTACAAAGCAAATTTCCAAACTAGATAGCTTTACAAGATTTACCGAGTGACAATAGGGGTTATAGTTTCCTTAGGATTGCGGAGGCTAGATATGGGATGAGAGGTGGGAGGGGGCTTGATGCTGTGGGTTTAGGGTATTAAAAATTGGGGGTTTCAGTAAGATAGGTGGGGGAGTGGAGGAGCAGATTTACGGTTGCCACCAAGACAAACTAATACAATCTTCAAACCTACACACATCTAGTCTAAAATGGAATGCAGCAGTGGCACATTTAAAGAGAAAAATTTCAAAATAGACAGCACATTACGACCATTAAACAAATGGGTCAGCATAATCACTAATAAAATAGCAATGATCTTTTAGCACCTAGCCAACACAACCCACCAGTCAATCTAATAGCTAAGTAATACTGCTCCGAATTGCACAATGAACGGATTTAAGGTGAGACAATGGAGCTCAAAATATGCTCAAGCCTCCATGTAGAAAAAAATTTACATGTAGAGCATATCCCTAATTTCCAAATACGGGTGCTATTGACTAATGAGTGTTATTTTCATACTCCTCTAACCTAAGTTTAACCGATATATTTCATTCAAACCAAGATATGCATGCTTTCCTGTCTCGTTGTTAAGATAAATGCAATTTCCATTCAATGAAAAGTGCAAGATGCACTCTCACCTCTTTCACCTGCTACACATTCTAGAAAAGTGTAAGTTACACATTTTACAATCATCGTAGTTGACATTGTGTTGTTTCTCGGACTGGAATTACTCAAGATAGATCATGATGTGTAGGCAGTTGTCTACATGACACCACATCCTCATCATAAACTACCAAGTATAGGCACCCCCTGTGCTTTGAATTCAAGGGCAGTAGTTTGTCTAGTTCAATATTTCAACTAATGTATTCACATGATTGTGCCGTGAGAGTAGGTAGACAACATGAGCATCAGATTTGCAATATCCTCCCTAACACCATATGATGATTACACTGATCAATCATCCGAGGCAACCAATTAATCATCTAGAGCACCGGTGCAACTTTCTCATTAACAGAAATGAAGGCAATAACATTTATTTCTCAATACACACTAAACATGCTCTTTTGACGTATTCACACCTGAGTGCCATGAGAGTAGGTAAACTAGATGAGCACAAGAATTGCAATAGCCTCCCTAATACCATATGACATTTACAAATATCAATCATCTAAAGCTACCAATCTAGCATCTAGAGCACGAGCACAACTTTCTGGTCAACGAAAACAAAGGTAAGAGCATTTATCTCCCAATAGACACAAATGGAAGGTCTACTAACATATTCACACCCAGTGGCATGAGACAAGGTAAACTACTTAAGTATCAGATTTTCAATATCCAACCCGGTAGTATATGATGTTTACACGGATTAAGCATCTGAAGCAACCAATCAATCATCTAGAGCACCGGTGCAACTTTCTCGTCAACGGAAACAGAGGTAATAACATTATTTTCCTAATACACACAAAAAGATGCTCTATTGACGTATTCCCACCCGAGTGCCATGAGAGTAGCTAAACTACTTGAGCATCATATTTTCAATATCCACCCTATACCACATGATGATTGCATAGATTAATCTTCGGAAGCAAGCAATCAAGCATCCAGAGAAGCAATATATATTTCTAGTGCATGGAAAAGAAGGCGGCAGGCACAAACCTATGCTTCTCCTCAGTCCAGAGCAGCCCTTCCATTGGTCCTGCTCGATAGATTTGGATGACCCCTTCTGCTCATGCCCTCCCCTCGTCCTGCCACTATCTTTCTTGCCACCGGAACCTCCCTCGATACTCCCATTATCAGTGTACACTGGCATCGGCACCCATCCCACCTCAATCGCGCCTACATCCTCCACCAATAGTTCAGAGTGCCATTTGACCTCCTTGGCTGTCCCCTGATGACCCACAAGTGTAGGGGATCTATCGTAGTCCCTTCGGTAAGTAAGAGTATCGAACCCAACGAGGAGCAGAAGGAAATGACAAGCGGTTTTCAGTAAGGTATTCTCTGCAAGCACTGAAATTGTAGGTAACAGATAGTTTTGTGATAAGATAATTTGTAACGGGTAACAAGCAATGAAAGTAAATAAGGTGCAGCAAGGTGGCCCAATCCTTTTTGTAGCAAAGGACAAGCCTGGACAAATTCTTATAATGAGTAAAGCGCTCCCGAGGACACATGGGAATTATCGTCAAGCTAGTTTTCATCACGCTCATATGATTCGCGTTCGTTACTTTGATAATTTGATATGTGGGTGGACCGGTGCTTGGGTGGTGCCCTTTCTTGGACAAGCATCCCACTTATGATTAACCCCTATTGCAAGCATCCGCAACTACAAAAGAAGTATTAAGGTAAACCTAACCATAGCATGAAACAAGTGGATCCAAATCAACCCCTTACGAAGAAACGCATAAACTAGGGTGTAAGCTTCTGTCACTCTAGCAACCCATCATCTACTTATTACTCCCCAATGCCTTCCTCTAGGCCCACATAATGGTGAAGTGTCATGTAGTCGACGTTCACATAACACCGCTAGAGGAGAGACAACATACATCTCATCAAAATATCGAATGAATACCAAATTCACATGACTACTAATAGCAAGACCTCACCAATGTCCTCAGGAACAAACGTAACTACTCACAAAGCATATTCATGTTCATAATCAGAGGGGTATTAATATGCATTAAGGATCTGAACATATGATCTTCCACCAAATAAACCAACTAGCATCAACTACAAGGAGTAATCAACACTACTAGCAACCCACAAGTACCAATCTGAGGTTTGGATACAAAGATTGGTTACAAGAGATGAACTAGGGTTTGAGAGGAGATGGTGCTGGTGAAGATGTTGATGGAGATTGACCCCCTCCTGATGAGAGGATCGTTGGTGAAGACGATGGTGATGATTTCCCCCTCCCGGAGGGAAGTTTCCCCGGCAGAACAGCTCCGTCGGAGCCCTAGATTGGTTCCGCCAAGGTTCCGCCTCGTGGCGGCCGAGTTTCGTCCCGTAATCTTGCTTATGATTTTTTCTAGGGTAAAATACTTCACATAGCAGAAGATGGGAACCGAAGGGCCACCAGGGGGCCCACGAGGCAGGGGGCGCACCTAGTAGGGGTGGGCGCGCCCCCACCCTCGTGGCCAGGGTGTGGACCCCCTCTGGTACTTCTTTCGCTCAATAATTCTTATTAATTCCAAAAATGACATTCGTGGAATTTCAGGACTTTTGGAGCTGTGCAGAATAGGTCTCCAATATTTGCTCCTTTTCCAGCCCAGAATCCCAACTGCTGGTATTCTCCCTCTTCATGTAAAACCTTGTAAAATAAGATAGAATAGCCATAAGTATTGTGACATAACGTGTAATAACAGCCCATAATGCAATAAATATCGATATAAAAGCATGATGCAAAATGGACGTATCAACTCCCCCAAGCTTAGACCTTGCTTGTCCTCAAGCGGAAGCCGATATCGAAAAGTATGTCCACATGTTTAGAGATAGAGATGTCGATAAAAAAATACGAACATGAGGGCATCATGATCATTCTTATAACAGCAACATATATATATATATATATATATATATATATATATATATATATATTTTGTCATATGATTTCTTATGCTCAAGTAACAATCTATTCACAATATCAAGTATGAATAAAAAACTTCATCGTGAACTAACAAACTATAATCTCAGTCATTGAAGCAATTGCAATTTTATCACAACATTGGAAAGGGTCAAGAATAGAGCTTTTCAGCAAGTCCACATACTCAACTATCATTTAGTCTTCTACAATTGCTAACACTCACGCAATAGTTATGGTTCTGGAGTTTTAATCGGACATAGAGAAAGATAGGGGATTATAGTGTTGCCTCCCAACGTCTTACCTCAAGAGTAATGTCAACAATAATAGTTCATGGTAACTTACATCCAATTGGATATATATATATCAGGATCTTTCCAACATGAGGTGCTTGCCAAAAGGATAAAATGAAAAAGGGAAAGGTGATGATCACCTTGACTCTTGCATAATGTAAAAGACATAAAGTAAAAGGTAGACCCTTCACAGAGGGAAGCATAGGTTGTCATGTGCTTTTTGGGTTGGATGCACAAAATCTTAATGCAAAAGAACACCACTTTATATTGCCACTTGTGATATGAACCTTATTATGCAGTCCGTCGCTTTTATTAGTTCCATATCACACGATCGTATAAAGCTTATTTTCTCCGCACTAATAAGTCATACATATTTAGAAAGCAATTTTTATTGCTTGCAACATGAAAACTTACTTGAAGGATCTTACTCAATCCATAGGTAGGTATGGTGGACTCTCATGGCAAAACCGGATTTAAGGATATTTGGAAGCACAAGTAGTATCTCTACTTGGTGCAAGGAATTTGGCTAGCATGAGGGGGAAAGGCAAGCTCAACATGTTGGACGATACATGACAATATACTTTAACTGAGATGTGAGAAAACATAACCCGTTACGTTGTCTTCCTTGTCCAACATCAACTTTTTAGCATGTCATACTTTAATGAGTGCTCACAATCATAAAAGATGTCCAAGATAGTGTATTTATATGTGAAAACCTCTCTTTCTTTATTACTTCCTACTAATTGCAACGATGACCAAAACTATGTTTCCCAACTCTCAACAACTTTTAAACCTCATACTCTTTATGTGTGAAGTCATCACTATCCATAAGATCAATATGAACTCTTTTATTTCCCTTTATTCTTTTTATTTCCTCAAGATCATAGCGAGATAGCAAAGCCCTTGACTCAACACTAATGTTTGTTAGATATAGCTCACGGACTCGATTACATAGAGGGGTCACAAATCGAAACTCAAAACTAATTCATACCAAACATTTATTCTACTATATCAAGGTATTACCAAAATGATCGAACTATGTAAAACGGTAAAGACAGGAGTGTGATGGTGATACAATACCAGGGCACCTCCCCCAAGTTTGGCAGTTGCCAAGGGGAGTGCCCATACCCATGTGATTATGTCTCCCTTGCTGGTGAAGAAGGTGGTGATGATGATGGATAGTCGCACATCGAACGTAGAGGCTCTTCCAATTTGCGAATAATTTCCTTAAGTGTGACGATATGATCCTTCAAGAAAATATTTTCCTGTGTGAGATACTTGTTTTGTATGCGAGCCAACTCAATCATCTTGAAAGCTTCAATATCAGTTGGGGTAAAGAGGTTAGGAAGAGGTTGAGGGGTATTTTCTTCTTCTGCCGCCGGAGCTTGATCCTCCGTGGCCTTCTTGATCCCTTCATCCTTGTTGATCTCCTCAGGTTCTTCTCTCTTCAGCTCTATCTTCAATAGCCAAGCATCCTTGTCTTCATTGTTGGAGGAGGGTGCTGTCATGATGCTCTAGATCTCTCAGAAAAATAGCTCGAAACAAAGACAGAAGATTTTTGCGTGGTACGGCGGTCAAAACCTTTGGGAGATTATATAATGAATTTTTACCGACCAAAAGAAGTATCATCAAGAAAACTGAGTCCGAAGGGCACACGAGGTGCCCACGAGGCAGGGGGCGCGCCCAGTAAGGGTGGGCATGCCTTCCACCCTCGTGGAGGCCTCGTGTCCTTCCCAGACTACTTCTTATTTTCCTATATTATTAAATATTCCAAAACAGAGAAAAATTGCTATTAGGACTATTTTGGAGTCGGTTTACTTACCGTACCACATACCTATTCCTTTTTGAAGTCTGAAACATTCTGGAAAGTGTCCTTTATGTATTCCTCCGGGGTTACGGTTTCAATAATATTAGTGTCAACATTTAGAGGATTACCTGAGATATAATGTTTGATTATTTGACCATTCACCACCTTTGGATTTGTGCCTTCGAAATTGTTGATTTTTATGGCACCGGAACGATAACCTCCTCGATAACGTAAGGGCCTTCCCATTTAGAGAGAAGTTTTCCTGCAAAAAATCTTAAACGAGAGTTGAATACCAACACATAATCACCTACACTAGACTCATGCTTTTGTATCCTTTTGTCATGCCATCTTTTAAGTTTTTCTTTAAACAGTTTGGCATTCTCATTTGCTTGGGTTCTCCATTCATCAAGTGAGGTAATATCAAATAACCTCTTCTCACCGGCAAGTTTGAAATCATAATTGAGCCCTTTAATAGCCCAATATGCCTTATGTTCAAGTTCGAGAGGTAAGTGACATGCTTTTCCATAAACCATTTTATACGGAGACATACCCATATGATTCTTATATGCAGTTCTATAGGCCCATAGTGCGTCATCAAGTTTCTTGGACGAATTCTTTCTAGATCTATTAACAGTTGAGGGAGTCCTAGACTAGGGGGTGTCCGGATAGCCGGACTATCATCATCGGCCGGACTCCAAGACTATGAAGATACAAGATTGAAGACTTCGTCCCGTGTCCGGATGGGACTTTCCTTGGCGTGGAAGGCAACCTTGGCGATACGGATATGTAGATCTCCTACCATTGTAACCGACTCTATGTAACCCTAGCCCTCTCCGGTGTCTATATAAACCGGATGGATTTAGTCTGTAGGACACAACAATAACCATTACAACAATCATACCATAGGCTAGCTTCTAGGGTTTAGCCTCCTTGATCTCGTGGTAGATCTACTCTTGTAATATCCACATTATCAATATCAATCAAGTAGGACGTAGGGTTTTACCTCCATCAAGAGGGCCCAAACCTGGGTAAAACATCGTGTCCCTTGTCTCCTGTTACCATCCGCCTAGACGCACAGTTCGGGACCCCTTACCCGAGATCCGCCGGTTTTGACACCGACATTGGTGCTTTCATTGAGAGTTCCTCTGTGCTGTCACTGATAGGAAGGATGCCTCTTCCCATCTTCAAGGACGGTATCTTCGCCAAAGGAGCCTTGGCCGCCGGCCAAACTATCCGGCTAGGCGGTTTTCTTATGACCGCCTGTCTGGCCACCGCTTCGATGATGACCTCTCGGGTCATCGAAAGCAATCTCCACGTCAACTCGGAATTCGCCGAGCAGCTAGATCCAATAGAGCTCTTGTTCGTAAACAAACTCTTAAATCACATCGCCGCCCTGGGAGTCGCTACAGACTACAATCAAATCGGGCTTAAAACCGATCTGAGAGAGATTAACTCTCCCCAGGTTACCCACCACGTCACGGTGGTAGAAGAACATTGCGGTGACCTTTCTCCTATATTGAAAACTAGTCGTGTCTGGGCTACCAAACCCTCCATGCCGGATTCCCGAGGAGGGACGGATTTCGATCAAGCGCTGAACCTAAAGTCAGGCATCAGACTGGACTTGTTGGACAACGTTCCACTTTCCAAGCTTCCGAATTCGGAAACTTCTCGGCCCTCGAGCCTTGAGATGGGTAGGGTCCCAGGCTCAATTAGGCCCACCCGTCCAGATATATGCGATCTATCTCTAATCCGGCAAGAGCCAGCTGAAACAGTACATCATTACTGGGCCAGATTCCTCCTGGTTATGGACAGGATAAAGGACTGCCGAGAGGAGAACGCAATCTCGATTTTTTGCAATAATTGCACGGACAGGGGAATCTTGAACACCGTCAGCCGTCGTGAAATCAAACGCTTCGCCGACCTGGCATCCATAGTACGAAAGTACTGTGCGATAGAGAGTTTCCGGAAAACCGAAAATAGGTTTTGGGACAGTCCGGCCCCGAATACAACCCCAGTCCGCAACAAAAGGGTGCATTACACTCAGGCACCAGGTACAAAAACCAAAAAACAGACCCTGTACAGTTCACAGTACCGAGGGCGACACCCCAACGCATAGCCTTCGGGCATGTTGGATATTACGGCAGGTGGCCAAAAGTGGCGTGGAGCTTCTAGCCCCGGAAAACCACACCAATAGTACCGGTACGACATCAACAGTCTTCGAAACTTTCGCATCAAACAATATGTGGAAACGAACAATCTGCAGCCTCGCCGAAGTCTACCAAGTAGCAACAGCCAATCCTTGGAGCGACGCGGCCATCACCTTCAACGCCAGCGACGAACCTAAATTCCGAACAGCCCGAGCACCAGCCGCATTGGTCCTCAATCCAATAGTGGACAGCTTTCGACTTACCAAGGTACTCATGGATGGCGGCAGCGGATTAAACCTCATTTACGAGGAGACTCTTCAAAAAATGGAAATAGACCGGAGCCGCATTGAGCGAAGCAGCACAACCTTTAGAGGAATAATCCCTAGCCGGGAAGTGCGCTGCACCGGAAAAATCACACTTGATGTGGTGTTCGGCTCGCCGGACAATTACAGGTCCGAAGAAATCACGTTCCAAGTGGCCCCGTTCAGCAGCGGATATCATGCTATATTAGGACGAGAGGCATTCACAATTTTTCAAGCCGTACCCCATTACGGGTACATGAAGCTCAAAATGCCTGGGCCCGACGGGATAATCACTCTCGTTAGTGATCCGGAGATAGCACTCCGCACCGAAAACAAAACAGCCGCATTAGCCCTGGAGGCACTATCCGAAGCCCTAGCGGCAGAGGAACTCACCGCGCTGCGCTCTACGGTGCATAGAGACGATGTGATACTCGATAAGAGATCCAAGTCCACCTCCTTTAAACCAGCGGACGAAATAATAAAATTCCAGGTCCATCCAACGGACCCGACAAAGACGGCCTCCATCAGGGCATAGTTGAACCCTGATGTAGATGCCGCACTTCGAGAATTCCTTCGCGAAAATTGGGACATTTTCGCCTGGCATCCTTCAGATATGCCAGGAATCCCACGCAGATTGGCAGAGCATAGCCTAAATATCCTAAAAGGGTTCAAGCCAGTCAAACAGGCTCTTCGACGATTTTCCGAACCCAAAAGACAGGCAATGGGAGAAGAACTAGCCAAACTATTGGAAGCCGGATTCATCAGAGACATCAAACATCCGGATTGGCTAGCAAACCTGGTAATGGTACCAAAGAAAGACAAATCCTGGCGCCTATGTGTCAATTTTAAAGACCTAAACAAGGCCTGCCCAAAGGATTCCTGCCCCCTCCCCACATCGACAAAATCATCAATGCTACCGCAGGGCACAATTCATTGTGCTTCTTGGACGCATACTCCGGCTATCATCAAATCAAGATGGCAGAAGCGGACCAAGCCGCAACGGCATTCATTACTCCATATGGACCATTCTGCTTCAACACGATGCCCTTCGGACTTAAAAACGCCGGCGCAACATATCAGCGCATGATTCAGACATGTCTGGCTACCCAGATCGGCAAAATAGTAGAGGCATACGTAGACGACGTAGTCATCAAAACCAAACACGTCAAAACTCTAGTAGACGATTTGAGGGTCACGTTCGACAACCTCCGAGCATATGACATCAAGCTGAATCCGGAAAAATGCGTTTTCGGCGTACCAGCCGGAAAGCTCTTGGGCTTCATTGTATCCGGTAGACGAATTGAAGCAAACCCGGCCAAGATCTGAGCTCTATCACAGCTGGATATTCCAAAAGACCTCAAACAGATCCAAAAATTGACTGGATGCATGGCAGCTCTCAGCCGCTTTATCTCCCACTTAGGAGAAAAGGCATTGCCCCTCTATCGCCTCCTCAGACGCACCGAACACTTCGAGTGGACGGATGCCGCCACTGCCGGACTCGAAGAAATAAAAGCCGTATTGGCAACAAATCCGGTCCTGGCTGGCCCAACCTGGGTGAACCTATGTTGTTATACATCGTGGCAACACATCAAGTTGTGAGCGCGGTACTCGTTGTAGAACGAGAGACAGAAGGGCATAAACTCCCTCTTCAAAAACCAGTGTACTACGTATCCACTGTTTTAACTCCCTGCAAGTCCCGCTACCCACACTATCAAAAAATAGCGTATGCGGTGTTCATGGCATCCCGGAAGCTGCGACACTACTTTCAAGAGTGCTCGATAACAGTGGCCTCCAAAGTACCCCTAAATGACATTATAAACAACTGCGACGCGACGGGCAGGATTGCAAAATGGGCCATTGAGCTCTTACCATTCGATATAACTTACAAACCCCGGTGAGCTATAAAGTCGCAAGTTTTGGCTGACTTCGTCGCTGAATGGACTGAAGCGAACTCCCTAAAGAGTACGGCGCATACTCCAATTGGATTATGCACTTCGATGGCTCCAAAATGTTGGCCGGATTGGGGGCTGGCATCGTATTGACATCCCCAACCGGGGACATAGTCCAATATGTACTTCAGATAATGTACACGGACTCCAACAATGCAGCCGAATACGAGGCCCTCTTACATGGCCTCCAGATGGCAATCTCCATGGGCATTCAACGCCTAGAGGTGCGCGGGGACTCAAACCTTGCAATATCCCAAGTAAATGGAGACTTTGACACCAAGGATCCGAAAATGGCAGCCTATCGTAATGCTGTCCTTAAAATGTCAGCTTGGTTCGACGGACTCGAATTCCACCACATAGCCAGGGATAATAACCAAGCGGACGACGTATTGGCACGCATCGGCGCAAAACGTGACGCTGTCCCTCCAAACATCTTCCTGGAACGGCTGTTCAAGCCATCCGTGCTATGGGAAGAGGAGTCCGGAAAAAACAAACCGGAAGCAGCCGCACGAACCGACACAGAGCAATTTGACATAATCGGCGATTCAGCCGATGAAATAACACCTTCAGCCCACGACATAATGATCGTAATCGTCCCGTGGACAGAGCCATTCCTAGCCTACTTGCTTAGGCAGGAACTTCCCGAAGACCAAAATGAGGCCCGCTGCGTAATTCAGCGATCTAAAGCCTACAAGGTCCATAAGGGAGAACTTTATAAGAAAAGCACAACCAGAGTCCTTCAAAGGTGTATCTCTGAAGAGGAAGGGCGAGACCTTTTGGCTGAAATTCACGCCGGACTAGGCGGACACCACGCCGCAGCCCGGGCCCTTGTAGGAAAAGCATTCCGTACAGGATTTTATTGGCCGACGGCCCGGGCAGATGCTCAGGACTTAGTCCAAAGATGCGTCGGTTGTCAGCTCTTTGCTAATCAGAGCCATATGCCACCCACCGCCCTCAAAACTATACCCATTACCTGGTCGTTCGCGGTCTGGGGGCTTGACATGGTTGGACCACTTAAAGGGGGAACCCACAAGCAAAGGTACCTATTGGTCATGGTGGATAAATTCACCAAATGGATAGAGGCCAAGCCAGTTAAAACGACAGAGTCCGGACCAGTGATAGACTTCATATCCGGGGTACTACACCGTTATGGTGTCCGCCACACCATCATCACCGATAACGGCACAAACTTCACGGCCGATGAGGTTAAATCATGGTGCAAAAATATGGGCATCAAGCTCGATTACGCTTCAGTCTATCATCCTCAAACCAACGGTCAAGTGGAACGAGCAAATGGTCTAATAACGAGCGGCATCAAACCCAGACTAGTGCGGTCCCTTACGAAATCTGACACGCACTGGGTAGAGGAGCTCGACTCCGTACTCTAGGGGCTGCGGACAACGCCTAACCGTACTACCGGATTCACACCATTTTTTATGGTATACGCCGCAGAAGCAGTTTTGCCTTGCGACATCATTCATGACTCACCTCGAGTGCGCATGTACGAAGAAAGAGAAGCCGAGTTGGATCGGCTGGACAGCTTGGACGCATTGGAGGAAGAACGCGATGTCGCCAAGGCTCGTTCCGCATTCTATCAGCAGCAGGCTCGAAGATACCAAAGCAGAGAAGTACGGGCCAAGACTTACAACGTTGGCAAACTAGTTCTACGCCTGCCGGACAAGAAAAAGGACAAGCTCAAGCCCAAATGGGAAGGCCCCTTCATCATCGATCAAGTCTTGACCGGCGGAGCGTACCGTCTATGAAGTGCGTCGGATAACCGACTCGAGCCGAACCCATGGAACGCAGCCCGCCTCCAAAGATTCTATGCCTAGCGCCGGACTAAGAGTTCGTCCCTTTCCCCCGTCCAAATTTTTTACACTTCAGCTGTCTTTTGTTTCTCTTTTTTCTCTCACCCCTATTCATCACAGCCTTAAAAGGCTTACTTGCGCATCGTTCGCACGTGCTATCCGCACTCATTATACCTGGGGGCTTCTTTACCAGAAGCTTAATTATAAGGGCTTCATGCCCAGCACGCATGTCAAACTTCCAGGCGTACCTTTTATTCACCAATATATGCATCGATATGACTTAAGTTTTGGCCAAGCTGGGTTGCCTGGCTCCTGTGCTTACCCCTACGTTCCCGATTGTTCGGCTAGGAGGTAAACGGAGCACCTCTGCGATTGTTACTGCCGGGTCAGCCGGATGTGTACCTCAGACTAGGTGAAGCCGAAAGCTAGAGTTCTTAAGGGAATATTCGGTCGGTGATTTGAAAGATGATTTTTTTTTCAATTTATTTACCTGCCCCCAGATGTTATCCTGCTCTTTTCGCAGTCCGGACATGCACTTTAGGGCATGCCTCCCCAGAGGAAAGGAACCCTTAACGGAACTATTCTCCCTGGAAGATGTTTCTTACTAACCATGTAATATAACATAACTAGTTGGGCACTTGTATGATAAAGCACTAATGACCCCAACGTCTGGTCTCCATGCATGCCCCGGTTGTTTCTTAACCGAGAAGGTATTCGGACACACTCCGGACTCTAGGGTCCCGAGGTAGAAGCGAAAAGGTCAGCAAAGACAAACGATCTACAATCCGGCTAGAAGGCATTTTACATATCATTTTACAATACATTGTCAAATCGACTGACTGTATTCCTCCTCAATCCCGTCTAACAGGCTGTCTAATTTACAGTCCCGTTGGGAAAATTTAGCGGCCAACTCTACTTGGCCGTTTACTAAACTCACAGGGATCTCCTTCCCATCGGGCCCCCCAGGTCCGACCTCGGCCATGTGGTTGGGATCCGCCTTCTTGTACCTCGTCTTCACCATGGCCCAGGCCTCCCTGGCACCTTGGCGGCAGGCTGAAATCTTCCATAAACGGAAGCGCTGCCGCACTCCCTGAAGCTTCTCCGCAAGCTCCCCAAGGCCCTCGGGTAGGGAGAAGGCTGGCCATAAAGCCTGGAGGACGCCGCTCATTGCCTGCCGAACTCGTTCGATCAGTTGCAACAGCTCGGGAAGTTGATCACCCGTTGATACGGGCATCTCCTCCGTAGGGCGATCTGTGATTATACCTACAGACATATTTTCTCAATTGACTTCCTCGCCGAACACTTCCTTTCAAAGGAGTTCGCTCAAGCACTTACTATAGATGCCGCGACGAAGCCGCTGATTCTCCTTAATGGAGCCAGACAGCTCTGCCCGAACGCCTTTCAGCTCTTCTCCAAGCTGGGCATGGGCATCCTGGAGCTTGTTCCTTTCGTGTTGCACCTTATGCAGCACCCTCTCGCCGGCCTTCAGCTGGCGTAGAAGTTCTTGCCTGTCCGGATCTTGTCCGGCAGCACCTGCAACATCATTTTCAGACTTGCGCACAGGCCAAACACTACTTATCTTTTTAAATAATGTGTTACCAGGAGAGGTCCCTGTGTTTCCTCCTGCGGCAGCGAGTGCGGCCTCAAGTTGGGCATTACACTCTTGCAGCTCCTAAGACAGTTGGGTATTCTTCTTTGTAAGATCCTACAGTTCAAATGATCCTTAAATCAGTTAATACAACTACTTTAAGTCTCGGGGGCTACTGGCATATACAACTATTAAAATCTCTTACCCATATGTCTTTTACATACTGCTCCGTGGCTCTGGTCAAACCATCTTGAGCGGCACGGAGGTGCGTGTCCCCCGTGTTAAAGGCATTCAACGCCTTAGGGGAGAAGCACGTGTCACGAAAAACTGTCCGGCGGCGCCTGTGGTTCATGGCGCTCTCCACCTCAGATTTGGTGGCGGACAGTCTGTCGGCATCCTCCGTTGGAGGAGTATCCGGCTCGCGCCTTGCGCTCGCCTCCCCCTCCGGACCAGGTGCTGGAGCTTGGCTGGTAGAGGCTGGGTTGGCAACCTCTGCGCTCGCAATCCGGCGGCGCTTTTTCTCCTACAAAAGTTATAAGCACTCAAACGCTTCCTAGGAATGTTGTTCTAAATAATGAACCATGAGCTATACCTTTGCGGAGGCATTTCAATTCGCGCCGTACTCCTCTTCCGCCTGCTGGGCCGGACTGACCCTTGTTGGTCAGCCGCCGCTGGTTCGGCTTCCTGCCTTGAAGGCACCGCCTACAGGACACCGTTGTATACGGTGGTTAGAAACGCGCGAAGATGGAATAATGGTGTTAGGAATTCGGTCATAAGTACCTGGGAAGCCGGTGACAAGCCGGGGTAGTCGGCCGTAATGGCGACTAAAGCAATGTCCATTCTGAGCTGGTGGAACACCCCGTCAATTAGCTCCACCTTTATATCCGGATCCTCTTCGGAGGTCGGATCAAGGGATCTTCCTGGATCCTCAGGTTGTGGAGCCGGACTGTGAATGTCCTCCACATCCTGGCGCAGTTCCTGCGTCAAAATCACAGAGTAAGGTACTCGGTTTTAAAAGCACGGGTTTGATGAATAAATGTCCGCTTACCTAGCTCCGAGGGTTATTCATGGAAAACCCATTCAATGGGCTCGTACGGAGGAAGTCTTCTTTCTCCCCCTTGTACAGGCCGGACAGAATCTTCACCAGATCCTCGGCCGATCCCGGCCACTTGCGGCCGTGGCGGGTGGCATCGTCCTCCCCGTTGAAATCCCACATTTGGTGGCCCCTGTATTGCAGCGACTGCACCCCCCGCATAATGCACGTGGCCATGACTCCAATCATGGTCAATCCGGAATGGGCCAACAACCTTATCCGGCCCATCAAATAATGGACGCTCTTGTCTTCCTCCAGCTGAGGGCTCCGCGGACGCCAACTTAGGCGTTTCTTCAGAGGAGCGTCACTGAACTCAGGGAGGCTGATCCGAATTGGGTCCGGCAATGGGGCGTCTTCTATATAAAACCATTCCGAAGGCCAGTCTTCCGACGCCTTCCTAGGGGTTCCGGATAGATATCCGGTCCCGGCGATGCGCCATATTTCGGCACCGCCCACTTGATATATTGACCCCTCATAAGAGCGGGGTACGAGGCAGAATAGCCTCTTCCATAGTGCAAAATGGGGCTCGACGCCCAGGAATAGCTCGCAAAGGGCTACGAAACCCGCGATATGCAGAATGGAGGCGGGCGTTAGGGGATGAAGCTAGAGTCCGTAGAACTCCAGGAGCCCGCGGAGGAATGGATGTACAGGAAATCCAAGCCCCCTTATCTCGTGGTAGATCTACTCTTGTAATATCCACATTATCAATATCAATCAAGCAGGACGTAGGGTTTTACCTCCATCAAGAGGGCCCGAACCTAGGTAAAACATCGTGTCCCTTGTCTCCTG
Source organism: Triticum dicoccoides (assembly GCF_002162155.2). Taxonomy (NCBI): domain Eukaryota; kingdom Viridiplantae; phylum Streptophyta; class Magnoliopsida; order Poales; family Poaceae; genus Triticum; species Triticum dicoccoides. The sequence goes on from NC_041383.1 coordinate 803,771,023, forward strand.
TTACCATCCGCCTAGATGCACAGTTCGGGACCCCCTACCCGAGATCCGCCAGTTTTGACACCGACAACAGTCTTTTGCAAAATTAGTTTGAGCTCTCTGTTACTCAATTCTACTTGACCACTAGACTGTGGGTGATATGGAGATGCCATTCTATGATTAACATCATACCTAGCAAGCATTTTATGAAAAGTACCATGAATAAAATGTGAACCACCATCAGTCATTAAGTATCTAGGGACTCCAAACCTCGAAAAAATAACTTCTTTAAGCATCTTAATAGAAGTGTTATGATCATCACTACTAGTTGGAATAGCTTCTACGCACTTATTAACGTAATCAACAACAACTAAAATATGTGTATATCCATTAGAGGCAGGAAAAGGTCCCATATAATCAAAGCCCCAAACATCAAACGGTTCAATAACAAGAGAATAGTTCATAGGCATTTCTTGACGTCTACTAGTATTACCAATTCTTTGACATTCATCACAAGACAAGACAAACTTACGGGCATCTTTGAAGAGAGTAGGAAAATAAAAACCGGATTGCAATACCTTATGTGTAGTTCTGTCTCCAGCGTGGTGTCCTCCATATGCCTCGGAGTGACACTTGTGTAGGATCTGTTCCTGTTCATGCTCATGTACACAACGTCTAATAAAACCATCTACTCCTTCTTTATAAAGGTGTGGGTCATCCCAGAAGTAATGTCTTAAATCATAAAAGAACTTTTTCTTTTGCTGGTATGTGAAACTAGGTGGTATAAATTTAGCAACAATGTAATTAACATAATTAGCATACCATGGAGCAGTACGAGAAGCATTAATGACCGCTAATTGTTCATCAGGAAAGCTATCATCAATAGGTAGTGGGTCATCAAGAACATTCTCTAACCTGGACAAGTTGTCTGCAACGGGGTTCTCATCTCCCTTTCTATCAATAATATGCAAATCAAATTCTTGTAGCAAGAGAACCCATCTAATAAGTCTAGGTTTAGCATATTTATTTTCCATAAGATATTTAATAGCAGCATGATCAGTGTGAATAGTTACTTTAGAATCAACAATATAAGGTCTGAACTTATCACATGCAAATACAACTGCTAAGAATTCTTTTTTGGTGGTAGCATAATTTCTCTGGGCAGTGTCAAGAGTTTTACTAGCATACTGGATAACATTTAATTTCTTATCAACTCGTTGCCCTAGAACAACACCTACAACATAATCACTAGCATCACACATAATTTCAAAGGGTAAATTCCAATCAGGTGGCTGAACAATAGGTGGAGTGATCAAAGCTTTCTTAAGTATTTCAAATGCTTCTACACAACCATGATCAAAGACAAAAGGCATATCTTTTTGTAATAGATTAGTCAGAGGCCTAGAGATTTTAGAAAAGTCCTTAATGAACCTCCTATAAAAACTGGCATGACCAAGGAAACTTCTTATACTTTTAATGTCCTTGGGACATGGCATATTTTCAATAGCATCAACTTTAGCTTTATCAACTTCGATACCTCTTTCAGAAATTTTATGCCCCAAGACAATGCCTTCATTAACCATAAAGTGGCACTTCGCCCAATTCAAAACAAGACTAGTATCTTCGCATCTCTGCAAAACTCGATCAAGGTTGCTCATGCAATCATCAAAAGAGGATCCATAAACGGAGAAATCATCCATGAGTACCTCACAAATCTTTTCACAAAAGTCAGAGAATATAGCCATCATGCATATTTGAAAGGTAGCAGGTGGATTACATAAACCAAAAGTCATACGTCCATAAGCAAAAGTACCAAAAGGGCAAGTAAAAGTAGTCTTTGCTTGATCGTCCGCTGACACATGTATTTGAGTGAAACCAGAATAACCATCTAGAAAGCAGAAATGTGTATGTTTGGATAGTCTTTTTAGCATTTGATCAATAAAAGGTAAAGGGCAATGATGTTTCTTAGTTGCTATATTTAATTTACGGAAATCAATTACCATCCTATAACCTGTAATAATTCTTTGCGGGATCAATTTATCTTTATCATTAGGGACTATAGTAATACCTCCCTTCTTAGGGACACAATGGACAGGACTTACCCACTGACTATGAGCAACGGGATAAATTATACCTGCCTCAAGGAGCTTTAGTATTTCCTTTCTTACCACTTCTTTCATCTTAGGATTTAATCATCGTTGATGATCGCTCACTGGTTTGGCATCTTATTCCAATTTTATTTTTTGTTGGCATAGAGTGGGACTAATGCCCTTAAGATTATCAAGAGTATATCCAATAGCAGCATGGTGCTTCTTCAGAGTTTTCAATAATCTTTCCTCTTCCTGCTCTGAAAGGTTAGCACTAATAATAACAGGATATATCTTCTTTTCATCAAGATAAGCATATTTAAGAGTAACAGGTAAAGGTTTAAGCTCTAACACGGGATCACCCTTGGGTGGAGGAGGATCCCCTAGGATTTCAACAGGTAAGTTGTGTTTCAAAATAGGACCCTGTTTAAAGAACACTTCATCTATCTCCCTTCTTTCATTCATAAACATATCATTTTCATGGTCTAGCAAATATTGTTCTAAAGGATCAGTAGGAGGCACGACAATAGAAGCAAGACCAATAATTTCATCCTTACTAGGCAATTCTTTATCATGGGGTTGTCTACGAAACTTAGCAAAATTAAACTAATGAGACATATCCCCTAAGCCAATTGTAACAACATCCTTTTCGCAATCAATCCTAGCATTAACAGTATTCAAGAAGGGTCTACCAAATATAATGGGACAAAAGCTATCTTGTGGGGAACCAAGAACAAGAAAATCAGAAGGGTATTTAACTTTCCCACACAAGACTTTGACATCTCTAACCATCCCAATTGGTGAAATAGTATCTCTATTTGCAAGCTTAATAGTAACATGAATATCTTCTATTTCAGCGGGTGCGATATCATGCATAATTTCTTCATATAAGGAATGAGGTATTGCACTAGCACTAGCACCCATATCACATAAGCCATGATAACAATGATCTTCTACTTTAACAGAAATAACACGCATGCCTACAACAGGTCTATGTATCTTAGAATCGGGTCTAGCAATGTTAGCAGTTTGTTCACAGAAATAAATAACATGCCCATCAATATTATCAGCCAAGAGATCTTTAACCATAGCAATACTAGGTTCAACTTTAATTTTCTAGGAGGTGTATATGTTCTAGTATTAATTTTATGAACCACAGTTGAAGCTTTAGCATGATCCTTTATCCTAACAGGGAAAGGTGGTTTCTGAACATAAGTACTAGGAAAAATAGGATCAGTATAAGTGATAATATTTTCTTCAACTGTTACAGGTGCAACTACTTTTACTTCAATGGGAGGATTATATTTAAAGCACTTCTCCTTAGGGAGGTCAACGTGACTAGCAAAAGATTCACAAAAAGAAGCTACTATCTTAGAGTCAAGTCCATATTTAGTGCTAAATCCACGAAAAGCATCGGTATCCATAAAAGACTTAACACAATCAAACTTAGGTGTCATACCTGATTCCTTACCATCATCAGAACTCCAATCTTCAGAGTTGCATTTAATTCTTTCAAATAAGTCCCACTTGAATTCAATAGTCTTTAGCATATAAGAACCAGCACAAGAAGTATCGAGAATGGTGCGATCATTGAGAGAAAAAAGAGCATAAAATTTTTGAATTATCATTTCTCTTGAGAGGTCATGATTGGGGCATGAATATAACATTGAATTAAGCCTCCCCCAAGCTTGAGCGATGCTTTATCCTTCGAGAGGCCAGAAATTATATATGTAATTACGATCACGATGAACAAGATGCATAGGATAGAACTTCTGGTGAAATTCCGATTTCAATCGCTTATAGTCCCAAGATCCTGCATCATCACATAGCCTATACCATGTCAATGCATCTCCATTCAAAGATAAAGGGAAGATCTTGTTCTTAACAACATCATCGGGGATACCTGCAAGCTTAAATAATCCAAAAACTTCATCCACATAGATAAGGTGTAAATCGTGATGCAATGTTCCATCTCCGGTAAAGGGATTAGCTAGCAGTTTCTCTATCATACCCGTAGCAATCTCAAAATAAACATTTTCAATAGGATCAGTAGGTTGAGGAGCAACTCATTGCTCTACTGGTCGGGGTGAAGATACCCTGAACAAGCCCCTCAAAGGATTAGTTTCCATAGTAACAAGTAACAGTAAATTTCAGCACACTATATAAATGTTTCCTTACCAAGTTCCACTCACCAAAGGCGCTTCACTGCCCGGCAACGGCGCCAGGAAAGAGTATTCATGACCCACATGTGTAGGGGATCTATCTAGTCGTTTCGATAAGTAAGAGTGTCGAACCCAACGAGGAGCAGAAGGAAATGACAAGCGGTTTTCAGTAAGGTATTCTCTGCAAGCACTGAAATTGTAGGTAATGATAGTTTTGTGATAAGATAATTTGTAACGGGTAACAAGGAATGAAAGTAAATAAGGTGCAGCAAGGTGGCCCAATCCTTTTTCTAGCAAAGGACAAGCCTGGACAAATTCTTATAATGAGAAAAGCGCTCCTGAGGACACCTGGGAATTATAGTCAAGCTAGTTTTCATCACGCTCATATGATTCGCGTTCGTTACTTTGATAATTTGATATGTGGGTGGATCGGTGCTTGGTGTTGCCCTTTCTTGGACAAGCATCCCACTTATGATTAACCCCTATTGCAAGTATCCACAACTACAAAAGAAGTATTAAGGTAAATCTAACCATAGCATGAAACAAGTGGATCCAAATCAGCCCCTTACGAAGCAACGCATAAACTAGGGTTTAAGCTTCTGTCACTCTAGCAACCCATCATCTACTTATTACTCCCCAATGCCTTCTTCTAGGCCCAAATAATGGTGAAGTGTCATGTAGTCGACGTTTACATAACACCACTAGAGGAGAGACAACATACATCTCATCAAAATATCGAACGAATACCAAATTCACATGACTACTAATAGCAAGACTTCACCCATGTCCTCAGGAACAAACGTAACTACTCACAAAGCATATTCATGTTCATAATCATAGGGGTATTAATATGCATTAAGGATCTGAAGATATGATCTTCCATCAAATAAACCAACTAGCATCAACTACAAGGTGTAATCAACACTACTAGCAACCCACAGGTACCAATCTGAGGTTTGGATACAAAGATTGGATACAAGAGATGAACTAGGGTTTGAGAGGAGATGGTGCTGGTGAAGATGTTGATGGAGATTTACCCCCTCCCGATGAGAGGATCGTTGGTGATGATGATGGTGATGATTTCCCCCTCCCGGAGGGAAGTTTCCCCGGCAGGACAGCTCCACAGGAGCCCTAGATTGGTTCCGCCAAGGTTCCGCCTCGTGGCGGCGGAGTTTCGTCCCGTAAGCTTGCTTATGATTTTTTCCAGGGTAAAAGACATCATATAGCAGAAGATGGGCACCGGAGGGCCACCAGGGGGCCCACGAGGCAGCGGGGCGAGCCTAGTAGGGGTGGGCGCGCCCCCCACCCTCGTGGCCAGGGTGTGGGCCCCCTGTGGTACTTCTTTCGCTCAATAATTATTATTAATTCCAAAAATGACTTTCGTGGAGTTTCAGGACTTTTGGGGCTGTGCAGAATAAGTCTCCAAACTCCTTTTCCAACCCAGAATCCCAGCTGCCGGCATTCTCCCTCTTCATGTAAAACCTTGTAAAATAAGAGAGAATAGCCATAAGTATTGTGACATAACGTGTAATAACAGCCCATAATGCAATAAATATCGATATAAAAGGATGATGCAAAATGGACGTATCATCCCCCCCCCAACAATATCGTCTATCTTGTTCCACACACCCTCACCCTCCATTAAATCCACCAACACAAGCAAGTTCTCGAATGCCTTGTCCTTCTCCCGCATCCACCCATGAGGCCCGGACATGTATCCAGATGCCCTTTTCACCTCAATAACGCTGGTTAGATTTGTTCCACATGGGCTTACCCTTCTCCAGATCCACCATAGCTAGCGCATTCTCAAGTGTTCCCGTGCTCCCACGTTCACCCTCTAGGCCTAGACACGATTCTCATCCCCTTCTTTCCCTCAACACCATCGGCTATGCTGTTCCAATTGGCCTCACTGTCTTGCAGATCCAACAATACCAGAGCATTCTCGATCACCATGTCCTACTCCCACATCCATCCTTTAGACCAGGACCCCTTCTCAGTCACCATGGCCGACATGTTCCCTGGCCTCCAAGAAGAAAGAGAAAAAGTAGACAACTATACAAGATTCGTTGGGCGGCAATAGGGGTCAGAGGTTCCGCAAGATTGCAGTGTCCAGATGTGGGAGAAGTAGAGGGACGAGGGACTTGGAATTGTCACAAGTTTAGGCTGATAATTGGACCCTTTTGATAAGAGAAAGAGGGAATGGTAGTGGAGGGGTAGGTTTACAGGTGCCAGTAGGACAAACTATGAAAAAACTTCAAACTTACGGGCGTCCATTCTCAAATGGAAAGTAGCACACTACTGCAGGAATGCCTACCAGTGGCAGGCGCAAAAAGGTCATTAGTGGCGGGAAAGCCTCCCATGGGCGCCCGCCATTCACTACTAGGGAAAACCTTATACACAGTATCTTAGCAGCAGCACGGTTTAAAAACAAACACTACTGCTAATTAGCAGTAGCGAGCTTGACGAAAGCTCGCAACTAATAACGCGGTAGCAGTAGCGCTCTAGGTGAAACAAGCGCAACTACTATAATTGCCACGGCGTTGCCTCCAGGCTAGATATAGTAGTAGCGCCCTTCCCTGGATGCGCTACAGCTAAAGTACTTAGTAGCAGTGTTTTTCTTCAAAACTTTCTGCTGCTAAGTATTGCACCTAATTAAGTTTGATTAGTCCCATACTGCAAAGCGAACAAGGTGTTTACCATCTTAAATATGTTACTTCTCAAACTATCTCGAGCACTTGGTCTTCATTGAACTATATGTGTAGGATTTGTTGCTACAATATGAATCTTCACCAGTGCCTATATAGGTACTATGAGGATTCATGTTGACTATTTAGATTCTACACAAAAAGATCAATGATGACCAATGTATATTTTTGATGCGTGCTTAGACTTATCAGTAGCGTTTTTATGTAAAACGCGCTATTGCTACGTTAGCTATAGCGCTTTTACTAAAGTGCGCTACTGCTAGTTACACTAAACCACCCGCGGGCTCAAAAATTTGCTATGTCCTCCTTTCCCCCCTGTTCCCCTACTCCTCTATCACCACCGCCCGAGCCTGCCGTCACCGCCGCCACTCGAGGCCGCCCTCAACCTCACTGCCGCCGCCCGCCCCCGATCTCGACCTCACCGCCGCCGTGCTCGACCTCACCGCCGCCGCCCGAGCCCGCCCAGCACCTCGCCGCCCCTACCTCTCCGTCGCCGAGCACCTCCTCGCCACTGTCTCTCCCCTCTCTGTAAGCCCCCTCCCCTCCCCCACCCCCTTTCTCTCTGCTTAATTAGTACTAGATGTTTTTTAGTAGTAGTAGATGTTAATTTAGGGTTCATCGATAATGATTTTTAGTAGTAGTAGATGTTAATTAGTAGTAGTGATGGTACTAGTTAACTAGGGCAGTATGGTTAATAGCAGATGTTTTTTACTATTGTATAATGTATTTTTTTACTATTTTTAGTAAGTGTTTAAAATAATTAGTAAGTAAATTAATAAACTAGTCGAACTAGTTTAGTTTTAGTTGAACTAGTTTAGTAAGTAAATTAATAAACTAGTTGAACTACTTGAATTAATAGAACTAATGTATTTTTAGTAAGATAATTAATATAACTAGTTGAACTACTTTATTTTTAGAAAGAACTAGTTTTTTTCTATTTATAGTAAGTTTATATTTAGTAAGAACTAGTTGAATTAATAGAACTAGTTGAACATGTCATATTTGTTGTTATTTTTTTAGTTTAAGCAATTATTCGGGTTGTATTAGTGATAACTTATAGGGTTTTTGCTTTTGAAGAAATCAATGAGCCCCTCCATCATCCCCGCCGTCGTCCCCGTCACCGACCCCATCCAACCTCGAGCTCAGACCAGCCAAATCTCCATGTATATCTTGTGTTGCTTAAATAGGATATGTGGTTGCCCAAGTGGCCGGTCATGTTCAGGTTACACCTCCAAATGGCCTATGTTTTGCCGGAGTGTTGATTAATTTCCGTTCCGGCAAATTTCAGGCGCTCGATATGTCCTTTTTTAGCAAAGGTCATGCCAGATTTTTTCGTGAATTCTGGCATGACTTGTGCTCGAATATGTAGGAAATATCGAGTGTCCTAGATTTTCTCGAAAAATAATGATATAATTTAGGTTTTTTAGTACATATATTTAATTGTACAAGTTTAATCTTTGAATTATGAACGTAAGAAATGTCGTACTCGGACGACCAAAGTCTCCCGGGGGAGTGCAGCTGGTGCCACGATGATCAAGGTCTGTGTAACAGGTGGCCTCACCTGGCCGAAGATTGGTGCTTCAGCATTAAGCTCGAGGAGACCTTCAATGTTGAAACGGCACGCAACAACGGCAAGTGTTTTTTTCGTAATTAAGCATGACTTCAACTATTTCAACGTCTAATTTTCATCTTTTACAATTCGACTAGCTTATCCCATGCCATACAACACGCTATGTCTTGGAGAGGATGGGTTTTAAAGACCATGGAAATTTTGAACCTAAGGACCCATCACGATATGGAATTTGAAGTAAATCTGTACAATTCTCAGAGCGTAACCCATTTTGGTTGCCAAAATTGGGAAGCACTTTGCAAAATGTATGGTTTTTATGAGGGTATGATTGTCACCATGGATCTTGGTGATCCTGACATCGAGCAAGACAATATGGACATTTGGGTCCTTGTTGATATGCTTCTGATTCTACCGCTATGTGAATTTCACAAACATAGTTATTAACTAATTTATATTGTTTGTTTCAAAATAGTTGATAGCTTATTTCCATTGGCAGCTTATTTTGATTCTTCAAAAAACGTGCGGAAGATGGTAGACAAAACCCACTACACCGATGGCTCTGAATTAACTTATAAGGAGAAAAATCATCTGATCGCATTTTGTACTTATCTTGAGAATTACAATACCTATTATCGAACTCCTCAAAATTATGGTGAATACGTGCCACTAGTGCACGTGTTGAACCACGGTAACTTCTATGGAGATACCCTGGTAAGATTTTTTACTATTACGACATCCGTGCATCTTTTGTATACTTCTAAAACTAGTAAAACATTGCTAACTACGAAGTTATTACTATGTTTTTCAACAGAAAATCCGGATGGATTGTGTGCCTCATCTGATGTATCAGAATGGTCGCCTTGAAGTTCTGAACATACAGCCAGGTCAACCTACGGATCTCACCTGTGCATATCGGATTTCTAAAACCGGTGAACACATGCTAATAAAAGAATTGAAAAAATGTTTGGACATTCGTAAGGAGGTTCTTGAAAGTAACATTAAGCGAAAGGCAAGAATTGGAGACAGGATAATCTCCATTCTCCATAATGGAGAGTCAGGGGCTATCTTGTTTTTTGCTGGGCCGTCTTATTGATGCGAATCCTTGTGCGGATCGTGTGCCGGCTTGTGTGCGGCGCTGTTTGCTGCTCTATGTTGGCCATGAGGTTGTTTATCCGACCGGGTGGCTTCCTTATTTTTTGATTGCGGGGGCTCTAAGGCCTCCTCGTCAAATTCCGGCAGTAATTTTCGCTTCGAATAGCTCTTTGTGTGGCGACTATCGCCGTATTTTTCTGCGGTGTTGAGTACTTTGCTCCATCTAATTCTGAGTGCATCTTCCGCTGTTTTGAGCTTCCGCTTCTGCTTTTTCAGTCTACGTGCAGTGGCGACGAGACTTCTGCTCCAGCAACTTGTCCTGCGTGAGGTCATCCAGACTATTATCTTCGCCGGGGACGAGTTGTTCGGTTTGTTTATCCAAGTTGCCCTGTTCGGATGGTTGCTCGATGGCATGTTCGTCGTCCGCCGGTTTGCCCTGCTCTGTGGCTAGGTCTGTATGGCTGTTGTCTCTGTCGAGGTGGGGTTTGGAGCGGCGATTACGCCGCCGCTTTGACTGCTTTTCGAGGGAACGATCCCTCGTTGCGTCCCTTTGTTCCTCGTTGTCGTTTCTTTTAGGTGTGTCCACCATGTATACATCGTGAGATGAGGTGGTTGTCCAGTGCCCTATAGGCGCTGGTTCCTGTTCGTCTCCTACATCGTCGTCCATACCGACGATGTCTTCGGAGTCGAAGTCGAGCATGTCGGTTAAATCATCGACAGTGGCTACGAAGTGGGTGGTGGGTGGGCTTTGAATTTCTTCGTCATCCATATCCCATCCTTGCTGACCATAGTCCGGCCAGGGCTCTCCTGATAAAGAGAGAGACTTTAGTGAATTCAGAATGTCGCCGAAGGGCGAGTGCTGAAAGATGTCCGCGGCGGCGAACTCCATGATCGACGTCCAATCGGATTCGATCGGCAGGGGCGCGGAAGGTTCGGAGTCCGAAGAGGAGTCCGGCACCTTGGAGTCACGGGCTTTGCTGAGCACAAGGCTGGTGTTCGGCTCGATCACCATAGAGATTGCAGCCCCCGAGGCGGTGTCCTGCCACCCGTCCTCGATTGGCGCAGTCGGCTCCGAGCTAAGGGTCGGAGTGGACACGGGTGCGGCCTCCAGGGCACTGTTCGGAAACAGAGCTAGATCATGCCCATCATGACAGTGCGGCGCGGTCGGCTGTAGCTCGAACCTTCGAAGATCAAGTCTCCGTTGATGTCAGCCGTGTAGTTGAAAATTCCAAATCTGACCTGATGGCCAGGGGCGTAGCTTTCGATCTGCTCCAGATGGCCAAGCGAATTGGCCCGCAGTGCAAAGCCACTGAATACGAAGATCTGTCCGGGGAGAAAACTCTCACCCTGGACCGCATCGTTGTTGATGATCAGAGGAGCCATCGGGCCTGAAGATGACGACACAGAGGAACTCTCAATGAAAGCACCAATGTCGGTGTCAAAACCGGCGGATCTCGGGTAGGGGGTCCCGAGCTGTGCGTCTAGGCGGATGGTAACAGGAGACAAGGGACACAATGTTTTTACCCAGGTTCGGGCCCTCCCGATGGAGGTAAAACCCTACTCCTGCTTGATTAATATTGATGATATGGGTAGTACAAGAGTAGATCTACCACAAGATCAGAGAGGCTAAACCCTAGAAGCTAGCCTATGGTATGATTGTTGTTCGTCCTACGGACTAAAAACCCTCCGGTTTATATAGACACTGGAGAGGGCTAGGGTTACACAAAGTCGGTTACAATGGGAGGAGATCTACATATCCGTATTGCCAAGCTTGCCTTCCACGCCAAGGAAAGTCCCATCCGGACACGGGACGAAGTCTTCAATCTTGTATCTTCATAGTCCAGGAGTTCGGCCAAATGTTATAGTCTAGCCATCCGGACACCCGCTAATCCATAACTCCCTCACAACCCATCACCGTCCAGCAAGCCTATGATGGAATTACTCACGCACGGTGGTGAGCATCTTGAAATTGGTGATGGAGGATGGTTGATGATGACGACGGCGACGAATCCCCCTCTTCGGAGCCCCGAACGGACTCCAGATCAGCCCTCCCAAGAGAGATTAGGGCTTGGTGGCGGCTCCGTGTCGTAAAACGCGATGAAAATTTCTCTCCGATTTTTTCTCCGCGAGACGGAATATATGGCGTTGGAGTTGAGGTCGGTGGAGGTCCAGGGGGCCCATGAGATAGGGGGCGTGCCCTACAGGGGGGGCCGCCCCCTGTCTCATGGACAGGCCCTGGGCCCCCTGGTGTATTTCTTTTGCCCAGAAATTCTTATTAATTCTAAAAAGTGCCTCCGTGGATTTTCAGGACATTCCGAGAACTTTTCTTTTCTACACATAAAACAACATCATGATAGTTCTGCTGAAAACAGCGTCAGTCCGGGTTAGTTTCATTCAAATCATGCAAGTTAGAGTCCAAAACAAGGGTAAAAGTGTTTGGAAAAGTAGATACGTTGGAGACGTATCAACTCCCCCAAGCTTAAACCTTTGCTTGTCCTCAAGCAATTTAGTTGATAAACTAAAAGTGATAAAGAAAAACTTTTACAAACTCCGTTGTCTCTTGTTGTTGTAAACATGAAAAACCAGCATTCAAGTTTCAGCAAATATTATGAACTAACCATACTCACAATAACACTTAGGTCTCACAATTACTCGTATCAATAGCACAATCAGCTAGCGAGCCATAATAATAAAACTCGGCTGACAACACTTTCTCAAAACAATCATAACATGATATAACAAAATGGTATCTCACTAGCCCTTTCTAAGACTGCAAAACATAAATGTTGAGCACCTTTAAAGATCAAGGACTGATTAAACATTGTAATTCATGGTAAAAGAGATCCAGTCAAGTCATACCCAATATAAACCAATAGTAATGTATGCAAATGACAGTGTGCTTTCCAGCGGGTGCTTTTTAATAAGACGGGTGATGACTCAACATAAAAGTAAATAGATAGGCCCTTCGCAGAGGGAAGCATGGATTTGTAGAGGTGCCAGACCTTGATTTTAAAACAGAGATTGAATAACATTTTGAGCGGCATACTTTCACTGTCAACGCAACAACTATGAGATGGTTGTATCTTTCATACTACATGCATTATAGGCAGTTCCCAAACAGAATGGTAAAGGTTTATACTCCCCAAACCACCAACAAGCATCAATCCATGGCTTTCTCAAAACAACGAGTGCCTCCAACTAACAACAGCCCTGGGGGAGTTTTGTTTAATTATGTTGATTTTCTTTGATCTTTTTGGATCATGGGACTGGGCATCCTGGTTACCGGACCTTTCTCGTGAACGAGGAGCGGAGTCCACTCCTCTTGAGAATAACCCACCTAGCATGGAAGATATAGGCAGCCCTAGTTGTAACATGAGCTGCTCGAGCATACAAAACAGAATTTCATTTGAAGGTTTGGAGTTTGGTACATGCAAATTTACTTGGAACAGTAGGTAAATACCGCATATAGGAAGGTATAGTGGACTCATATGGAACAACTTTGGGGTTTAAGGATTTTGGATGCACAAGCAGTATTCCCGCTTAGTACAGGTGAAGGCTAGCAAAAGACTGGGAAGCGACCAACTGAGAGAGCGACAACAGTCATAAACATGCATTAAAATTAATTCACACCGAATACAAGCATGAGTAGGATATAATCCACCATGAACATAAATATCGTGAAGGCTATGTTGATTTGATTCAACTACATGCGTGAACATGTGCCAAGTCGAGTCACTCAGTTCATTCAAAGGAGGATACCATCCCACCATAACACATCATAATCATTCTAATAGCATGTTGGCACACAAGGTGAACCATTATAACTCAAAGCTAATCAAGCATGGCACAAGCAACTATAATCTCTAAATGTCATTGCAAATATGTTTGCTTCATAATATGTTGTCTCAAAAACGATGAACTCATCATATTTACAAAAACAAGAGAGGTCGAGTTCATACCAGCTTTTCTCATCCCAATAAGTCCATCATATATCGTCATTATTTCCTTTCACTTGCACGACCGAACGATGTGTATAATAATAAGAGTGCACGTGCATTGGACTAATCTGGAATGTGCAAGCATTCAACTCAAACGAGAAGACAAGTAAAATGGGCTCTAAGTTAAATAAACAATCATGCATATGAGAGGCACTAAACATTTTCAATATGGTCTTCTCGACCCCAGAGGAAAGAAAAGAAAATAAAACTATTTACACGGGAAAGCTCCCAACAAGTAAGAAGAAGAACTAGAAATCGTTTCGGGTTTTCATTTTAATTTCTACTACAAGCATGGAAATTAAACTAACTTATTTTTTTTGATTTTTCTCAAGGTTTATCAAACACACAAGAAGAAAACTAGAAAAATGAATTTAAACTAGCATGGGTAATACAATGAAAGAGTATGAGCACCGACGACCCGACCCGAATGGGTCAAGTCTCTGTGCTTACGTGTCATCCCTGGATCGGTATGCTGACACACACAGTACTCGAGGATTTATAACAGAGGTAAATCACATGTATAAAGTAAAGTAAATACTATTACCTCAATCCAAATATAGCGGAAGCAACAAGGTTTTGGATTCCCATCAACACCAACGGCAAAGTTGAGTATAGGAAATCGTAACCCTAACGTATCACTTACTCGTCATCTGAAAAGTCTGCAACATGAAAAGTTGCAGCCCGAAAACGGGTCAGCACATGGAATATGCTGGCAATGTAACACATAGAGAGTAATGAAAGAATAAGCCTATACTACATGCATATATGGCTGGTGGAAAGCTCTACGGTTACAGTTTTGCAAAAAGCCATTTTTTCCCTACTTCAAAGGAATAACTTTATTTAACTATCATGGTGGTTGTTGAACATTGAGAATGGTTGACAGCATTCTCAATCCCAATTAAAAGGTACTCATTAAAAACCCAACAATATTAATTAGAAGTAACATGTTGAGATTCAACAGGATAATCCAAGTACTAGATATTCAAGACATCCATAACCGGGGACACGGCTAATCATGATTAGTTTGTACACTCTGCAGAGGTTTGCGCACTTTTCTCCACATGAATCGATCGCCTCCGCTTGGTTCCTCGCACTAAATGGTGTTTGAGAAACGGATGACCGAGACATAGTCTTTCAGAAGCACTAGCAACTTACCTAAGGGGTAGACCGTACCAACCTACATCCCCTACATCTGCTAGTCCACCCCGTAAGAGTTCGCACAACTTAGTCAACTATGCTAGAGCCCATAATAGCATGTGGCTGCACACGTAAGTTTCTAGTTTGAATAATCTCATGATCCCTTTTGAGCCTGGGTGGCGGTCCGAAGAAATACAGGCAAGTCCTGCTAGAAAACAGGTGCCTCAATCCACCCAGATGTGTGTTTAAGTTGCCACCTTAAATAAACCAGTAATTAACAATCTCACATCTGTTGGATATTCACTCACCCAATCCACGTCTACTAGCATAGCATGGCATAGTAAGCAAACATAGAAGTAACTCCCAAAGGTTTGATAATAAAACAGGTAATAGGTACTACCTCATCTACTTCCCATCCCACAATTTAATTAGATCCTAATCATGCAATGTTTGAGGATAGATCTAATGCATAAAAACTGGGTAGTAGAAAGGTATGATCAAGTGTTACTTGCCTGCAATGTTGATGCATATGATTCGCACTCAAAGCTCTTGATAGTTGTACTCGTCACACTCCGATCAATCTATCGTAAGCAAACAATAGTAACCACACATAAGAAATCACTCAAAAGATCGGAAAGAACGAAGAAGACGATTCGGAAAACATCAAAACCAAGCAAATAACTCTCGCAACATAAAACAATTTCTAACAGTACCAAAATTATGTGAATTTGGCCTTATCAGAAAGTTTAGTTCAAGAGCTTCGATTTGCAAAAAGAATCAACTCAAACGGAGTTATAAAACTCAAGTTATGATCAAACGAAGTTCAAATTCAAATCTGATATAATTCAAATTTTAAATTTTCAAAAACATGTTTGGGCTGGATTACTGGATAGAGGGGATCATAGTGAAGAAGTGGGCGTTGGTTTCGTTGAATTTGGATAAACGGGTGAAAAGATGTGAGTGTTTGAAGTCCAGGGGCTAATCTGTAAATAAAATATTCACAGACGGGTCCCTGGCCGAAAATAAAAATAAAAGAAAAGAACTAAATAACGAACGCTCGCTTATAAGCTCTAAACAGTGGACGTTCGCTGTTTAATAAAACCTAAAAAAATAGATCTAGCCTAGGGTTTTTAGAAAAACTAATTTAAAATAAAAACCGGGCGGTTTTCTTGAGTTATACCGGTTTGGGAGGGGGAAAACCGGCGGCGGCGGTGACGGCGTCCTCCGGCGAGGAAGACGGCGGCGGCGGTGTCGGCTGTGAGCGGGGAAGCGGCTCCGGTCGCTCTCCGGCGGCGGCGAGGGTGTGAGGGGGCTCGGCGCGGCGTGGGGGAGAGGGTG
>NC_041383.1:803787265-803803259 GCF_002162155.2 Triticum dicoccoides
GTGCGACGTTGTGGATCTCCGGCGGCGGCGGCGGTGGATCTCGCCGGCGGCGGCGATCTGCGAGGGCGGCGGCGGCGAAGCGAGAGGAGAGACGGGGCCCGGGGCGCCGTATTTATAGGAGGTGAGGGGCGGCTCAGTGGCATGGGCGAGGGGGCAGGCGCGGCGGCGCCGGACTCCGGGAGGAGTCCCGGTCGGGGACGACGGGCAAGGCGGCGCGGAGCTGGGCCGCGGCCTGGCAGGAGCTGGGCCATCCAATCTTTCCTTGCATATGCATGCTCAACTCAGCACGGTAAAAATGGCATAAGCGAACAATAACATCATGAATATCCATGTTTCTGCTCTTGTCACTTCCATGAGCTATCATTCCATAGTTGATATCTCCTGCCTTAGGGTTTTCTTGACAAAACTTTAAATCCTAATGCTCCATGTCTCAGTCTTTCTCCGTTACACCTTGATCTCGGGTATTCACAGCTTCCATAGTCTGCCAGGTTCCATAAGGGTAGCCTTCCTTGGTCATACCAAATCTAGAATTTCTTCATATTCTCCTACTCTTCGAAGTCTTTAGCCGTCGTACTTTCCATCATTATAATTGCTCGGTAAAAATCCTTTTCATTCCGAATGGTCTTAGTTGTCCAATATCTTGTACTCCTTGGAGTGGTCTCATTAGTCGAATCTTTGAGTGGTCAAAAAGGTAAAGGGGTATAGTCTCACTAAAAGGAATTTTTGAATAATCTCAGAAGAGAAGAGAGGTAAAAGATTCTTTTGAAAAGAAAGTTGTAGAGAAAAATCTTTCCTATGGGCTTGCCAGTTTCTATTGTCACGTCCTACAGTCAACATGTGCTCTGATACCATCTTGTAGCGACCCGACCCGAATGGGTCAAGTCTCTGTGCTTACGTGTCATCCCTGGATCGGTATGCTAACACACACAGTACTCGAGGATTTATAACAGAGGTAAATCACATGTATAAAGTAAACGTAAATACTATTACCTCAATCCAAATATAGCGGAAGCAACAAGGTTGTGGATTCCCATCAACACCAACGGCAAAGTTGAGTATAGGAAAATGTAACCCTAACGTATCACTTACTCATCGTCTGAAAAGTCTGCAACATGAAAAGTTGCTGCCCGAAAACCGGTCAGCACATGGAATATGCTGGCAATGTAACACATAGAGAGTAATGAAAGAATAAGCCTATACTACATGCATATATGGCTGGTGGAAAGCTCTACGGTTACAGTTTTGCGAAAAGCCAATTTTTCCCTACTTCAAAGGAATAACTTTATTTAACTATCATGGTGGTTGTTGAACATTGAGAATGGTTGACAGCATTCTCAATCCCAATTAAAAGGTACTCATTAAAAACCCAACAATATTAATTAGAAGTAACATGTTGAGATTCAACAGGATAATCCAGGTACTAGATACTCAAGACGTCCATAACTGGGGACACGGCTAATCATGATTAGTTTGTACACTCTGCAGAGGTTTGCGCACTTTTCTCCACATAACTCGATCGCCTCCGCTTGGTTCCTCGCACTACATGGTGTTTGAGAAATGGATGACCGAGACATAGTCTTTCAGAAGCACTAGCACCTTACATAAGGGGTAGACCATACCAACCTACATCCCCTACATCAGCTAGTCTACCCCGTAAGAGTTCGCACAACTTAGTCAACTATGCTAGAGCCCATAATAGCATGTGGCTGCACACGTAAGTTTCTAGTTTGAATAATCTCATGATCCCTTTTGAGCCTGGGTGGCGGTCCGAAGAAATACAGGCAAGTCCTACTAGAAAACAGGTGCCTCAATCCACCCAGATGTGTGTTTAAGTTGCCACCTTAAATAAACCAGTAATTAACAATCTCACATCTGTCATGGATATTCACTCACCCAGTCCACGTCTACTAGCATAGCATGGCATAGTAAGCAAACGTAGAAGTAACTCCCAAAGGTTTGATAATAAAACAGGTAATAGGTACTACCTCATCTACTTCCCATCCCACAATTTAATTAGATCCTAATCATGCAATGTTTGAGGATAGATCTAATGCATAAAAACTGGGTAGTAGAAAGGTATGATCAAGTGTTACTTGCCTACAATGTTGATGCAGATGATTCGCACTCAAAGCTCTTGATAGTTCTACTCGTCACACTTCGATCAATCTATCGTAAGCAAACAATAGTAACCACACATAAGAAATCACTCAAAAGATCGGAAAGAACGAAGAAGACGATTCAGAAAACATCAAAACCAAGCAAATAACTCTCACAACATAAAACAATTTCTAACAGTACCAAAATTATGTGAATTTGGCCTTATCAGAAAGTTTAGTTCACGAGCTTCGATTTGCAAAAAGAATCAACTCAAACGGAGTTATAAAACTCAAGTTATGATCAAACGAAGTTCAAATTCAAATCTGATCTAATTCAAATCTTAAATTTTCAAAAACATGTTTGGGTTGGATAACTGGATAGAGGGGATCATAATGAAGAACTGGGCGTTGGTTTCGTTGAATTTGGATAAACGAGTGAAAAGATGTGAGTGTTTGAAGTCTAGGGGCTAATCTGTAAATAAAATATTCACAGACGGGTCCCTGGCCGAAAATAAAAATAAAAGAAAAGAACTAAATAACGAACACTCGCTTATAAGCTCTAAACAGTGGACGTTCGCTGTTTAATAAAACCTAAAAAAACAGATCTAGCCTAGGGTTTTCAGAAAAACAGATTTAAAATAAAAACCGGGCGGTTTTCTTGGGTTATACCGGTTCGGGAGGGGGAAAACCGGCGGCGGCGGTGACGGCGTCCTCCGGCGAGGAAGACGGCGGCGGTGGCGTCGGCTGCGAGCGGGGAAGCGGCTCCGGTCGCTCTTCGGCGGCGGCGAGGGTGTGAGGGGGCTCGGCGCGGCGTGTGAGAGAGGGTGGAGGGGGCGGTGTCGGTCGGGAGTGGCGGGGCGGAGCGGTGCGACGTTGTGGATCTCCGGCGGCGGCGGCGGTGGATCTCGCCGGCGGCGGCGATCTGCGAGGGCGGCGGCGGCGAAGCGAGAGGAGAGACGGGGCCCGGGGCGCCGTATTTATAAGAGGGGAGGGGCGGCTCCGTGGCGTGGCCGAGGGGGCAGGCGCGGCGGCGCCGGACTCCGGGAGGAGTCCCGGTCGGGGACGATGGGCAAGGCGGCGCGGAGCTGGGCCGCGGCCTGGCAGGAGCTGGGCCGGCCCAGTTCGGCGGAGGGAGTTTTCTTTTTTTTTTCTTTTTTTTTCTTAAACAAAATTTCAGAGAACAAAATAACTAAAAATATTATATAGGCATATAATATATCAAAATTTTCAGAAAAAGATTTCCTACAACATGGACATTATTCTAGAGTGAAATAAAATACACACAAATTCAAATAAAGCAAAGAGTGCTTTTGCCCTAGTAAAATCCACTAAAAATTATTTTAAAAATACCAAAATAAATTCAAATTTATTTCTCTCCAATTTTATGATGTAGGGAATCATGTTACCCTAATTTCTGTATATTTTATTTTTGGAGAAAAATAATTTGAATAAAACCCAAGTAACTCCAAATTGAAAATAAATTCAAAAGAACTTTGAATTTAATTCTTTTAAACTCCCAACTCATATTTCATATGTTTTGAAGAAGTCATTTTATCTTCGCTCGTGAAAATCATTGAGTTGCATAAAGTTTCTGGGTTGGAAATATTTTCCAAATGAAATTCAAATATTCTCAAATACCCTTTCATTTAATAAAATGGAAGAAGTCATATCATCTTCGCTCAAGGGTTTTGTATTTGAAAAAGATTTGAATTCATGAAGATCAGAAAAGAAAATGAAAGTTTGGGAAAGTCCTTTTATTCCCTCTCATTTAACTTTCAAAAAGTTTCGAATTCACTCACTTTCAGTCAATCAATCAAACAATCGATCAAACTATCTATTTATCATAACATTCCAAAATTTAGAATTTTGGGATGTTACAATTGTCAACAATAAACTTGTGTGCTACCATGCTCTTGTAATCTAAAATTTGAGGAGGCAATGTTGTCTCCTCTTTCTCAAGGTGCCTAATGGGTATCTGAAAATGTCTAGCAAGACGTGAAGCATAGATACCTCCAAAAATGGGGCCTTTTGTACGATTCAGGGCTAGCCGTTTAGCAACGACGGCACCCATACTAAAAGTATTGTCTCCAAGCAAGGCATGTTGAAGAATGATAATATTAGGAACACTTAAGTTTCCACTATTTCCATGACCAATCAAGCATCTACTAGAAAATATGGCAAAGTAGCATAAAACAGGAAAGTGTATGCTATAGACTTTTGCCTCAGAACCCTTCTTTGGCTCCTCTACAGCGATAGTATTAACAAAGCCATCCACATCTTTACGATGGGGTTCCTCTAATTCTCCCTCATAAGGTATCCTACACACTGCGCAAAAATTACGTAAAGACATTTCTCTGAATTCATCATATAAATGAAATGATACTACAGGCGGTGACTTCTTAGGATAATAATAAAAGTTTTGCACGAAAGTACTAGTGAGTAAGAGATACTGATCAATCCAGTCGTTGATGAAACTGGTGAGGCCTGCAGTCTCGATCAAAGAATAAAAATCTTCATGAATTCCAGCTTCTTTCAAGAAATCCTCACATGGCCATTCACATGACCGTACTTCCGCTAAGCGAGGGAGATTATACTTGGCTTTTTCCTTCTCTTTGGCTTGTTTTTCCTGAGAGCTTTGGCTAGAAGAGCCCCTCAAAAACTTCCTTAACATTTTCTGAAAATTTCTGAAATTTTAGTAACTTCAAAATAAAAGTGAATAAACTAAACAAGATTGGTAGAAACTACTCCTACAAGTGCCTAGAGCCTATATCATGCATTAGAATTGCTTGGGACCTCATAAATTTAACATGCAAGCTCGCGAACATGGTCACCTATGCAGCAAAAAATTGCAATGAATAAAGCACTAGAATAAAAGCTAATTGGACCAATGGAGGAGTCACATACCAAGCAACAATCTCCCAAAGCAGTTTTGTGAATGGAGCTTTGAGCAAGGAGATCGAAAATCGCAGCAAAATGAGCTAGAACTCGTGCTTGAGCTGGATGGGGATTTTTTTTGGGTAGAAGATGAAGTGTGTGGGTGCTGGCATAAGTGGAGGGGGGCCACCAGGGGCCCACGAGACAGGGGGGCACGCCCTATAGGGGGGCGCCCTCCACTCTCGTGGCCTGGTGCTTGCCAATCCTGTAGTGTTTTCAGTGCCTAAAATCCTCAAATATTCCATAAAAAATCATACTAAATGTGCAGGGCATTTGGAGCACTTTTATTTTTAGGATATTTTTTAATGCATGGATAATTCAGAAAACAGATAGATAATACTATTTTTTCTTTATTTATTCTAAATAACAGAAAGTAAAAAGTGGGTACAGAAGGTTGTGCCTTCTAGTTTCATCCTTCTCATGATCATCAAAATGAATCCCCTAACAAAGTTGATCAAGTCTTGTTAACAAACTCATTCCGAATAACACGGAACCGGAGAAATTTCGAATAACACTAAGTTACCTCAATGGGGATATGAAAACCCCCAACAATAAAAATATCATACTTTTTCTTGATAGTAGGGAGAGGAAATTCAAAACCTCCAATAATGATAGTTTGAACTTTTCCAATAGAATTGATGCTATGTACTTGAGATTGTTTCCTCGGGAAGTGTACCGTATGCTCATTTCCATTAATATGAAAAGTGACATTGCCTTTGTTGCAATCAATAACAGCCCCTGCAGTATTAAGAAAAGGTCTACCAAGGATAATAGACATACTATCGTCCTTAAGAATATCAAGAATAACAAAGTCCATTAAGATAGTGACATTTGCACCCACAACAGGCACATCCTCACAAATACCGACAGGTATAGCAGTTGATTTATCAGCCATTTGCAAAGATATTTCATTAGGTGTCAACTTATTCAATTCAAGTCTACGATATAAAGAGAGAGGCATAACACTAACTCCGGCTCCAAGATCACATAAAGCAGTTCTAACATAATTTCTTTTAATGGAGCATGGTATAGTTGGTACCCCCGAATCTCCAAGTTTCTTTGGTATTCCACCCTTAAAAGTGTAATTAGGAAGCATGGTGGAAATTTCAGCTTCTGTTATCTTTCTTTTATTTGCGATGATATCCTTCATATACTTAGCATAAGGATTTACTTTGAGCATATCAGTTAAGCGCATACGTAAGAAGATAGGTCTAATCATTGCAGCAAAGCGCTCAAAATCCTCATCATCCTTTGACTTGGATGGTTTAGGAGGAAAGGGCATGGGTTTCTGAACCCATGGTTCACTTTCTCTACCGTGCTTCCTAGCAACAAAATCTCTCTTATCATAACGTTGATTATTTGATTGTGGGTTATCAAGATCAACAATAGGTTCAACCTCTACATTGTTTTTGCTAGGTTGAGCACCAACATGAACATTATCATTAACATTATCACTAGGTTCATGTTCATCACCTGATTGTGTTTCAGCATCAGAAATAGAAATATCATTGGGATTCTCAGGTGTGCCTACAGTAGGTTCACTAGAAGCATGCAAAGTTCTATCGTTTTTCTTTTTCTTCTTTTTAGAAGAACTAGGTGCCTCTAAATTATTTCTCTGAGAATCTTTCTCGATTCTCTTAGGGTGGCCTTCAGGATACAAAGGTTCCTGAGTCATTCTACCAGTTCTAGTAGCCACTCTAATAGCAAAATCATTTTTATTATTTAATTCACCAAGCAAATCATTTTGAGCTTTGACACTACAAAAAAATACACTTCCGTGATGATACGTGTTTGTCACAGTAGGTCGCGTTTTTTGTCATGCATGTACATCCATGACAAATTTATGACAGAATCAAGATAGTCATAGTTGTGCTATCGTAGAAGTGTTCCATGACATTACAAAAATTATCATCACGGAAGTGTCCACTTCCATGACGATAAATCATGCGTCATAGAAGTGCTTTCGTCAAGGGTGACCGACACGTGGCATCCACCATAATGTAACGCCGTTAAGCTATCGGGTCGGGTTTTGGATCCGATAACCCGTTAACAGCCTCGACCAATGGGGATTTTCCATGTGTAAAATCATCATTGGCTGGAGGAAACACGTGTCGGCTCACCGTTGGGACAGATGTCATCCACTCAATGGACAGAAGGCGCCTACGATACGTTAACACGTGGCACGGCCCAATAGAGGCCCATTCCTGTGAAAAGGCTAGCCCGTTTAACTTGGTCAAAAGGTGGCGGGCCGGCCCATGGAAAGCCT
The DNA here is from genome assembly GCF_002162155.2 of Triticum dicoccoides. Classification (NCBI taxonomy): domain Eukaryota; kingdom Viridiplantae; phylum Streptophyta; class Magnoliopsida; order Poales; family Poaceae; genus Triticum; species Triticum dicoccoides. The sequence goes on from NC_041383.1 coordinate 803,794,562, forward strand.
GTTAACGGCATGTTCGCATATAGCCCATTTACCGCCCACTAACGCAAGGCCCGTTACGCCCTATCCGAATTAGGCCCAGTAGCGTCATCTGGGACATCCAATATGATTCCAGCCCGTTTTCACTTCTGGCCCATGTATGGCCCATGACGTCTTTTGGCCCATATGAGGCCCTATGTAACTCTTGGCCTATTAACGGCCCGTGGTGAAACTGGCCCGCAATGAACAGTGTATCACTTTACACCCATTAATAGCCCGTGGTGAAACTGGCCCGTAATGAACAGTATATCACTTTATACCCATTAAGGGACCGTTATTCAGTTGGGCCGTTTCCAGCAAATGTTATCTTCCGGCCTTCTCACAGCCCATTTATTCTTGGGCTCATTTCCAGCATTCGTTTACTTACGGCCCGTTACTGTCATTTTCTGCTTGTGGGCCAAATTCAGCCCATGGTTACAATGTCCCGTTTGTGGTCCGTTAATACGTTGGGCTGTTTTCATAGCGTCATCAAATACAACCTATTAACGATGGCCTGTTATGGTCATACGGACCGTATAAGGCCCATTGATGATACGGCCCGTAGAAGGCCCATTGATGATACGGCCCGTAGAAGGCCCATTGTTTCTATGGCCCGTAGAAGGCCCATTGCTTCTACGGCCCGTAGATGGCCCATTGTTTCTACGGCCCATAGAAGGCCTACTGTTTCTACGGCCCGTAGAAGGCCCACTGTTTCTACGGCCCGTAGGAGGCCCAGTGTCACTACAGTAAATATTAGCCCATGGTTATTGTGGCCTAGTTTTAAAAAGAACTGCACTGACTACAAGCAAACAAATAAACAAGACAACAAGGAAATAAATAAGCAAGCAACTTATTCTAGGCTATCACGGCTGTTACACATATTACATCCACTAGGCATCAAATTTCGCCACCAGTGCAAATATAGGGAACAAAGCAGCATATCATATACACTGGTTGTCAAACTTGGCGACCAGCGCAAATAAACGCCGCAGCAAAACAAATCCAGAACTGAAACCACTTCAGAAGATCTCAAGAAACAATATCGTGGGTACCCATAATGCTGGCAAGATGCTTAGCAAGCTTATTAACATTCTCTTGTTTGGCGCTTAAATCCTCCAGTGCTTGCTGTTGCACCAGCAAATATGCATCTGAATTCTGCAGGGACTTCCTCAGTCCTTTATCTTCCTGTCGCAGCACATATGATCGATGTCTTTCAACTTGAAGTTGAGACTCAAGAAGACGAACTGATTCAGGCAGCGAGTTCGAAGAGCTTGTGCCAGCAGTAGTGGCCAGTAACTCAAACACTACATCAAGACAGGACTTTTGGGTTCCCTCACTATCGTCAAGATAGTTTTTATCAGCTTTCTTGGAGACCAACAGGGATGTCTCACTATCTTGACCCTTATCTGCATTACTTCCTTTACCATTGGATAACACAGCACTGTTCTCCAATATTTTGTCCACATTCTAAAAGAGAAACAAGCAGACACATGACATGTTTACCATGTTGTATATGAAACTCATTTTGGTAAATGAGTTCAGTAGTAAAGTGGACAGGATGACAACATGAAACAAACATATACCTATGTACCATGGTCACTTTATGGTCTATATCATTCTAGTTTTTGTTGACGAATCAAGAAAGAGACACAGTTCAAATAATATTTGTTCAAGACAAAGCAGAATAGACAGAATATAAGTTTGGGTAACTATAGAGCAATAACAACACTTGTAATGTGCATGACATGAGAACATAACTGTTTATTCAATTGAAACTGAAATCAACATAGAGCAGGTTACAACAGCAAACCAGTTAAAGAAACAGGTTTAAAACATACCTGTTGCGCCATTGGAGTTTCAATTCCATCCTTCAAATTGGAAAATAGTTGGTATGAGTAAATACAGTAATGCAAGAGCAAAGGAGTATGAACCATAGCTACAGAACCTGACCTAAGAACAAATCTTCTTCTCCTTTAAGCGTAGAGTTGGGATTCGGAGTGGTGGTCCTCATGCTTTGGGCACTGCAGTTCCCTTACTAACCGCTTGTGTTTGGGTGCTCTGTGGCGGAGACGGTGGTATGTCAACTGGAACTGGGTTACTATCTGCCGGGGTTGGGGTTAGAAGGGGTGTAGCTGGTTCTCTGTCCAACTGGGTAGGGGTACAATCTGCGAGAGTATGGGTTATGTGTGGTGGATCTGGTCCTTGGGCAAGTACAACCGTGGTTCTATCTGCATCAACTGGTAGCACTATCTTTTCTGAAGACCGTGTTGTTACTCACTTAGATACTGCCATCACGCTCTCCAATTCAAATGGCTGATGAACAAGAAAAGTAATTAAAAGTATAGACATTGTATGATAGACAGGTGCAATGGATAGTGGGGAATAAAATAGGGCATGAAGTAATTCATATTTATGTTGTCTAACCAAACAGGATAGCATGACACAATTTCACATATATGATGGCTAACTAAACAGGATAGCATGACACAATTTCACATTATGATGGCTAACTAAAAAAGATGGAAAGACATAGTTCAAAATATGAGACTATGTAAACAGGATGACATGACATAACTATATAATGTGTTTATTAAATAGGTTGGCATGCCATAATTCACATACATTCATGGATAGAATGCCATAATTCTAAATATGATGACTGTAAACACTAAACAGGATGAGATGATATAACTATATGATGTCTTTATTAAATGGGTTGCCATGCCATAATTCAGATAGATGATGTGTATGTACTATGTAAACATGATGGCATGATATAATTCAAATATATGATTTATATAGTAAGCAAGTAAGCAGATGGCAATCTATATATGATGTAAAAACTAAGCAATGCAAGACAACATGCATGACATGGGTAATATAACCCTGCCAAGTTTGAGCATAGACCTCAGGGGGGAAATAGGACTGGTCATCAGTCTCTGAATCCTCCTCTAAGGAGCTCTCTGTAGCCAGCAAGATGTCTGCTTCAGCAGGTAGCATTGTCTGCTCTGAATACCTTGTTTTCACTCCAGATACTTCCATCACCGCTTCAAATGGCTGATGCACAGGAAGAGTAGTTGAATATACAAACGTTGTCGACAAATGGAACACGTAGTACAAAAAAATGATAGCATGATATAATTCACATACATGATGATTGGCTAAATAGCATGGCATTGCATAATTCACATATATAATGCCTTTGCAACAAGATAGCATTGTATAATTCACATATATAATGTATTGCAACAAGATGACAATGCATATTTCACATATATGGTAATTAGAGACTGAACAGGTGGCATTCACACAAAGCATGTCTAAACTAATCAAATGGCATAGCAATGCGAGACACCATACACATGATATGAGCAACATAACCCTGCCAAGTTAGAGTATACACCTCGGGGGGGGGGGATAGGACTGGTCATCTGTCTTTGAATCCTCCTCTGAGGAGCTATCCGTAACCAGCAAGATATGCGCTTCGTCAGATAGCATAGTCTGCTCAGAAGACCTTGTTTTCACTCCAAAATTTGCCATCACCGTGTCAGATGGCCGATGCACACGAAGAGCAGTTGAATGTACTAACACTGTTGACAAATGTAATATGTAACGAAAAAAAGGATGGCCTGATATAATTTACATATAAGATGACTAGCTAAGCAGGATGGCATTGCAAGATTCACATATATGATGCCTGGCTAAACAAGGTGGCGTTGCATAATTCACATAAACGATGAATAAACTAAACAGATGGCATTCGCACAAAGGATGTCTAAACTAAGTAGATGACATATTTGATGTATAAAGTAAGCAATGCAAGACACCATATGCATGATATAACCAACATGAGCATGCCAAGTTAGAGCGAAGACCTCAGGGGGTAAATATGAGTTATCTTCTCCTTCTGATTCCCCCTCAGAACACATATCTTCCTCTCGATTACAATCCGAAATGCGTGGAGGGGGGGCCGCCTTTGCGCCTACCATGGAGCGACGTCTGCATGAAATTATATTGCCACGCAAGGCTCGTCTCTTTTGCTCTACGTGTTCATTTCCATTGTTTACAATAACTGTCATGCATAGGAATAAAACATAGTGAGATTATGTAAGGAGTGCATGCAGAAATCCAGAGTGATGGTAGCAACCTGTGGATAGACCCACAACCAATAATAGCAGGCAGATAATGGCTTCAGTTAATAAATACAGATAATGGCTTCTTTACTGTTTGTTTCCCACCCAACATGAAACTCATAGTAGACACCCGAGATTAACCAGATAGTAGATAGATGCTATTGATAGCGGCCCCGATATGTACCCCACAACCATTTAAAAACTCAAGTTTGACCATTAGTTTGGAGCTGACTCAGAGTCTAATCGGTGAACAGGAGGATAAAGTAGCATGTAATATTAAGCGATGCATAATGTAAGCAGACGCGAAAGAGTGCAACCTCTCTTGCGGACCCGTGTAGTCCTCGAGGTCATCTGCTCGGTTGATGATGGTAATGTAGTTTTCATGGTTGCCAGCGGTGGGGAAGAAGATTTGAGGCGGCAAAAGACAGTCTGGAGGCCGGATCCCTGCTGTGCTGGACCCTTCTGTCGTTGCAGCAGCTGAGCTGGGGTGGACGACGGCGCAGCAGGAGCGGGACAAACCACGCAAGCTTTTCTTTGACAACTATCTGTAAGAGAAGTAATTCTGTAAGGGCACGTTTGAATTGGAGGATTCCAACAATGCAGGGATAGGAAATAGACAGGAATGGGATAGGAATGCACGTGCAAAACAGAGAATTTAAAAACACAGGATTTCTGCCAATCTAGGTGTTTGATTCACAACAATTGGAAGATCACAGGATGCAAAGAAGCATGGTGAGATTAAGTAAAACCACAAGAAAATGTACGGTTATAATGCTATTATGCTACTATCTCTTAGTCTTGTGCTTCATGAATAGGAATTTGAAAAGGAGGACAAGTGAAAATTAAAATTCCTACGTTTTTTCTTTCAAGGAGACACTAAAGGAACAATTCCGTGTGCTCAGTGGACAATATATATAACATGTAGAGTAAAAAAGAGATGCAACAAGTGTACAACCTCTTTGGCGAAGCCATGTCAATCTCAGCATGATTGGGTTGGCCGGTGAGGATGCTCTGGCTGACTTTGCTGTCGGAGGAGGGGAAGAAGATCTTAGGCGTCTGGAGATGGAGCCCGAGGTACTGCTCCGTTGTGATGGAGGGTTTCGTCGTTGGAGCAGCTCCGGTGAGTTGTACGACGCCGAGGCTGAAGCAGGACAAGAGAGACAATGAACAATGTTAACCTGAGTGGAATTCTAATAGCATCTCCAATACATGACGTAAAATACATAACCACAAAGTGCTAGATGTAAAATACATCAGCCGCTCATCTCTAAACTTAACTGTTGAAACTGAACTTAACTGTTGAAACTGAACCTAACTGTCGAAACTGAATTTTGCTGTCGAAACTGAATTTGCTGTCGAAACTGAACGAACTAGCAAGGTGAGGCTACACGTCGGTCGACTGACTTTTTCATCTCTGGTCAGTCGATTTTCCAGCCGTTGGATACGAAATCAAGGGCCTACGGTTCATCTTCAACCTCCACCCCCCTGAGCCGCCAGCCACCATCGGCCAAGCAGCAGCCCCCCGCCGCCCGCGGCCAGCGGTGCGCGGCCCCGCCCGCCCTAAAAACACTCCCCACCGCTGGTCCACCGCTGCCCCGGCCATCCCTCTAGCCCCTCCCCCCCTGTGCCGAGCTTTTTCTCTGGCGATCCCCACGCCACCGTCCCGCCAACGCCCCACCACCGCCGGCGACAACCGCCCCCATCCAGAACCCTAAGATAGATAGTGGGGTACCTCTCCGGCGAGCCCCCCTCCCCGCTGCAGCTGGTTCTTCCTTCACCCCGGCGAGCCCACCCCTTGAAAATCGACTGACCCAAAAGTCGATTCAGTCGACTGAAGTGTGGCCAAATCGGAGCAGCATCGCAAGCAGGGGCAAGAGAGAAAGCAGCAGCGCGAGCAAGAGCAATAGCAAGAGTAGACCAGGCAGGGGACTGAGAGCAAGAGCAGAGCAGCAGCGCGAGCGAGAGCTAAAGCAGCAGCAGATCCTACTGATTTGGACGTCGCCGCCGAGGGAGCGACGCCGTGGAGGAAGTGGCCGGCGACGCCGCCATGGATGGAGCCGCGCCGTGTCGGCTCTGGATCGAGCGCCGGCAGCACCGTGAAATCGAATCAAGAAGAAAATGTGGCGATTAGTGTACAACCTCTTTGGTGGCGCCGATTAGGCCGTAGCTTCATCCGAGGAAATGGTGATGATGATGCTCTTCCGGTGGTGCAGGTGAAGACGGGGGTGTGGGAATGGAGGTGGCGCGAAAGACGAGGGGAACATCGGGGCAGCTCCTTGGAGTTGGAGGACGGGGTGGCTGAACTGGCGGGATGATGAGATCGACGACGGATCCTCATCCGGTACGGTGGATGAGGGACGTCGAGGTGTTGCTGTGGACGACATCGTCAGGGAAGAGGCTCCGGCTGGGTGGCAGACGAAGCAGGGTGTGGGGTTTTGTTGCGGGTTTTTGCGGCCTTGGTGTATGAATGGGTGGGCGGATGTGATGGCAGTGGGGAACCATGGCTTAGAGACGCACTTGTCCGAAATGTGGGGTAAGTTACGAAAGTAACCCCCACCGATTTGAGGCGGTTCTTTCACTTCAGGGGTACCACGGGCATTTCACATGTCGGGATTTCACAGGAGGTGGGAGTTTTCACGTGCGTTGTAATTTCGGAATAGCAAGGCGCGGGTTGAGATGGAGAGAGTTGTCCGAGCACAACGAGACAAAGATATATCTTAAATATTTCGGGCTAACAAGGCGCGAGTTGAAATTTCCGGACAAACCTAACATGTACTGTACCAAATCAATGCGCACTACAAATGTCATTCAAAACTTTGAATTCATGTTATGTCCAATTAAAATATTTCGCTACGTGTATAATGCATGCAACCTACTACTCAAATTAACGTTTTAGTGCATTCCAAATGTATATACTACTGCTTCAATATGAACTAAATTTGAATAAGATCTACAGTAATGATTGTTGTGAAGTCAAAGCATTTGAATTCGTTTCTTTGTTTTAATAACATCTACAATCATCATTATTTTCAAGTTAAACCATCGTTTTTGTATTATCTTCACAGCACACCACATGATTAGTCTCGAGTTACATATGAACTATGTGTACTATATGAACTCGAACTAGATATTTTTAATCCACTTTATTTTGATTTCAAATCACATCACATTTCTAGCTCTAGCTAGATCTTCATAATCTAAACCCTGTCTCATATGTATAATGTGTTTATCACATTATGTATGGTGCCCCGCCCCCTACGCCTACAAGTATTTAGATGTGAGATGCAAACACCACACATTACCACAAATTCAAATAAAATGGGAGAATGTTCGATATATAGTATTGTTTAGATTGCTCGATATTTAGTTGTAAGCTGCAAACGCCGCACATTATCACAAATTCAAATAAAATGTGAGATTGTTTGATGTATAGTATGGTTTAGATTGTTCTGCATTTAGCTGTGAGTTGCAAAGGCCATGCATTATCACATTATGGTATAACATGTGCACATCACGTGTATCACCGCTATATTCATGCATGCAATGTTTAAAACACTATGATCTCCTATTCAAATATATGAATCCGCTTTCATATCAAATTATGATCTTTCTTAGTCTCTTACACCCACACAATCCTCTAACCTTTGTAGCTACCACTAAGTTTCTCTCATACATGCACACGCCCTCCTCACCCTCCCCCTCCCTCAGCATTCTATCCACCGGGCACATTCATTTTTTTTCTTTAGGTCGTTCTCCCAGAGTCTCCACAACTCCTTTCCGACACACACCGATCGATAAACCTCTCTAGCGATGCCTGCCTACAGCATACACAAACAACTTCAATCTCCTCCTTTATGTGTCCTTGCCTCGTGTCTCTCATATGGTCAGACACACGTGTAAACTCTCGCCCCTCTTTTCATCGATCTCACAACCGCACACTCCTCCCACTATCTAGCTAGTAGTTGGGCCTCTCGCACCATCTCCTAGCTCCATTCTCTCTGTCTATCCGTCTCGCTGGGCCTTATTTGCCTCTAACAAATGGGCGTACACCGACCGATCTCTCGCTATACATATAGCCAGCTAGGTCCTTATAACTCGTTTTTACCCACACATCGATCGATCTACCTCATTAGTTGTATCTCTCCCTTCCTCCGACAAACAACAATTGATCTACCGATCTAGTTAGGTTTGCTTACCAAACACATGGTTCCCCTTCATCATCCATGGATGCATCCCGACAGATCTATCACGCACAGGCACACACAGAAACACATCCCCACTCTTATTGATAACATTGTAGTTCCACCCTCAGTTTGTCTAGTAGGCCTCTCCCAACATCTCCGAGAAGCAACTCCATCACCCATCCAGCACTCTACCCCTCTCCCTCCCTCTCCCTCCCCCTCTCTCTCTTTCTCCCATCATATTTCCCGTCCTTCAGTTATGTATGGATGTCGACCGATCACCCTCAAGACATAGTTGGGTCTCTCCTTCTCAACTAATATACGAGTCGTTCTACCTCTATAGTTAGGCCTCTGCCTACCCCTCCCCCC
>NC_041383.1:803803487-803839498 GCF_002162155.2 Triticum dicoccoides
TCCCTGCCACACACAAACTTGACATGTGCCCTCTAACGTTCTAGTAGGCCAGTCGCCTTATATCTTTGACTTGCACACACACACACACAATTTCGATGGCTCTCTTAATCGATCTCGCACCCACCCACTTGATTCTCTCTTCAACTCTATCGATAGCTATGACCCCTCCCTCTCTTCTCGTGGATTGCCCGACCCTCTATGTATGATATGGATAGGCCTCCATTTCACACACATTGCATGCAAAATTTTGTTTGAGATTTCATCGACACATATTCCCACAAATAATTCACGAAATCACCCCCACCACAAAACAAAAAACACTCAGGAACGCGGTTTGTATCTCTCTCACACACACGTAGGTGGGGGACGTGCACGAAGAGAAGAGGTGCATGCATGGTGCACGTACTCGCGTCTCTTTCCCAACCACACCCGCGCAGTTACACGGTAGAGCTCATTTCTGTACGAAAAAGGCAGCCCACGTTGTAATTTCCCACGTGTACTGGTTGTCCACTTGGTGGAGGGAGGATCGTCTACCACGGGTGAACAAACAAATTGCGACTTGACGCGTTATGTTAAATTAAAAAAAGAGGCAAACCATGTGGGGCCTACCTTAGAGGGAAGGCTCTATACACTGGATTACTTTTGATGTGTCCTGTCAACTCGCAGAATGAGGAGAAGCTTGCTTAGTACGCCGTCTCCCCCGCCCACGGGCGCGGTGGCTCGTTGGATGAGGTGAAGCTTGCCCCTCCCTCGCCCATGCGCGCGGTGGCTCGCAGGACGAGGAGAAAAAATTAGTACTCCCTCCGTTTACTCCTCGTCCCTACTACCTTGGTTATAGAGATTATATCATATTGTTTGGAATATATATGTCCCTTAGTAGATTTCAATATGAACTACTAGTACATACTCCAAACACTGATGTATATAGATGTATTTTAGAGTGTACATTCACTCATTTTGCTCCGTATGTAGTAGCACTCTCCCTCGCCCCTCGACCCTCGCCCACGTGGTGGACGTGCAGCAATTCATTTGGTCTCATATAGCCAGAATGATATATACTGCACTACCATTATTGCTCGACTTCCCGAAGACGCGATGAGCCAATCGCAAGGTTAGTATTTTGGAGATGCCAAGCGCAAGGTTATAGGAGACCGAGTAGTAGGTGCCGCGTCATTTATAAATAATTATTTTTTCTTCAGTGGCACGTACGCAATATGATAGGTTCATATGGAGAGAAAAGGAAACCGCTCCACTATATACATAGTCAGGACGGGCCAGCCTACACGGTTGCTTGCTGTGGCTGCTCTTTTCACACTCTCTCGCACAAAACAACTGTGGCCACATCTCTAACATCCCGGCGGATCACGTCCGCTTGGGGAAGGGGAGGATGCTTAGTGTAGATGCGGTGGTCGTCGCCAACGGTGAAAACCCACTGTCGGCACGTCCTGATCAGGGGTCCCCGCCGTTCTCTCTCACAAAGCCGGTGCGGTTGCCTTCGTCCCTTGCTCACTGCCATGACGTGGGCAGTTGCTGCCTCCCGCCGCCCTCCTCAAGGTTGAGCTACGTCCCTCAGGTACAACTCCCTTTACAGCCGGCTTGCACCACTGCTCCAGCTGCCCACATCACTCCCTGTGGATATTTCTCTACTTCTTTGCCCCACACATACCTGATACCTCTACTGGCTTCTACGTACTGTATTTGTGATGAGCTTCTGTCTCATCAACTAGTCCTAGTAATCTTATTCTAATCACGCTTCTTCAATTTCTTTGCCACAGGGATGCTCATCTCGATTTTGGTGAAACTGCACAAAATGATCCGATGGTCAAAAGGTTGCAAACTTCATTTATTAGGAAACTCGAACGTTGCCAGCAAATTGAAGCCTGGTCAAGGTTCACGGTTCAAGGGCTAGGGACTGCATGGATCGTTTTTTTCTTTAGCTGCCTCTGTTCCAAAATAAGTGTCAACTTTAGTAGTAGTACAACTTTGTACTAAAGTTTGCACAAAGTTGAGACACTTATTTTGGAACGGAGGGAGTACATACTTGCTATGATCTGTCAATCATTGAGATGCAATAGCATGCATGTTAGTCTCCTTTGTATTTGATGAAATGTTGCAACGGGAAACCTTGGATGCAAGATACATGTAACAGGAGCTGGAAGCTTCATAGCATTGTACAAATTTGTCTGGCTGATAAATTACAGTACGTACTAGTACTATACTAGTACTTCCTCCGTTCCTAAATATAAGTCTTTGTAGAGATTTCACCATTAACCACATGCGGATGTATATAGATGCATTTTAAGTGTAGATTCATTCACTTTGTTCCGTATGTAGTTCACCTAGTGGAATCTCTACAAAGACTTATCTACTAGTAATAGCTAGCCCCACTACTAGGAATTCTCTATCCTCTCCTTGAGCCACATCATCAAAATTAACGTAGCCGTTAGATGAAGTAAATCAGTCATAATAGCCGTCTGATCTAGACGTTGAGAGGCTCTGCACTAAGCCACATGCAAGCATGCAGAAATACCGTGGCACATGCATGTGAGTGGGTTTTAAATCACATCAACATGTCTGCATGCAAGCATGCACCGGTAGCATGCATGTAAGTGAGCTTTTCAGTCCCATTAACATGTCAAAAAGAAAAATATAATCCCATTATGCAGTAGGAGTTGGCTGGTCTTTTTTCCTTACGTGGGATGATCTAAATGAGGATGGGAGTTTATTTAGTTTGGCAACCACATTTGTCATGCGGTTATAGATTTTTTTTTAGTTCTATGAAATCGATAATTTTGCGCAGAGAGATATACTGCTATTCTGCGGCAACACGCGGGGACTCATCTAGTAATATTTAGGAACGGAGGGAGTACTATGTAAAGAGTTAGGTGTCGCACGGTGATAGTGTGATGTGGGCCATGTAATCACTACCTGCGTGTTTTCACTGCTCTTGCACTCCTTCGCTATAAGAATGGAGAAAATTGTAATCTACTACCTCCTTTCGCCGAAAGTGTGGGACATCTAGCAGTCCTACCACCGCAGTAATAAAGACCAATGAGCCTTCAAATCACATAGACCCAACAGTAAGTTGGACGGACGAAGCAACCATCACTCTTGCACTAGTGAGAGGTCACGTCCGCTCTGCCCGGGCATGAATGCGGCACCGATTCTTTGGAGCGGCACTGACCATTTCGGGCGGGAAGCGAGCGCCGGCGATGGAGGGGCTTTGGGTGGGCCAGGCTAATCAGAAGCGGGCTTGGCAGCTGTCCGCATGTCCCTACCGGACACGCCCGGAAACTAGAGGATGCACCGACTCTCGCGGCTAAAATCATACACTACACACCATATCTCTTTAGGAATAGGTCGATCTATCGCACTCTCTAACACACACATGCTGTTAAACAAACACACGCACATGCACGCACCTTGGTCCTGTTGCACCTTCTAACGTGACGTATTACACCTAGATGGAGGGAGTAGTAAGTATACGAGATACGGTCGCACACTGACTTAAGTCTAATACAAGTGCCCAAAATTTGTGTGCATGTTATAATAAGGATTCACTTAAAATAGTACGTGAGCGAACAGAGGGATCAAATGGACAGTGTTCCCGAGCAGTAGCGAGATGTGTGAGGTAGTAAGATACACCGCTGGCGCTTTTAATTTTTCTTATTAATTTGTTTGTTTCACCCTCTGACTGGTGGGACCCAACGTACTACGGGGAGAGAGGTAAGGTGACTAAGGCTGCATTATTTCTGCACCACTGTGGATAGTCTTACCACCAAAGCCACATGACACGATTATGATTGAAATCCTAATGACTCCCACACACAAAAAAAACACGGCATGCCTGTCACACGAATGCAGGAATGTATAAAAGGTTATTTTCCTCTCGTTGAACATAACGGGAGGGTTGTGTAGCTGGTTAGCCTGTTCGCTCATCAAACTTGAGGTCTCGGGTTCGATAACTACACTTGAGCACAATTTTTGCCAGGAGGATTCTTTGACTGGTCAAAATGTTTTCTAGGATTTGCATGCTTCACACTCTCTCTCCAGTATATATATACACGCTAGAGGCTCATCGCTTGTAGTTGCTCTCTTCACACTCTCTCGCCCTCTCCCGCTGGAGCCTCAGTGCTTGTAGCTGCTCTCTTCACACTCTCTCCCGCTCTCCAGATCTAAACAAGACTTTGTTGGCCTCTCTCTCCCCTCACTGCTGCTCAAAGAGCCGGCAGGATCCGTCTGCCGGGAAGGGAAGGAGGCTTAACGCTGTCGCCGTCGGCGAGGGAGGGAATCCACTACCGGCGCTGCTGTTCACTTTCCACCCAGCGGCGGCGCGGGAGGGCCTTCGACCCCTTCTTCTTCGCCGCCGTCCTGTCTCCCACCGAACCACACCCCAAGAACCTTAAGGTATATTTTACTTACTCCACATGCATTGCTCTAGCTGCATGTATACCATGAATCTAGGACGTGGTTCAAAGAGGAAAGGAGCGGGGGAAAGTAGTGGGAAAAGTTGTATATAGCATGAATCTTGGACGTGGTTCAAAAAGGAAATGAAGCGGGAAATTTGTATGGCATGAATCTAGGACGTGGTTCAAAGAGGAAAGGAATGGGAAAAAGTAGTGTGGAAAGTTGTATCGCATAAATCTAGGACGTGGTTCAAAGAGGAAAGGAAGGGGCGAAAGTAATAGTTCAAAAAGGAAAGGAAGGGACAAGGCTATAGAGTTTGAGCAGGACTAGATTTGCTGCACTCACATAGGGAATGTGTCTAAAGATAACAAAACTAGGACCAACACAAATATGCTCCTTGGTTGTTTGTTCTTTGTTGCAACAGACTGTGCATGACCACTGCCGGTGTCAAAACCGGCGGATCTCGGGTAGGGGGTCCCGAACTGTGCGTCTAGGCGGATGGTAACAGGAGACAAGGGACACGATGTTTTACCCAGGTTCGGGACCTCTTGATGGAGGTAAAACCCTACGTCCTGCTTGATTGATATTGATAATGTGGGTATTACAAGAGTAGATCTACCACAAGATCAAGGAGGCTAAACCCTAGAAGCTAGCCTATGGTATGATTGTTGAAATGGTTGTTGTGTCGTACGGACTAAAGCCATCCGGTTTATATAGACACCGGAGAGGGCTAGGGTTACAGAGAGTCGGTTACAATGGTAGGAGATCTACATATCCGTATCGCCAGCCTTGCCTTCCACGCTAAGGAAAGTCCCATCCGGACACGGGACGAAGTCTTCAATCTTGTATCTTCATAGTCTTGGAGTCCGGCTGACGATGATAGTCCGGCTGATGATGATAGTCCGGCTATCCGGACACCCCCTAGTCCAGGACTCCCTCAGTAGCCCCTGAACCAGGCTTCAATGACGATGAGTCCGGCGCGCATATTGTTCGGCATTGCAAGGCGGGTTCCTCCTCCGAATAATTCATAGAAGATTGTGAACACCAGGATAGTGTCCGGCTCTGCAAAATAAATTCCACATTCCACCGTAGAGAGAATAATATATACACAAGTTCAATCTGCTGACGTTTTTTTTGTAGCATGATGTCACACCACTACCAACCCTTTACTTGAATCGTTTTTTACTTTACCACCTCAGCGCGTTTAGCGAAGCGGTTTCCTTGGCACGTCTTGTCGAAGCAGAGATCGTGTTCCCCCTTATTCCAGGATTCTCATCAATACGGACGTGGGTAACCCAACCGCGCCATTGATGGTGGCGCTTGGGAGATAAGCGAGTTTTACCAGGCCGGTAGGGACGCATAGTTTTCGTCCGCCCATATATAAGGGGATTAGGATCCACCCTTTCACCTACTCCTTCTTCCTCCTTTGCTTATCCATCTCCGTGCACTCGAGCTCCAACGCCCAAGCCCGCACATCTCGTCTCAACCTTCTCCAGTCATGTCTGGAGCGGGAGGCAAGTGGATGACCTCCTCCGTTACGGAGTGGCACATCGAAAGACTGTGCAGCGCCGGATATCTATCCGGTGACATCGCGCACCCGCTGCCCGACGAGGGGCAGCTCATCCCCACCACCAGGCCCCATGAGAGGGTCGTATTCCTTCCCCACTTCCTCCGCGGACTGGGCTTCCCATTGCATCCCTTTGTCCGGGGGCTCATGTACTATTACGTCCTGGATTTCCACGATCTGGCGCCAAACTTCATCCTCAACATCTCTGCGTTTATCGTCATGTGCGAGGCCTTCCTCTGCGTCCAGCCTCACTTCGGCCTGTGGCTCAAGACCTTCAATGTCAAGTCGAAGGTGGTGAAGGGCACTCAATCAGAGTGCGGAGGCGCCATGTTGGGTAAGATACCCAACGTCGTCTGGCTCGAGGGTGCCTTTGTGGAAACCATCAAGGGATGGCAATCGGGGTGGTTCTACATCACCAAGCCGCGTGACCCTAGATGGGTAGCGGCCCCCGAATTTAGATCTGGGATGCCCATGCGGCTCTCCTCTTGGAAGGAGAGCGGCCTGACCTGGGGTGATTCAGAGGAGCTGACTGGACTCCAAGCATGTATCCAGAGGCTGGTGAACAAGAAGCTCAAGCTTGTCAACGTGGTCCAGGTCATGCTCATCCGCCGGATTCTCCCGTGCCAAGAACGGGCATTTAAATTGTTGGAGTTCAGTCCGGCACAACACCAGACCTTGAGCAGGCTCTTCGACACTAGGTACGAAGATGCCTGGAAAGTGCTCTTCAAGGGCGCCGAAGCCCCCGCATCCACCACCGAAGATCGCGGATTTCGCTCGCAGCATCAAGATGACGAGGTAAGTGATTCTACCCCTTTACGGGACACTTGATATTCATAGTTTGACTATATGCGGGTTTCAATTTCCCTTTTTCCTTTGACAGGACTGGATGAGGAAGGCGGAGCAGATCATCTGTCCGGCTCCTATGCCAGAAAACCTAGTAGACGCCCGTCTATCGGGGCTGCTGGTTCCGGCACCGCACGTGGTACCGAAGAAGAAGGCCAAGAAGGAGGCCACGGGTACTCGAAAGAGTTCCCGTTTTCAGGTGTCTGACGACTCCGAGGCGGACTCCTCCCCCGAAAACGAGGAGGAGAAATAGGACTCTCTCCCAGAGGAAGGAGAGAGGAAGAGGAAGGCTTCCCAAACAGGGGAGGCCGAAGGGTCCAAGAGGGGAAGGACTATCCCCCCGGACAGCTCCGCCAACGTCAATGTTGGCGACGAAGAATGGCCCTCAAGGGCCAGGCCTCCAGCGAGATCGTAAGTATCCGGATTCCTAAATGATTTATAATTTCTCTTTTGTGTCACATAGTGTCATTCTAATGCCGCACGCTGCCTGTAGTCCGGCCGATGATGGTCTCCCCGCTTCATCGAGCGGGTCGTTGGCTCCGTCGGATGTAGACTCCATCCCGACCGCCTCCACCCCTTGCGACGCTAAGGACGCCGAGGTGGGATCCCAAGAAGGGACCCGCCAGGGGGAGGCTCCGGAAGCGCCACAAGGCAGCCTCCCGGACTTTGCGCCGGACTCCACGTCGGAACCCACAGTGGTTCCGGAGTCCGGCCGGCGGCCCCTTCGCAAGAAGGGCAAGACCGTGACGCCGGCGGCCTCCGTCCAACCGGAGGCGCCGGACAACTTGTTGGAGGCGCTCAAAGGCGCTTCCATCGAGGAAGGACACCACACTATTATGAGTGCAGTGATTCAGAAGGTGCAGCTCGCCAAGAGCAGGCTGACCGAAGCCTGCAGTAGCCTTCTATCGGGCTTTGAGGTAAGAAGTTAAAAATATGCAATGTAATACCGCATAGACAGTAGCCCCTGATGCTCGGTTTGGTGTTCGGAAAGAAAAGCCGGACTGGGGATCTAAAAAAGATATACACAGTCATGCTAAAAAATTATGTCAATATGGGTTTGCAGGCTGCGCTGCTGACCTCTGCCGCACTGACTGCGGAGGTCGGTGCTTTGAAGCAGGAGCTCGAACGGTCCGAGCAAGAGCTCGGCCGTGCCAAGAAGCTTCTCGAGGACAAAGAAGGTGAGTAACACCACTTTGAATTATGACCTTACAAAAAAGGATTTAGGTTGCGATAAAAATAACAAGGATAACGTGGGTACTGCAGGGGCCACGAACAAGGTGGCAACCCTGAAGGAGGCCGTGTCCGCGGCCGAACACAATGCGGCCGCGGAACGGGCAGAGCGATGAAAGCAGGAGGCGCGGGTGGCAGAGGTGCGGCAAGAGCTCTAGGCTCTCATGGAAAAGCCTGAGAGTTTGGAGCGCGACTCGAAGACTCGAGAGTCCGAGCTTGCCTCGGCTGTCGAAAGTGCCAAAGCCGCCAAGGCCGAGGCCCATAAGTCCCTTCGGGAGATTGAGTTGGTGAGGAAGATAGCGGCGGGTAAGGTATTTTTCATGCAAAGTAAGCATGTGAATGTAAATTACGTGTTACTTATTGTAATTCGTAGCTTGCCAGGGGCGTTTGCAGATCTGCCTTGCAGCGTATCTGATGCCGCCGCATTCTACCGATCCGAGGAGGGGAGCTCAACGGAGAAGGTCTTCTGGTCTCAGTACGCTGAGACCGGCCATCCGGTGCCCCCTAGCGACCAGCTGAAGCAGTTGGTCGAGCTTCACAAGGTAGCCAAGCAGGCCATGAAGGGCCTCATAGTCCGGCTGTGGCCTGGAGAGGCCATGCCTGGGAGCTACTTCGGCCTCGTGCGGCGGCTGGTGTATGCGTGCCCCTGGGTGGAGGTCATCAAGCGCTCCGCCTGTATTGAAGGTGCTCGTCGGGCCCTTGCCCGCACAAAGGTACATTGGGGCAAGCTGGATACGGAGAGGCTTATCACTGACGCGCCACCAACGGGCAAGGAGTATCGTACGCCCGAGATGTACTATAAGACTGTCCTGAAGGGTGCCCGCAAGATTGCGGATGAGTGCCCCAGAGATGTAATTATTGAGTAAATTCGCAATGTGTTATCCTGTGCGCTGAAAACTTTGTTCATATGCGCTAAGCAACGCTTATTGATTTAAAATATTACCTTCTGTGCGGCCGTTTATGAAATCTGAGAGATGGCAAGTCGTCGGCTTCAGCCCCCATGCCACGAGTGCTGGGGTGTTCGGGATAAACTTGAGCACTCTTGTTCCCATTTTTGGGTCCATCTAGGGAGGCGCTCAACACAACGAACAAGGCAACCGGACTTATAATGCTTGAACACTCTCACTTAGCCATAGAATTCTATAATTTTAAATTTCGGCGAAGCCCCTAGTATTCGGAAGACCGAGTTCGGGGCGCTATCCACGCCTTGGCCGGACATTATCCGGTTCTTCGCTCGAAGCGGGATAAGTCTTTAGGGACTCGAAAAGACCTCTCAAACAGCGACCAGTCTCTCGCCTTATCATGACAGTCAGTTTTAGCTTTCTCCACTGAGGCGTTAACCCAGCTCACCTGGGGCGCAATCGCAGTGGTTCTCCCAGTGCTACCTTAGCCGACGGAACGGAACGTAAGGTGCCAAAACATGGGAGCCGGGCAAACCCAACTATTGACCCAAGACATGATTCGGAGCCGATTCATATAATGCTATAAGTTTGGGGTGCCGCACTTGTGAAAATGTTCGGACTTATCACACCATAATGCGGGGAACATAAGCCCCTGGTTTATTCGGCCGTACCAAAGTATACAGATGCAACATGTCGTAAATGAACATATATATAAAGTAATGCAATTCTAGGCAAAAAGTGCTGCATTATTTATTCAAGAAATTCTACTATGAGTGCGGAATGATACAAATAGTGCGAAAAGCAAGGGATTGGACTAATTAAAGGTGTCTCCCTCCAGGGGTAGGTTGCAGAATGGTGTATTTAACAAATTTAATGCTCGTAATGGAGACCACCTGAGTGTTCGTCGCAGCCTTTGTCCCTCCCTGGCTGTTGCATCATGAGTTCGGCAGGTTCGCCGCCGGACAGAGTCCTGTGTAAAAAAGAAGAAAAATAAAAAATAAAAAGAGCGACACACTTGAGAGCCCCTGGTGTGGTCGAACCGCACTCTGGGTCTATTGTGGTCGTGCCCCTCCCCCCATGCCCATGGTATCTCCAGAGCGTAATGATGTACACGGAGAGTTTGTCTTGCAGTCGCGCGAGGGTGGGGTTGGGGCCGCATTGCTACGCGTGCTCGGAACGTGCCAGGTGGTCTTGGTTGATGTTGCTCCGGGCGCGTTTGGCCGTGTCCGGTCATTTAACGGCCGGACTCGAAAATTGCCTTAGAAGGCTGCTCTATACTTTTGCCGCGAGAGCCGCTGTATGTTCCTCCGTTCGGAGGGAGTGTTCCGTGTTTCCATTGACTGTGATGACTCCATGAGGGCCTGGCATCTTGAGCTTGAGGTATGCATAATGCGGCACCGCGTTGAACTTTGCGAACGCGGTCCGTCCGAGCAGAGCGTGATAGCCACTGCGGAACGGGACTATGTCGAAGATTAACTCCTCGCTTCGGAAATTATCCGGGGATCCGAAGACCACTTCCAGTGTGACTGAGCCTGTACAATTGGCCTCAACACCTGGTATGACACCTTTGAAGGTCGTCTTTGTAGGTTTAATCCTTGAAGGGTCTATGCCCATCTTGCGCACTGTATCCTAATAAAGCAGGTTCAGGCTATTGCCGCCGTCCATCAGGACTCTCGTGAGGTGAAATCCATCGATGATTGGGTCTAAAACCAATGCGGCGAATCCGCCATGGCGGATACTAGTCGGATGGTCTCTTCGATCGAAAGTGATCGGGCAAGAGGACCATGGGTTGAACTTTGGGGCGACTGGCTCCATCGTATATACATCCCTTAATGCACGCTTCCGCTCCCTCTTGGGTATATGCGTTGCGTATATCATGTTTACTGTCCGCACTTGTGGGGGGAAGCCCTTCTGTCCTCTATTGTTCGGCGGCCGGGTCTCTTCCTCGTCATCGCTGTGTAGCCCCTTGTCATTGTTTTCGGCGATTAATTTGCCTGCCTGCTTGAATACCCAACAATCTCGGTTAGTGTGGTTAGCTGGCTTTTCGGGGGTGCCATGTATTTGGCAAGAGCGGTCGAGTATTTGGTCCAAATTTGTCACATCCTAGTTAGCCATGCATTAGAGTGTTGCATCATGTTTACTTTTTCATCAGAAACTTGAAATGGGGATGACAGAACCCCCAGTCCCCTCTGCAACCAACTAGGGTTTACTAAAAAAACTTTTTCAATGAACCTGAAATGCCCTTCTAAAATGCCCATCATTTTTGTCTTGGTTCAGAACCTCTGCCAAAAGTGGTGCACATTTTCCTAGGCCATCTTAGGGTTTTTGAATTAAATCATAAATATTTGAATTTGGGCATTTAAAATTATATAAAATATTTAAATGCTCAAATATCTCCAAACTAAAATGTTTCATGTTGGAAATAATCCAACTATGGACCAGGAGTAATTTGGTGATTTTAGGAGTTGCCTAAGTATTTTATTTAATTCAACAAAATTGCAGAAGTATTAAAAAAACAGAAACAGAAAGAAAATGGGAAAAGCTTACCTGGCGCCTGCTCCCGGCCCACCTGCCGGCCCAGCCTAGCACCGCTCCAGCGAGCTGCTTGCCGGCCAGGCAGGCAGGCAGGTGCCCGACGGCGACCGCAGCGTGCGCCACGCACCTGCTCGCCGCCTCGCCGCTCCCCTCGCCCGGTGACGTCGTGGATCAGCCTCCCTCGCTCCCCCAAACTCCCCAGACACCCCCTCTCCTCTCCAGCTCCTCCCCCTCGCGCTCCCCCGCCATGGCCGACGCCAGCATCGCCGTGCCTTCGTCGTAGCCGTGCTCCCCGCCGCCCGTGCGTCCTCTCACCGTGTCCAGGAGCTCCGCCGCTGTCCACTTCATCGAGCAGCCGAGCCCCGAGCGCTCACAACGCCCGAGTCCACCGCAACGACCTCGCCTGAACCGTCGTCGCCGGAGATCCCCTTCAACGCCGTCGTCGCTCCGGTCCATCTCCGACCGCACCAAGGACTCCGTCGCACTCACTGTGAGCTTAGCCATCTTCCCCTCCCTTCCGTTCTTGCTCCCGAGCCGTGTAGCAACCTCCCGGAGCTCAACCGCACCCACCGCCGTGGAGCTCGTCGCCGACGTGCTCCCGGTCACCCTCCGGCCACAAACTGGTGTCCATCATGCTCACCGTGTCACTTAGCATCTAGCTAGCCACTCCCCGAGCCTCACCGACCCCTCTAGCGTCAAGTTCGTCTTCGGCCGAACCCCGGCGGCCGCCAAAGTCGTCGCCGGCGCCAACTCCGGCCACCCCGACCCCAACGGACACCACCAAGAGCTGCGGCTCGTCCCCAGCTCCACTCCGGTGGTCTCGGCGACCCATTTGGTGGCCGAAACGACCAAAACCACTTCCGCCGCCGCGTCGGGCTCGCCGGCGGCTAAACGCCGGTGCAGCCGACCCGGGTTTGACCACGGGTGGGCCCTGGTTGACTCCCCTGAGTCAATGACAGGTGGGGCCCAGCCCTGTTAATTAAACAGGTTTAGTTTTAATTAACTTTAATTAAATTAATCACCCTGACACGTGGGACCCACTGTCCGGTTTGACCTGGACCAGTTCCGTTGACCTGCTGACGTCACACTGACGTCAGGCTGACGCAATAATTGATTTTCTGGAATTAATCTAATATAGGAAATTCCAGAATATAATTTAAACTTCAAAAATTCATAACTTTTATTCTGTAACTCCAAATCAGACAAATTATATATGAAAAATGATCAGAAAAATCCAATCTATCCATCTGTACTATTTTCATGCATGACTAAACAAGTTAACTTGATGTTTAATGCAGAACAAGGAAAAGCACTTTAAAAGGCCATGTTTGAGTTTGAAATTTGAATCTTGATTCAAATTGGTTCAAACCCTTCTGGTTTTAGTTACATTAGCCCAACACACTCATATTGCCATGTTTCATGCATGCATCATATTGTTGCACATTGTTGGTGTCCTTTGCGACAGGTTCTGCCTCCGAGGAGTACCGTGATTACCCTAACGAAGAACCGTATCAGTGCATCGAACCATCAGGCAAGCAACCAACCATTTGATCATATCGATACAATCCCATGTTCTCGCTCCTGCTCTCTTTTACTGCATTAAGACAACGCGTTTCAAACTGCTCTGTGCTACGGTAGTTGAACCCATTTCCTCTGCGTGACCTGTCATTGCCACAGTAACTAGATGAAACCCACTAGCATGTGTAGGAGTTGTATGAGCCATATGTATGTGTTGTTCCTACCTTGCTATGCCTGCTATGCTTAGAGTCGTGTCAGGTCTGGTTCATCTGGGTGATGGGCTAGAGTGAAATGATTATGTCGCTAATGAGAGTGGTGTGGTGAACACGATTTGGTAAAGGTATCGATGAGAGGCCATGTAGGAGTACATGGTGGGTTGTTTCATTGAAGCCGACCTTAAGCACTGAGATCTGTATGTGTGATTTAAGATACAGCTACTACCATGCATTGGGCCCTGAAATATGACCCCGCTCGACTTCTTATTCACCCTAGCTCTCTGTCCAGGAGTTGCAAGTAGTTTCTGGTGTTTGTAGCCTACTGGAGGCCATGGACAGTGCTGACCATAGGGGTGGGCTGTGATGCGGTAGGTACGTGGCCGGGTGTACCGAATACCCGTTAGGTATCTCGGGAACCCTGTTCACATCGTTCGGGGCCGTATGAGAAACCTCGGCCGGACTCCCTGCGGATGGAACCTGGATAGGCGATAAACCTGGACTAGAGGCTTAAGTGTTTAGGTAGGTCGTGGTCTACACCCACGTCGGCTTTCGCTTGAAGTCTGCCGAGCACATGTCGTGTGCAGATGCTAAGTGGTGGAAACATGTATGAAGAAGTACACCCCTGCAGGGTTATCATAATCTATTCGAATAGCCGCGTCCGCGGTAAAGGACTACTTGGTTGCCTATACAGTTCATAGACAAGTAAATGGAAACTGCTAAAAGCCTCAAGATAAGTGTGAGTGCCGAGGATGGCTCTTCCGTAGGAAGACGGAGGCGGATCCTCGGTAGTGTATTGAAGTGGTGAGTAGTGGACTCGTGTGCGCAAAATCATTTCAACTTGAAGTATCGTAGGATAGTCTAGCCAAGAGTCAAAGCTGGCTTGCTGCAATAACTCCACCAACCCTTCTTGATAATATGCATGTATGTAGGATCTGATGTAAGTCTTGCTGAGTACCTTTGTACTCATGTTGCTATAATTTACATTTTTTACAGAAGACGCTGCAACCCCTTCTGATGGGTTCTATGTAGACGTTGACATCAACGAGTAGGCTAAAGGCCCAGGTGGTGACCCTGAGCTTGTGAAGGACCACGTAGTATAGTTAGGCTTTCCAAGCCTCTTTTATTTTACTAGTTGTCTGTACTCAGACAAGTTACTTCCGCTGCTGGTTTGTATGACTGTATGACTTGAATGTTGGGTCGTGAGACCCGTACCTTTGTGTATGTTATGTATGGCTCCCTGAGCCTTAAATAAAGTACTTGTGTCGTAGAGTCATGTTGTGATGCTTCGTTGTATTTGCACATATCGAGCATATTGTGTGTATGATTGAAATGCTTGGTATGTGTGGGGTCTGACTATCTAGTTGTTTATCTTTAGTAGCCTCTCTTACCGGGAAATGTCTCCTAGTGTTACCGCTGAGCCATGGTAGCTTGCTACTGCTCTGGAACACTTAGGCTGGCCGGCATGTGTCCTTCTTCGTTCCTGTGTCTGTCCCTTCGGGGAAATGTCACGCATTGAGTACCGGAGTCCTGTTAGCCCACTACAGCTCGGTTTACCGGAGTCCTGCTAGCCCAGTGCTACAGCCCGGACCCACTTGCTGATGACCGACACGTTCGAAGCTGGGTCATGGATGCCTGTCCCTGTAAGTCTGTGCCACTTTGGGTTTACGACTAGTCATGTCAGCCCGGGCTCCTTATCATATGGATGCTAGCGACACTATCATATACGTGAGCCAACAGGCGCAAACGGTCCCGGGCAAAGGTAAGGCGACACCCGTGGGGAAACCGTGCGTGAGGCCGCAAAGTGATATGAGGTGTTACCGGCTAGATCGATGTGACATCGAGTCGGGGTCCTGACAGCGGTTGCATCAGAGCCGGACTGCCTGTAGGTTCTCCAAGCCAAACTGGTCGATGTTGAGTCTAGAAATTCTTTAGTTATATGTAGGGGAATTGTTTGTGGGTTGGAACGTAAGGCTCTTTTTACTCCTTTATCTAATGACATTCTGATCTGAGTCAGTCTATTCTTCCACCGGGGGTTAAGGAATTAGGATCTATTCTCTCTATCAGGATCACGTGTTACTAATCAGTAGTACCTTATAGGTATGATGGATACAAGCCTAGTTCAGTTCTTCTACCATATTATGTTGCTAGGATGGACTCAGAATTTGATATGATGATGTTGAGTGTGTATGAAATTTTGCTATACTGCCAAGTTATGCTGCCGAAATTTTGCTAGGAAATTCTAATGCCTTTGCATTATGATTGAGCTTTCAGATGGCCACTCGCGACCTCAATCAAGTGGTTCGCCTGACTCGATGCCTAGATGTACCTGGCCATACTGCCAAGTTGGTCAGGGTAATGACTGAGGCTGGATACCGCTGGTATCCTGAGTACACGGTCGAAGAGCAATTCCGAGACTTTAATCAAAGCCAGTATCTCTGCACTGTCAGGATATTTCCATCTTATCCTGGGTCCACCGAGCCCCTTCACTGCTCCTATGGACTCGGGGTTACTATTGAGATGGTTGTGCAGGACGCCGCCTACTCTATGATGACCATCATGCGAGTCAGATCTAGTTTATTTCGGGACTCTGATTTCCGGTATATGCCAGGATCACTTCCGGGAGCACAAGGGTATCTCCAGGCTATCTATGCTGACCCCACCCAGGAGGATTCACGGACTCGCACTACTGCTGAGATGCTCGAGGATAAGGACCGTGAAAATCGGGCCTTGAGGTTAGAGCTCTTCAATACCCGTGCTGACCACTGGGCCACATTGACTCGGTTTGCACCGGCGGTGCAAGCTGGATATTCGGATATGCGCGATCTCTATCCTGTGAGATCTGCTCTGCCAGACGTGATGGGTTGGCGTGATGTAGGAGGCATCACCCCACCTCGTTGTCCCCGCAGGCCACCGTCTGTTGGTCCAAGACCTCATCCTAGCCCCTATGGTCCACAAGCTCCGCGAGATCGTCTATTTCCGGATGATCATGTTGAGCTTCCAGGCTATGGAGGTGACTTCTACGAGGACTACTACGGATCGGTCTGAGTTAGTGGTAGTATCACTAGTTCGCACTAGCTGTGTCGTCTATCGTCCCGCGTGACTCGTGGGATATGACCTAGTTTGTACTCTTTCCGGAGGTGTAGAAAAATAATGTATAGGAGCTTGGGATGCCTCCGATGAGATGTAATCCTCTTTTCACTGTAATAGTACTTTGTTTGGTCTTGTACTAAACCCTGTATGGTGTGTATGACGATGGAATAAAGAAGCAGTTTCTGTATTTACCATGTCATACGGATGATCATCTTGCATTTCGAGTTATTCCTTACATCTTATATCCTATGTCAGAATTTTATCATCCTGACTAAATCATTGTCTTGTTTACCTAGGATGGTCAACACGCGCATTAACCCTGCTCCGCAAGAGCAGGCTGAAGGCAGTGAAGTCAGGGATGCAAATCTGCCTCATCCTCCTTCCCTAGCCGAGGTTATGATGGAAGCTGAGAGAAACAAGCGGGAGACCAACCGTTTGTTGGAGCGTATTGAACAGAACACGGCACACCATCAGAGGACTAATGTGGTGTCACTCAGTGATTTTATCAAATTACATCCACCCACGTTCCACCACTCCGTCGAGCCTCTCGACGCTGATGACTGGCTTCGCAGTATCTCTCACAAACTGCGTTCCGCGCTGGTAGTGGAGGCTGACAAGGTCACCTTTGCTGCATATCATCTTGAAGGCCCCGCCAGTCTATGGTGGGAAAATTATGGAGCTATGCGCCCAGCGGGCCATGTCACTACTTGGGCTGAATTCAGTGAGGCTTTCCGTGAACATCACATTCCGGAGGGTCTCATGGACCGTAAACGTGAGGAATTTTGCAATTTCACCCAAGGCCGACTCTCTGTGGAAGCTTACAGCAGGGAGTTTGGTAACCTCGCACGATATGCAACCGAGGAAGTTTCTACTGACGCCAAGAAGCAAGCAAGGTTCCGTAACGGACTTAGTCCTGAGCTTCGCCGCGACCTCCGTCTGCATGAGTGCACATCTTTTCAGAAACTTGTCAACAAAGCCATCAGTGCTGAAACTGGTCAGACTGACTATGACGCAACACGCAAGCATGGCCGTGACATGGGTTCCT
The DNA here is from genome assembly GCF_002162155.2 of Triticum dicoccoides. NCBI lineage: Eukaryota > Viridiplantae > Streptophyta > Magnoliopsida > Poales > Poaceae > Triticum > Triticum dicoccoides. Next base: position 803,820,840 of record NC_041383.1, read on the forward strand.
CATCCGGTGCTGGTCCTCAGAAGCGCCGCGTGTGGGTGCCCAACACCGCCCTGCCACCCAGGTTCACACCGAGGCCATCTTTCCAGGCGCCTCGCCCTGTTCAACAGTCTGCACCGGCCAAGCCCTATGGGGGTCCAACCAACAATGCTCCCCCACGTACCAGCTCCGTGACTTGTTTCAAGTGTGGGGAATCTGGCCACTATATGCGTGAGTGTCCCCAGACTAACCCCAACCAGTCTGCTAAAGCTGTTGGCCGTGGCAAGCTGACAGGAAAAGTAATCCACGCCAAGCCGGTCACCGCCTCACGTGGCCATGTCAACTGTATCTCTGCCGAAGAAGCTCAAGAAGATCCCAACGTCGTTCTCGGTACGCTTCTTGTTAATTGCCACCCGGCATCTGTTCTTTTCGATACAGGAGCCTCTCATTCATTTATATCCGAGAACTATGCTCGTTCGCATAACACTGCATTCTGTGACATGCCATCCACTATGGAAATTTCTACTCCCGGGTCTAGATGGCAGACCTCTAGGGTAAGTTATGGAAATGAAATCCAAGTCGACAGACTTGTTTTTCTTGCATCGTTGATAGCCCTTAAATCTTCAGATATTAATATCATTTTGGGTATGGACTGGATGTCGGCTCATCATGCCCAAATTGATTGCTTCTCTAGGACTGTTCAACTCACCCATCCTTCGGGGAAGATAGTCAATGTCTTGACCCGAATAGCCAAGCGACAATTATATTCTCTTAACGCTAGCCCTTTGCCAGACCTTGAGGACGTTCCGGTAGTCTGTGACTTCCCGGATGTCTTCCCAGAGGAATTGCCAGGTGTTCCACCTGACAGGGATGTTGAGTTCGTAATAGACCTCATCCCAGGAACCGTTCCGATTGCTAGAAGACCTTATAAGATGGCACCACTAGAACTAGCCGAGCTTAAGAAACAACTCGATGAGTCCTTGAAAAAGGGTTTCATCCGCCCTAGTTCATCTCCGTGGGCTTGCCCCCTCCTATTCGTCAAGAAGAAGGATGGTAGGACCGGATGGTTGTAGATTACCGACCTGTCAATTTGGTCACAATCAAGAACAAATATCCGCTTCCCAGGATCAACGACCTGTATGATCAGCTCGCTGGATCCTCAGTCTTCTCCAAGATGGATTTGAGGTTGGGCTACCATCAAATCAAAATTAGAAACGGGGACATTCCTAAAACGGCCTTTGTTACTCGTTATGGCCAATACGAGTACACCGTCATGTCCTTCGGTTTAACCAACGCTCCAGCCACCTTTTCTCGGTTAATGAACTCAATCTTCATGGAGTATTTGGATAAATTCGTCGTGGTTTACCTCGATGATATACTCATCTACTCCAAGAACGAGGAAGAACATGCCGAACATCTAAGGCTAGTGTTGAAGAAACTTCGAGAGCATCGCCTTTATGCCAAATTTTCTAAATGTGAATTCTGGTTGTTAGAAGTGACCTATCTGGGTCATGTAATATCTGGTAAAGGTATTGCTGTTAACCCTGAGCGAGTTCAAGCCGTCCTTAATTGGACTCCACCTGAATCGGTCAAGCAAGTTCGGAGTTTTCTGGGCTTAGCGAGCTATTGTCGTCGCTTTGTCGAGAACTTCTCCAAAGTTGCCAAACCTCTAACCGAACTCCTCAAGAAAGATAAGAAGTTCGAATGGACTCCACAATGTGAGCACAGCTTTCAGGAACTGAAAAGACGCCTGACCTCTGCTCCCGTACTGGTACCGCCAGACTTCTCCAAGGACTTTGTTATCTACTGCGACGCCTCGCGACAAGGACTAGGTTGCATTCTCATGCAAGATCGACATGTAATTGCCTACGCTTCACGGCAATTGCACCCACATGAGGAGAATTATCCTACTCATGATCTAGAGCTTGCAGCCGTAGTCTATGCACTCAAGACCTGGCGACATTACCTCCTCGGTAACCGTTGCAAGATATTCACTGATCACCAAAGTCTGAAGTACATTTTCACCCAACCGGATCTGAATCTCAGGCAAAGACGTTGGGTTGAGTTGATCACAGACTTCGACTTAGGAATAACCTACACCCCAGGGAAAGCCAACATCATGGCTGATGCGCTAAGTCCTAAATCTTATTGTAACAACCTGATGTTACAACAAAGTCAACCGCTTCTCCATGAGGAATTTCGGAAGCTTAACCTTCACATTGTTCCTCAAGGTTTTCTTTCCACCTTGGTAGCAAAACCTACTCTTACGGATCAAATCATCGCTGCCCAAAAGCGAGATAAGGGAATATCTAAAATCAAAGAGAACATTGCTAGCGGAGGTGCTAGTTGTTTCTCCACCAATGATCATGATGTTGTGTACTTTGAGAACCGTCTAGTGGTTCCCAAGAACCAGCATCTACGGCAGTTGATCCTTAAGGAGGCTCATGAATCTCCTCTCACTATTCATCCCGGTAGTACTAAGATGTATCAGGACCTACGCCAGAGGTTCTGGTGGACTAGGATGAAGAGAGAAATTGCTCAGTATATTGCTAATTGCGACGTCCGTCGTCGTGTAAAAGCAGAGCATCAACGGCCTGCTGGCACCCTTCCACCTTTACCTATTCCTGAATGGAAATGGGATAAAATTAGTATGGATTTCATTACCGTTTTTCCCAGGACCAAGAGAGGGAATAATGCTATCTTCGTCGTTGTCGATCGTCTTTCCAAAGTAGCCCATTTCCTACCTGTTCGTGAGAGTATAACCGCTAGTCAATTGGCAGACTTATACATCTCCCGAATAGTGTCTCTCCATGGTGTTCCTTTGGAAATTAACTCGGATCGAGGAAGTCTTTTCACCTCTCGATTTTGGGAAAGTTTCCAAAATGCTATGGGAACCCGTCTCTCCTTCAGCACCGCTTTCCACCCTCAGTCGAGTGGTCAAGTGGAACGCGTCAACCAGATTCTAGAAGACATGCTTCGAGCCTCTGTTATCTCATTCGGAATGGGTTGGGAGAAATGCCTTCCATTTGCCGAATTTGCTTACAACAACAGCTATCAATCTAGCTTGGGTAAAGCCCCTTTTGAAGTTCTCTATGGACGACGGTGTCGAACACCCCTTAACTGGTCAGAGACCGGGGAAAGACAATTCTTTGGCCCGGATATGATTCAGGAAGCAGAAGAGCAAGTTCGCATCGTTCGTGAAAAGTTGAAAACAGCCCAATCTCGTCAAAAGAGTCAATATGACCGAAAACATAAGGCTATGACTTTCGAGGTTGACGAGAAGGCTTATCTTCGGGTCACCCCTCTGAAGGGAACCCATCGTTTCGGTATCAAAGGCAAATTGGCTCCTCGTTACATTGGACCTTTTCGCATTCTCGCCAAACGAGGGGAAGTTGCCTACCAATTGGAACTACCTCCGCACCTCTCCAGAGTCCACGATGTCTTCCATGTTTCTCAACTCAGGCGTTGCTTCTCGGATCCTATCCGTGGAGTAGACTACGAAACGCTTGATCTCCAAGATAATCTTACATATCGAGAGTACCCCATTCGTATCCTCGATCGGGCCGAGCGTACCACTCGACGTCATAATATCAAGTTTCTCAAGGTTCAATGGTCGCACCATTCTGAGGATGAAGCAACTTGGGAAAGGGAGGATCGTCTTCGACTCGAGTATCCCGCCTTCTTCCCGGAGGAACCCAAATCTCGGGACGAGATTCTTTTGAGTGGGGGTGAGTTGTCACATCCTAGTTAGCCATGCATTAGAGTGTTGCATCATGTTTACTTTTTCATCAGAAACTTGAAATGGGGATGACAGAACCCCCAGTCCCCTCTGAAACCAACTAGGGTTTACTAAAAAAACTTTTTCAATGAACCTGAAATGCCCTTCTAAAATGCCCATCATTTTTGTCTTGGTTCAGAACCTCTGCCAAAAGTGGTGCACATTTTCCTAGGCCATCTTAGGGTTTTTGAATTAAATCATAAATATTTGAATTTGGGCATTTAAAATTATATAAAATATTTAAATGCTCAAATATCTCCAAACTAAAATGTTTCATGTTGGAAATAATCCAACTATGGACCAGGAGTAATTTGGTGATTTTAGGAGTTGCCTAAGTATTTTATTTAATTCAACAAAGTTGCAGAAGTATTAAAAAAACAGAAACAGAAAGAAAATGGGAAAAGCTTACCTGGCGCCTGCTCCCGGCCCACCTGCCGGCCCAGCCCCGCACTGCTCCAGCGAGCTGCTTGCCGGCCAGGCAGGCAGGCAGGTGCCCGATGGCGACCGCAGCGTGCGCCACGCACCTGCTCGCCGCCTCGCCGCTCCCCTCGCCCGGTGACGTCGTGGATCAGCCTCCCTCGCTCCCCCGAACTCCCCAGACACCCCCTCTCCTCTCCAGCTCCTCCCCCTCGCGCTCCCCCGCCATGGCCGACGCCACCATCGCCGTGCCTTCGTCGTAGCCGTGCTCCCCGCCGCCCGTGCGTCCTCTCACCGTGTCCAGGAGCTCCGCCGCTGTCCACTTCATCGAGCAGCCGAGCCCCGAGCGCTCGCAACGCCCGAGTCCACCGCAACGACCTCGCCCGAACCGTCGTTGCCGGAGATCCCCTTCAACGCCGTCGTCGCTCCGGTCCATCTCCGGCCGCACCAAGGACTCCGTCGCACTCACTGTGAGCTTAGCCATCTTCCCCTCCCTTCCGTTCTTGCTCCCGAGCCGTGTAGCAACCTCCCGGAGCTCAACCGCACCCACCGCCGTGGAGCTCGTCGCCGACGTGCTCCCGGTCACCCTCCGGCCACAAACTGGTGTCCATCATGCTCACCGTGTCACTTAGCATCTAGCTAGCCACTCCCCGAGCCTCACCGACCCCTCTAGCATCAAGTTCGTCTTCGGCCGAACCCCGGTGGCCGCCAAAGTCGTCGCCGGCGCCAACTCCGGCCACCCCGACCCCAACGGACTCCACCAAGAGCTGCGGCTCGTCCCCAGCTCCACTCCGGTGGTCTCGGCGACCCATTTGGTGGCCGGAACGACCAAAACCACTTCCGCCGCCGCGTCGGGCTCGCCGGCGGCTAAACGCCGGTGCAGCCGACCCGGGTTTGACCACGGGTGGGCCCTGGTTGACTCCCCTGAGTCAATGACAGGTGGGGCCCAGCCCTGTTAATTAAACAGGTTTAGTTTTAATTAACTTTAATTAAATTAATCACCCTGACACGTGGGACCCACTGTCCGGTTTGACCTGGACCAGTTCCGTTGACCTGCTGACGTCACACTGACGTCAAGCTGACGCAATAATTGATTTTCTGGAATTAATCTAATATAGGAAATTCCAGAATATAATTTAAACTTCAAAAATTCATAACTTTTATTCTGTAACTCCAAATCAGACAAATTATATATGAAAAATGATCAGAAAAATCCAATCTATCCATCTGTACTATTTTCATGCATGACTAAACAAGTTAACTTGATGTTTAATGCAGAACAAGGAAAAGCACTTTAAAAGGCCATGTTTGAGTTTGAAATTTGAATCTTGATTCAAATTGGTTCAAACCCTTCTGGTTTTAGTTACATTAGCCCAACACACTCATATTGCCATGTTTCATGCATGCATCATATTGTTGCACATTGTTGGTGTCCTTTGCGACAGGTTCTGCCTCCGAGGAGTACCGTGATTACCCTAACGAAGAACCGTATCAGTGCATCGAACCATCAGGCAAGCAACCAACCATTTGATCATATCGATACAATCCCATGTTCTCGCTCCTGCTCTCTTTTACTGCATTAAGACAACGCGTTTCAAACTGCTCTGTGCTACGGTAGTTGAACCCATTTCCTCTGCGTGACCTGTCATTGCCACAATAACTAGATGAAACCCACTAGCATGTGTAGGAGTTGTATGAGCCATATGTATGTGTTGTTCCTACCTTGCTATGCCTGCTATGCTTAGAGTCGTGTCAGGTCTGGTTCATCTGGGTGATGGGCTAGAGTGAAATGATTATGTCGCTAATGAGAGTGGTGTGGTGAACACGATTTGGTAAAGGTATCGATGAGAGGCCATGTAGGAGTACATGGTGGGTTGTTTCATTGAAGCCGACCTTAAGCACTGAGATCTGTATGTGTGATTTAAGATACAGCTACTACCATGCATTGGGCCCTGAAATATGACCCCGCTCGACTTCTTATTCACCCTAGCTCTCTGTCCAGGAGTTGCAAGTAGTTTCTGGTGTTTGTAGCCTACTGGAGGCCATGGACAGTGCTGACCATAGGGGTGGGCTGTGATGCGGTAGGTACGTGGCCGGGTGTACCGAATACCCGTTAGGTATCTCGGGAACCCTGTTCACATCGTTCGGGGCCGTATGAGAAACCTCGGCCGGACTCCCTGCGGATGGAACCTGGATAGGCGATAAACCTGGACTAGAGGCTTAAGTGTTTAGGTAGGTCGTGGTCTACACCCACGTCGGCTTTCGCTTGAAGTCTGCCGAGCACATGTCGTGTGCAGATGCTAAGTGGTGGAAACATGTATGAAGAAGTACACCCCTGCAGGGTTATCATAATCTATTCGAATAGCCGCGTCCGCGGTAAAGGACTACTTGGTTGCCTATACAGTTCATAGACAAGTAAATGGAAACTGCTAAAAGCCTCAAGATAAGTGTGAGTGCCGAGGATGGCTCTTCCGTAGGAAGACGGAGGCGGATCCTCGGTAGTGTATTGAAGTGGTGAGTAGTGGACTCGTGTGCGCAAAATCATTTCAACTTGAAGTATCGTAGGATAGTCTAGCCAAGAGTCAAAGCTGGCTTGCTGCAATAACTCCACCAACCCTTCTTGATAATATGCATGTATGTAGGATCTGATGTAAGTCTTGCTGAGTACCTTTGTACTCATGTTGCTATAATTTACATTTTTTACAGAAGACGCTGCAACCCCTTCTGATGGGTTCTATGTAGACGTTGACATCAACGAGTAGGCTAAAGGCCCAGGTGGTGACCCTGAGCTTGTGAAGGACCACGTAGTATAGTTAGGCTTTCCAAGCCTCTTTTATTTTACTAGTTGTCTGTACTCAGACAAGTTACTTCCGCTGCTGGTTTGTATGACTGTATGACTTGAATGTTGGGTCGTGAGACCCGTACCTTTGTGTATGTTATGTATGGCTCCCTGAGCCTTAAATAAAGTACTTGTGTCGTAGAGTCATGTTGTGATGCTTCGTTGTATTTGCACATATCGAGCATATTGTGTGTATGATTGAAATGCTTGGTATGTGTGGGGTCTGACTATCTAGTTGTTTATCTTTAGTAGCCTCTCTTACCGGGAAATGTCTCCTAGTGTTACCGCTGAGCCATGGTAGCTTGCTACTGCTCTGGAACACTTAGGCTGGCCGGCATGTGTCCTTCTTCGTTCCTGTGTCTGTCCCTTCGGGGAAATGTCACACATTGAGTACCAGAGTCCTGTTAGCCCGCTACAGCCCGGTTTACCGGAGTCCTGCTAGCCCAGTGCTACAGCCCGGACCCACTTGCTGATGACCGACACGTTCGAAGCTGGGTCATGGATGCCTGTCCCTGTAAGTCTGTGCCACTTTGGGTTTACGACTAGTCATGTCAGCCCGGGCTCCTTATCATATGGATGCTAGCGACACTATCATATACGTGAGCCAACAGGCGCAAACGGTCCCGGGCAAAGGTAAGGCGACACCCGTGGGGAAACCGTGCGTGAGGCTGCAAAGTGATATGAGGTGTTACCGGCTAGATCGATGTGACATCGAGTCGGGGTCCTGACAAAATTGGACGGGCCCGGAGTGGTTCTTTTAAATGGCTTCTTCCGTTGACCGGGTTTGGAGCCTCGGAATCCGGCGTTGACTGCCGTATCCTCAGTGCTGTCACTGTTAATGCGGCGTTTGTTTTTGTTTTGACGCGACCTGCAATTGCGGTCCTTGGTATCCGGACTGCCAGCATTTTTACTGAGGTTGTTTCTGCGAGCTAGCCAGCTATCCTCTCCCGCACAGAAGCGGGTCATGAGTGATGTGAGGGCTGCCATGGATTTTAGCTTTTCCTGTCCTAGGTGCCGGGCCAGCCACTCGTCGCGGATGTTATGTTTGAAGGCAGCGAGGGCCTCTACATCCGGACAGTCGACGATTTGATTTTTCTTTGTTAAGAACCGTGTCCAGAATTGTCTGGCCGATTCATCTGGCTGCTAGATTATGTGGCTTAGGTCATCTGCGTCTGGTGGTCGCACATATGTGCCCTGGAAGTTGTCGAGGAATGCGGCTTCCAGGTCTTCCCAACACCCAATTGACTCTGCGGGCAGGCTGTTGAGCCAATGCCGAGCTGGTCCTTTAAGCTTGAGCGGGAGATATTTGATGGCGTGAAGATCGTCGCCGCGGGCCATATGGATATGAAGGAGATAATCCTCGATCCAAACCGCGGGGTCTGTTGTGCCATCCTAGGATTCAATGTTAACGGGTTTAAACCCTTCAGGGATTTGATGATCCATTACTTCGTCAGTGAAGCATAGTGGGTGTGCGGCGCCTCTGTATTGAGCAATATCATGACATAGCTCAAGAGAGCGTTGTCTGTTGTGTTCGGCCCGGCCGGAGTTGTTGTATCCGGTGCGACGGTATTCGTCGTGGGTCTTGGGGCGCCCACGTGATCCATAGATAGATCTGGATTGTCTTGCCTTGTCCTCTAATATATCCCGCAAGTCCGGCGCGTTCCCCCGTGGCTTTGTACTTTTTGAGCGGTGCCGGGGTACGGTTTTGGTGGAGGGCTTAGATGCCTCTCTGTCGCGGCCACGAGGTGGTCGGTCTGCCGTATTGTGCGCTGGTGATGAAGGTTTGTATGCTTCCTCCTCTAGTCGGGGGAGCAACTTGCGTTTTGGGTAGCTTTTGGAGGGGCGTTCAAGTTCATACTCTTCGGCCGCGAGGACCTCGGTCCATCTGTCGGCCAGCAGGTCTTGATCAGCTTGAAGCTGTTGCTGCTTTTTCTTTAGGCTATTTGCTCTGGCCATCACCCTGCGTTTGAAATGCTCTTGTTCGACGGGATCCTCAGGATCGACGAATTCGTCGTCGTCGAGGCTTGCCTCGTCCCCGGAGGGAGGTATGTAATTATCATCCTCGACCTCTTCGTCTGCCGCTCTCTCATGAGGGCTTGCTTCTGCATCCTCCTGCGCTGAATCTTGCTAGAGGGGGTTGTCTTCGGCACTTTCTGGGGTGTTGTTATCTCCTGTGCCGGAATCTCCATTCTTGCTGAGGCGGGATTTAGAGCGGCACCGCTGACGTTGGCGCTTGGGCTGTTTCTTTAAGGAATCTGCCTCTGCAGTTTCTTCGTTGTCCCCATCTTTTGTGGTGTCCACCATGTATATGTCGTATGACGAGGTGGTCTTCCAGTGACCTGTAGGCGCTGGTTCTTGATCGTCTCCGGCATCGTCGTCCATACCGTCGATGTCTTCGGAGTTGTAGTCTAGTACGTCGGTTAGATCATTGACAGTGGATACAAAGTGGGTGGTGGGTGGGCTTTGAATTTCTTCGTCGTCCGCATCCCAACCATCCTGGCCGTAGTCCGGCCAGGGCTCTCCGAATAGCGAGAGATGCTTTAGCAATTTTAAGATGTCGCCAAAGGGTGAGTGCTGAAAGATGTCCGCAGCGGTGAACTCCATGATCGGCGCCCAATCGGATTCGATTGGCAGGGGCGCAGGAGGTTCGGAGTCCGGCAGGGTGTCCGGCACCTCGGAGTCACCAGCTTCATAAGGGACGAGGTCAGTGTTCGGCTCCATCGCCGTGGAAGTTGCAGTTCCCGAGGCGGTGTCCAGCCACCCGTCATCGATCTGCGCGATCGGCTCTGGACTATGGGTCGGAGCAGATTCGTGTGCGGTCTCCAAGGTACTGTCCGGCGGCAGAGTTAGGTCGTGCCCATCGTGACAGTGCGGCACGCTCGGCTACGGCTCGGATCCGTCGAAGATCAAGTCTCTGCGGATATCAGCCGTGAAGTTTAGGCTTCCAAACCTGACCTGACGGCCAGGGGCATAGCTTTCGATCTGCTCCAGATGGCCAAGCGAATTGGCCCGCAGTGCGAAGCCGCCGAATACGAAAATTTGTCCGGGGAGAAAAGACTCGCCCAGGACTGCGTCGTTGTTGATTGAAGGAGCCATCAAGCCTATCGGTGACGACACAGAGGAACTCTCAATGAAAGCACCAATGTCGGTGTCAAAACCGGCGGATCTCGGGTAGGGGGTCCCGAATTGTGCGTCTAGGCGGATGGTAACAGGAGACAAGGGACACAATGTTTTACCCAGGTTCGGGCCCTCTTGATGGAGGTAAAACCCTAGGTCCTGCTTGATTGATATTGATAATGTGGGTATTACAAGAGTAGATCTACCACGAGATCAAGGAGGCTAAACCCTAGAAGTTAGCCTATGGTATGATTGTTGTAATGGTTGTTGTGTCCTACGGACTAAAGCCATCCGGTTTATATAGACAACGGAGAGGGCTAGGGTTACAGAGAGTCGGTTACAATGGTAGGAGATCTACATATCCATATCGCCAAGCTTGCCTTCCACGCCAAGGAAAGTCCCATCTGGACACGGGACGAAGTCTTCAATCTTGTATCTTCATAGTCTTGGAGTCCGGCTGACGATGATAGTCCGGCTGATGATGATAGTCTGGCTATCCGGACACCCCCTAGTCCAGGACTCCCTCAACCACAGTACATCGGTAGATGCACATGGTGCTGGTGCGTCCACTGTCCCGTGCAACCCATTAGCTGTTGTTAATCTAAGGCCCTGTTTGGTTAAAAACTCCCTAGTCCCTACCTGCTTGGTTCCAGGGACTAAACATGGACTAGAGGTTATTAAATGACATGATAAAAGACCATGTTACCCCTAGTAATGAACTAATAGAAACAAGGTGCAATGCGTGGCAGGGGCAACTGTTGGAAAAAGTCCCAAAAAGACTCCCTCGGTGTCTTCTTTCTTTAGTCCCAAATGCCCACTTTTAGTCCCGAAAAGTCCCTCCTGTTTGGTTTAGATGTGACTGACATAGAGTTTTTTTAGTCCCTACACCAAAATGTCCCTATAAACAAACACCCTGTAATAATGCCGCTGGAAAATTGATGCAATGCCACAGTTAAAAGCAAATTACATGTTTAACGAATTTTATTGTTAATATAATCTCTATGTTAATATTAATCAATGCCACCATTTGAGAAATGCTACTGTCTTGCTTTATTTCCCATTTAGATAAGGTAGATGCTTCTTTTTATTGGCTTCTGTGTCATCCACCGTTATTGACCATTAATTGTTTCCTTTGCACCTCTGTGTAAACAGGATTATCTACTTCACCTTGTTGCCATTGTGACCTCTTGTTGCACTACACAAAACACTTTTGTTTTAAGAGTGTTTTGTGCAGTTCAACCAAAATGTCACACCAACAACGTTGCTTGATTGCTTGATCTTAGTGGAACTGCACAAGAGGAGATCTTACTTCCTATCCGTTAAGGCGAATTTCATTCAGATCTTCTTCTTGTGATTTGTTTAAATTATGCATCATGAGAGGTCAGTACTAGCCTTCTTTCACATGATTCTCCAGTGTGCTTTCATATGTTGTGCTACTTGTATGATAATGTTGCTTGATTTTAGTGAACTGCACAAATGGAGACAAGACTTCCAATCTGTATGTGCACCGTAATATCCTATTGAGGTAAGATAAGGATATTTCACAACTGCAAGCCTGTATTTTGCCACTTTCATCAGAAAATTAAGTTTAGTACTATACTTGTGCTCCCTAATTGACATGCCAAATCTTACATTAAAGGCAAAGCTTGTCTGCTATTGAACCAAGTGATGAAGGGGAAGAACAAGTGGAAGAAAAACAAAAATCAACTCGCGGTGCTGTAATGAAGCACTTGAACTATGATGGCAGAAGTAATGATATAGTTTTGCATCTTAATTTATTGCTATGGCTGGAACGAGCAATTGTTCTGCCACTGAGTTGATGCCATACGTAATTATCTCTACTTTTGCAAACAGGGATCTTCTTTGAAGATACCATATATTTTAGTGGAAGAGCACAAGAAGATGTTGGAAACATTAAACTAATCAAGGAGTATATAGTAAGCATGGCCACCCCCGTGGATAGCAACAGATGGTTCCCGAGAAGTGCTTCATCTGTATGCCCTACACAATCAGCCTCCTGACAAATGTTGGTACTCACCCACTGATTTCATCCATATGATTGAGCTTTGTCATCTCTATTGGTGTTGTGCTACTGTTTAGATACTGTCATGAAAACGTGGTATTGTCCTTGAGAAGTGCTTCACCTGTGTTGTTTTAAATATTTCCTTTCCTTTTTTTCGAGCAAACAGGGATCATCTTCTTCTGAAGAAGAATATGGAGTACGTGAAGTGACTAGTTTCGATTATGCCAGGATGAAGAAGCCCTGTCTATCTTCTCATCAGAAGGAGAAGTTGAAGGATGGTTACATTACTCCCCACAAGACCAAACTAACTTCAGCTCAGAAGGACTGAAAAATCTCCATTTTTTCCTGTGATGCGCGAGTACAATGTTGTTCTAGGATTCTTTCTGCCGAGTTCCATTTTTCTAAGAGTGTGCTCTACATGGACCATGTATGTGTCTGTTGAAACTGTCAATTCATAGTACAGTTTTCTTTATACTAATCACTTTTTTGTATTTGTGCAAACAGGGGTGCTCAGCTTGATTTCAACGGGAACTGCACAAAATGTTCATGAATACATCGAATCATTCATTTCCACCACAAGAAAGGAGGTTCCCATAAGTTCAAGGTGTTGCAACATATAAGGGCGAAATCATACAAGCTACGCGCGAATTTGGTTGATTTTGGTGGAACTGCACAAAAAGAACAGCTGGTTTATTTAGCACAAGGTGCCATGTCAATGTCCGAACTGATGGCAAACCCTGCCCATTCCACAATCATAGGCATTTGATATTTTGCAATGGGACAACCTTGTCAAATTTTGCTCATTGATTTTAGTGAGATATGCGTTTGATATTTTCGAATGGGACGCCCTTTGCTGTCAGCAGCGGCGATCAATTTTTTCTTTATTCTTTAGTTATGAAGTAAATATTGCCTCTCACATGTGAGTCGCTGAGATGCATAATCATCGATTTTTTGAATGTTCTCTATGATTTCCCAGGCCTGTGTGTTTGATTGCAATGGATAGAAACGCTAAAAAGCTGCTCAAACTCTTTGTACTCCTTCTATTCCTTTTTACTTCACACATTGTGAAAGTGCATACTTTTTTGTATAAGATTGGTCAAAGTAGAGATACTTTGACTGTAGACAAAACTTGTATGCAAACTAGAAAGGACCGGAGGGAGTACATGTGAAACTGCTGCAAACGTGGTGATCACCCTGGGAATAATGCTAGTACGTATTGTTTTGCATGTTCATCCAATGCTAGTGATACTGGAATTCGAACTAATCAAAATAAATTCATTCATACACGGTCGGATTTCATATAAACATGTCGGATTTCATTACATTTTATACATTCTTCAACTAAAAAGGGGTGTTTGCGGCCTCATGCATCTCCTAGATGCACAGGCCGGGGGTCATCCTCCTTTTCTAAAAAAACTAAAAAGGGGTGCGCTGGAGGTATAATTAATGAACCGAAGCTACCCACCTGTGTCCCGCTGAGCCGAACAGAAGCTTCAGTGAATTAATTGCAGGTGCAGTTGCATGACTGACATGTGGCCTGTTGGGCCCACGTGTCAGTCAGCCAACTGCACCAGCAGTTAAGTAGAAGCAGCGTTCTTCTCCAGCACAGCTCTCCGACTCCACGTCGCCGCCAAGAAGCTAACCGGCCGTCAATGGTCAAACCGCCTAGCTTGGCTTCAACCGGAGGGTAGCAGCGGTGGCCTTACTTGGACCCGAGCGGCGGCGACCTACCGTGTTCTACTCTTCCTCGTTTTCTGTGTGGCGCGGACTCGTTGGTAGCGGGGCGGGGCCTTGGCGGAGCCGGCGATGTCCTCTATCATGTTGCTAGCGGGCGGCGCCTCACCGGAGCGGTGGAAATCCTCCCCCACGTTACCGGCAGGGTGGGGCCTCGGCTGAGCCGGCGATGACCTTTGCCTCATTGTTGGCGGGGCGAGGCCTCGGCGGAGGCGGCGGTGTCCTCTGCCTCATTGTTGGCGCCGCGGGGCCTCGGCAGAGCAGGGCGTCGTCGACGCCAGCAGAGCGGGGACTCGTCGGAGCCAGCATTGTCCTCTGCCTCATCCTCGGTCTCGCCAAACAGCGCCTCGCCCGCTTCATCGCCCTCTTTGCTAGCCTCTTTGTAGGTGACCGCAGCCTTCGCCACCCGCATGTGGTACCTCTAGCACTCGAGGTGGCCCTTGCGGGCGGAGCGGTACGAGTCGAGCAGCACCTCCTGCTCCGCCCGCTCCGTGGCGATCTGCTCCTCCGCCTGCAGGTGCTCCTCGAGGAGATGGTGGTTGTAGGCGGCGTCGGCCTGCGCCTCCCAGAACTGCTCCTCACGCATCTGCCTCATCTTGTCCATATATCGGGCACGGGCCTCGCCGATGGTCATGGTGCAATGCACCGGCGAGGATGGCGCTAAGGAGGGGGTTGGCGCCGGATCATGGACTACCATGTTCTCCATTGCGACGTCGTCGTCCTCTGGCTGCCTGCCGGCCAGCCGGTCGGCAGCAATGGCTTCCATCTCCTTGTGGTCCATTGTCCGCCCGTCCCGAAGAGCGCTGGAGCACGAGGAAGCCATTGTGGGCAGTAGTGGTCTGGACAGGAGAAAGGGAACAGATGCGGATGACTGCGGCTATGGCTGGCGCAACAGTTTATATAGCAATGGTGGGCGGGTGGAGGGACGGACGTGTGGCACCGGAGTAGTGGTCTCGGCAACCCCATACCATTAATGTATGTGGCAGATGGACGGACGGACAACACTTGTGTCGTTTGAAGGCGGAGCAATCACCTACACCGGGAAGTGGGGCGGCCGGCGGTGACTATTTCGGGCGGAAAGCGCGCGCGGGCGAGGAGATGCCTTTACTTGGATAGGATGACAATGGGGACCCACCAGGTCCATAGCCTCACATACGCAAGTGCCTCCTTATTATATAGGGCCAATTCCAGTTCTGCCCCTAACTCGAACCCACTACTCAGTTTTGCCCCTAGTTTTTGGGTATGCTCAGTTTTGCCCCTCCGCCGTCAGTGCCACTTATAGAAATGCCCCTCCGCTCCGTTTCCGTCTAGTCAAAGCCGTTTGACCGCTCTATGGCCGTCTCCTTGACATTTTTGCCCCTGACTCCATGTCTCACTTACTGGTGGGGTCCATTCTCAAAAAACAAAACAAAAACCCGTTCTCTCACCCCTCTCTCTCACACACACTTATAGGTGGGCCACGGGACCCACCGCCAAGGTCAAAATTGGTCCATGGCGAGGCATGCCTGGCCGTGAGCGGCTCGCTCACCGGCGGCTCAGCGTAGGTGGCGGGACGACCGCGAGAGGAGGGCCCAAGGCACGCAGTGTATCTGCGCGACGCATGCCGAGCGAGTTGGGCGCCACAACGGTTGGTGGTAACATGCGCGCGCGACCACCTGAGTTTGGTCATGGCGGCCGGCTTCATGCTGGGAGCTACAGGCGCAGAATCAAGAGGGGGAAGAGGGCGTTAGGGGCGCGACCTTACAACGATGGCGAAACGGATGTCAGGGAGGTCCACGGTGGCTTGGGCGGTCAAATCTAGGAGGTCAACGACGACAACCATAGAGGAGGACGGGGTCCTGGGCGTCGTCTACGGGTGTCCCCTGGCCGATTCACCGCGTGGGCTGGACGAGAGCTGGCCTGCGGTGCTCATGGACATGCTCCTTTGTCTCGAGCTAGCTTCTAGCAGAAGGAATCGTCCAATGTGTTTTAACAACATCGAATCGAATGCGGCGGTCTGAGGTCGAGGTGGGGAAGATGTGCCGTGTCACTCGGCGCTGATCATCTCTCCTCAAATTAGTTGGCTTTTAGGATGAGGGCATCTCGTAAGAGCTTCCTGGCGAGGTGGAGGCGCTTGGGGTTGCCGTTGGCCACGAGGAGACGAAGGCAGCGGCGATGGTGGCGCTCTTCAGAGGTGAGAGAGGGAGGGAGGGAGAGAGGGATGGAGGGAGGGCTGCCATGCGCGGGGAGATAGCGGCGGCAGCGCATGGTCTCTGGGCAGCCGGCTGTCGCCGGAGTTGAGAGAGAGAGGGGCCGTGAGGTAGAGGGAGATTGGTGGGAGGTGAGAGAGAGGCCATGAGGGGCCCACATCTAAGTGAGAGGGAGAGAGGGGTGAGAGAAATAGTTTTTCCTTTTTATTTTTTTGAATGGGTCCCACATGTAAGTGACACACGGAGGGAGGGGAAATATGTCCAATAAACGCCCCATAGACGGTCAAAGACCTTTGACCGAACGGTAACGGCACCGAAGGGTATTTTTATAAGGGGAACTAACGGCGGAGGGGCAAAACTGAGCATACCCAAAAACTAGGGGCAAATCTGAGTAGTGGGTTCGAGTTAGGGGCACAAATGTAAATGTCCCTATTATATATATATATATATATATATATATATATATATATATAACTATAATTTATTTTGCTTCCTCCTGGTTTCCTGACATCACGGTCCCACACCATTGTTAACCTATGTACTCCCTCCTTTCCAGTTTATAAGGCTTATCTCAAAATTTTAGTTTTTCCATTTTATAAGGCTCAATTTGGTTGTTTTCCATCACATGTTTAGATTCGAAGGTGCATTAAATCATTGCATGCAAGTATTAAGAGAAAATTGACCAATGCATGTACTTTATGCATGCATGCATTGCAATTAATGCATTGATAAACATAATTTTTTGAGGATAACAAGAGCATTAATTAGGTGCTTTTGCAAAACTACAAAAAGTATTCCACCACTCGCCATCTACCTTGATTGGTGAGATTTCTGAACTGAGCATTATAAACCGGAAAGGAGGGAGTAGTCAATAAACGAGATAATTGCACAAGAAGCGGCCGACAGCTAGGACCAAGCAGCTCGAGCAGTATTTGTGTTTTTGAGGTGTGAGCACTGCAGAGTTTTTTGATGTTTACCCCAGATATTAATTTTTCTCCTCTGAACAACAACGAAAACATCGCTGCAGGTATTAACTGGGTGGGCTGTGGCCCGTCTAGCCCAGGCTAGATATCCAGCCCAGATATTAATTTTTTTCAAGCTGAAAATGGCTAGCCCAGCTATACTTTTTTTAGGAATACCCAGGCAAGGTCAAGTTGTTATTCTCCGCCCTGCTGGGCTGCAAATCTTTCCTAGGAGGGATGCATTAGGCTTAACAAGAAAATTGGCTTTAAGAAATAATAAATGGGATGTAATTATAAAAACTTGATAGTAACTATAAAAAAATGCACCAAACAGTGATTACTTTATAAAATATTATTTTTGGAATATTGAAAATTTTAATTTCATTAATTGTTGCGAGTGCAATGTTTCGTTGGACTTTTACATAATATACATTTATATTGAAATTGTATTTAATCTGACTAGAAATTTTGGATAAAAATATTCAGATCCCATCAAAATGTGGGAAATTTTATTGAATTCTATTTTGAACGGTTGGTTGAACTGGGTTGTACTTTTAACAAACTGTAAATGGGTTGTAGTAAATTCCATTAGAATTTAAAAATGGACCACACATTCTTACAAATCTCAAATGGGCTATAAGTTCTCTGCCACACACTTCTGGCCTTACTAAGTTGATGCGTCCCCTAAAAAAACAGAGTTGAGGCGTATGCAAGGCTTTGTCAACTTATAGTCAACACACGGTTCTAGCAGCAGTGGCCGTTGGATGTCCATCCAACGGATGTTGTGCTTCTTCTTCAATCTCAGATATTCTAGCTTCACCTGCCCAAAAAATGATTCCTCCCCCTGACATCTGGGGCGCACCATTTCGGAATCTGACCTGTGGGCCTACTAAGTTGACGTAACAAGGGCTTTGTCAACTTAGTCAATATAAACGATTCTAGCTGCAGTGACCGTACGATGTCCATCCAACGGCCGTCGTGCTTCTTCAACCTCTGGTCTTCTTGCTCCAGCCGCCGAAAGCAGCGTCGGTCATGCCGCCTGCTCCTGCCTCCCGTGGTCGGCTATGCTGCCACGGAGGCCTCAGCGACCCCTACTACTCCCACCACTGGCCAGGCCATCCCTCCACTCACCCACACCCCCTGTTATTCTGCGGTGACGGGAGCCATTCGAACCAGTGAACCCTCGTACTCCTCTCCGCGGGTGCATCCACTACCGCGTCTTCCCCGGCTCCGCGTCGTCCCCTTCCTAGGCCTCGCCGTCGTCCACCGCCATGGTGCTCTTGGCACGGCGTGGTCAACGTGGTCAAGGAACGACTTCCATCTGACGTGGACTGTACGTGGAGAGGCTTACAGCTGGGTCCACGGGAGCCGCAAGGAAGTGCCTCCTTATTACGCGCAAAATAATTATTCCTCCACCTGAAAGCGGGGACCCACCGGACGGGCCATCGTATTTTGTGAAAAAATGATTCGCCCCCTGACTGCTGGGACCCACGAGCTACATCTTCGCACGCAAGGAAGTGCATCTGAAAAAAAAACGATTCGCCCCCCTGACTGCTGGGACCCACCAGCTACATCTTTGCACGCAAGGAAGTGCGTCCGAAAAAACGATTTGCCCCCCAACTGT
>NC_041383.1:803839744-803840646 GCF_002162155.2 Triticum dicoccoides
GATTCGCCCCCCTAACTGTTGGGACCCAGCAGCTACACCTTCGCACACAAGGAAGTGCGTCCGGGCAAAAGAAAAACGATTCGCCCCCCTGACTGCTGGGACCCAGCAGCTACACCTTCGCACGCAAGGAAGTGCATCCGGGCAAAAAAAATGATTCGCCCCCCTGACTGCTGGGACCCACCAGCTACATCTTCGCAGGCAAGGAAGTGCCTGACAGTAGAGACCCACCTGGTCGAAGCGTACGTAGCGTTGTCATCCTGGTCGCGAACGTGTACATACATATTGGTCGATGTAGAGGCACACATGTGTCATAGTAGAGGCGCGCACGTGTCGTAGTAGAGGCACGCACATAGCATGTACACGTACGTACAGCGGCCAGGGTGCAAGAAAGAAAATACGGCCACGAATGTGTACATACGGGTGGGGTCTCATATGCCTAGTCGCGCATACATGCTGCGAGGGCTCGTGTTCATGGGGAGGCAACGGAATGTGTCGTGTTCATGGGGAGGCAACGGAATGCGTCGTGTTCATGGGGAGGCAACGGAATGCGTCGTGTTCATCGGGAGGCAACGGAACGCGTGGGAGCTAACCGGCTTGGATGAAACAGGCGATGGAAACGAGGCCTGGCGTACCGCAGAACGGAGGAAACGGCCTTGTGTTCGATCGGCCACGTTCGGAACGGGGTCCTGTTGATCGGGAGGGGTGTGGCGTACCACAAAATGGAGGAAACAGACCTGCTATGATCAAAATGGGGGTCCTGTGATCGGGAGGGGTGTGGCGTACCGCAAAACGGAGGAAATGGACCTCCTACGGTCGAAACAGGGTCCTGTTCATCGGGAGGGGTGTGGCGTACCGCAAAACGGAGGAAACGGGCCTCCTACGGTCGAAACGGGGCCCTGTTG
>NC_041383.1:803841205-803876994 GCF_002162155.2 Triticum dicoccoides
ATCCAATCGATCGGCTTCAGTTACCAGCAGTAGCGAAGGAATCGCTCCATCGGGTTTAGTTAACAGCCACGATCGATCGCTCGGGTTCAGTAACGCGTAGCCTATAGTGCAATCGCTCAAGTTCAGTTAGATCCCAACGCCTCGCTCGGGTTCAGTTGGAGCCAACGCCTCGCACACACGCACGTACGTGTACGAGAGAAACTCGCATCGCTCAGCCCCCGACCTCCCACCGTAACCGGCAACTCCCCGAAATTTTCCTACCCCTTGCTTCTACCACGATTTTTTCCGTCCTGGACGGCCCAAAGAATGTCATGCAGCTGCGTCTCCGGCCCGCCCAGGATGAAAAGCCCATTTTCTGTCATGATTTTTTGTCATAGAAGTAGGAGCCCACCACATCTATGATGATACCGGGTTCTGTCACAATTATCGTCATAGAAGTGTCATATGTAATATAGAAAAAAAATCGTTTGGCCGAAAATGTCATGGATGTATCTTTTTTTGTAGTGGGAGTACTTGCTCAGCTTTAGTAGCAACCATAGAAGCATATTTGCTAATGAGTTGGAGTTCACCTTTAACTTTAGCCAAGTTATCGCTTACGCGTCCTATCTCGAAAGCATTATTCTGTAACTCTCTACCAACATAAGCATTAAAACTTTCTTGTCTAGCCATAAAGTCATCAAATTCATCTAAGCAAGGGCTATGAAATTTAGTAGAGGGTATTTCAACTTTATCGTATCTATAGAGAGAATTTACCTTTACTACCTATGTCGGGTTATCAAGACAATGTGGTTCTTCAATAGGCGGTATATTAAGACCATGTATTTCTTCAATAGGAGGTAAATTATTAACTTCTTCAGCTTTAATACCTTTTTCTTTCATTGATTTCTTTGCCTCTTGCATATCTTCAGGACTGAGAAATAAAACACCTCTCTTCTTCGGAGTGGGTTTAGGAATAGGCTAAGGTGTTGGCTCAATTGGTTCAGGAATTGCCTCAGGAATTGGCTCAGGAAGAGTCCAATTATTTTCATTAGTCAACATATTATTCAATAATATTTCAGCTTCGTCAACTGTTCTTTCCCTGAAAACACAACCAGCACAACAATCCAAGTAGTCCTTGGAAGTATCGGTTAGTCCATTATAAAAGATATCAAGTATTTCATTTTTCTTGAGAGGATGATCAGGTAAACCATTAAGTAACCGGAGAATCCTCCCCCAAGCTTGTGGGAGACTCTCTTCTTTGATTTGCACAAAATTATATATTTCCCGCAAGGCAGCTTGTTTCTTATGAGCGTGGAAATATTTAGTAGAGAAGTAATAAATCATATCCTGGGGATTACGCACAAAACCAGGAGCAAGAGAATTATACCAAGTCTTAGCATCACCCTTTAACGAGAACGGAAATATCTTAAGGATATAAAATAGCGAGATATTTCGTCGTGAATAAAAAGGGTAGCTATATCATTCAACTTGGTAAGATATGCCACAACAGTTTCAGATTCAAGGCCATAAAAAGGATCAGATTCAACTAAAGTAATAATCTCAGGATCAACAAAGAATTCATAATCCTTATTAGTAACTGTAGGACCTTGAGAAGAGGTGTCTAGAGGGGGGGTGATTAGACACTAAGTACCAAAGTTGCAGTTTTTAAATTTCCTTAAGTTTAAGTGGAGTTTAGGCACAAGTTTAACATTCGCAACATATAGCAAGCAAGCATGTAAGATACGGGCAGCGGAAAGTAAAGCATGCAACTTGCAAGAATGTAAAGGGAAGGGTTTTGGAGGATTCAAACGCAATTGGAGACACGGATGTTTTTGGCGTGGTTCCGATATGTGGTGCTATCGTACATCCACGTCGATGGAGACTTCAACCCACGCAGGGTAATGGTTGCGTGAGTCCATGGAGGGCTCCACCCACGAAGTGTCCACGAAGAAGCAACCTTGTCTATCTCACCATGACCGTCGCCCACGAAGGACTTGCCTCACTAGCGGTAGATCTTCACGAAGTAGGCGATCTCGTTGTCCTTACAAACTTCTTGGTTCAACTCCACAATCTTGTCGGCAGCTCCCAGGTGACACCTAGCCAATCTAGGAAACACCACTCTCCAAGAAGTAACAAATGGTGCGTTGATGATGAACTCCTTGCTCTTGTGCTTCAAATGATAGTCTCCCCAACACTCAACTCTCTCTCATACGATTTGGATCTGGTGGAAAGAGGATTTGAGTGGAAAGCAACTTGGGGAAGGCTAGAGATCAAGATTCATAAGGTAGGAATGGAATATCTTGGCCTCAACACATGAGTAGGTAGTTCTCTCTCAGAAAGAGGATGCTGGAAGTGTAGGTTCGTTCTGATGGCTCTCTCCACGAATAAAGAGGAGGTGGAGGGGTATATATAGCCTCCACACAAAATCTAACCGTTACGCACAACTTGCCAAACTCGGTGGGACCGAATTGGTAAACTCGGTCGGGCCGATTCAGCAAATTTAGTGACCGTTAGGATTTTCGGTGGGACCGAAATGCAACTCGGCAGGACCGATATGGTTAGGGTTAGGGCATAACATAATCTCGGTAAGACCGATTACTCAAACTCGGTAAGACCAATTTTGGTAATAAGCTTTCCAGAGAGTTGGTCAGGCAAACTCGGTTGGACCGATTATTCAAACTCGGTGGGACCGGTTTTGGTAATAAGTCAACCAGGAAGTTTGCATTGTAATCTCGGTAGTACCGATTTCTCAAACTCGGTGAGACCGATTTTGGTAATGGACATACACAGAGAGATTACAATCCCATCTCGGTGAGACCGAGATCCCTATCGGTGAGACCGATTTGCCTAGGGTTTGTGGCAGTGGCTATGTCATCAAAACTCGGTGGCGCCAGATGGAAAGAATCAGTGGGGCCGAGTTTGACTTTAGGTTTAGGACATATGTGTGGAAGTGGGAAAGTGGTTGAGGGTATTTGGAGCATATCACTAAGCACTTGAAGCAAGAGGCTCATTAAGCAACACCTCATCCCTCCTTGATAGTATTGGCTTTTCCTATTGACTCAATGTGATCTTGGATCACTAAAATGTAAAATGAAGAGTCTTGAGCTTGAAGCTTGAGCCAATCCTTTGTCCTTAGCATCTTGAAGGACTTCCCACATCCTTTAGTCCATGCCACTCCATTGTTGAACTTATCTGAAACATACTAGATAAAAGTGTTAGTCCAACAAGAGATATGTTGACATTAATTACCAAAACCACCTAGGGAGCACTTGTGCTTTCAATCTCCCCCTTTTTGGTAATTGATGACAACATACATCAAAGCTTTAGCTAAAGATATAAAGAATAGCAAGTAAAGATTTGGAAAGACATGTAACAAGCATAGGCTCCCCCTACATGTATGCAATCATGTGAATATGGAATATAGTAGCATGTGATAGCATAACCATGATAGATTAGGCAATGTGTTACATGTATCTTGGCCATATGCATCAGAGCAAAGAATATTAACCAGAATACCTTCATGCTCATAAGTCCTTCTTGCAAACAGTATGTACATCAGCAAGAGTTCCTCATACACATTATTGTGATGCATATACTTACCTTGTAGTCTTGAGTTGGCTTTGGATGGAATGAACCTGCGTAAACAAGGTTAGATAACACAGATACATCTACTAGCCAGAGCAAACAGAAGAAACCACAAGAATACCAAGACTGGGATGACATGTAGAGAGTGAGTACTAAGTACCACATTGGATTAGACATGTCCCCAAGAGTAAAGATATGCAATGAATTTAAATGACTTCTTTCCCTTAGATGTCTTGCTCCCCCTGAATCTAGGATAGGATACTGGGAGAAGATAGGGAACAGAAAATCAGAGCTGAAAGATATAAATGAACAGAGCTAATGCAAGCTAATGCAAATAAGCACATATGACCATGTCTTTCCCCTCAAGAAGACATGTGGCATCTCTCCTCTTGAACACCAAACATCTGGGATCCTTAAGAAATACTATTCTCTCCCCCTGGAGATCTCTCTCTCCCCGTGAGGAGGTGATATACTCTTTCTCTGATGTGATCTCTCTCTAAATGATAAGCTTTGATGTGATCTCTCTCTCCCCCTTTGACATCAATTTCCATGAAGGGTTTTCTGGAATCTGTCGAATGGGTTTGGTCCTTGAGTCACAGCACAAGGCAATGATAAAAATGTAGAGGACAAGATTCATTGAGTGGAGCTGGATCAGAGATAACACAAAATAAGTGGCAAGCTGTTTTTCCTGTTGTGAAATCGATGGCACCGAGTGGTATGCTTCGGTTGGACCGAAAATAACAAATCATGTAACCGAGTTCATAGCAGAGAAAACACTTGTCACCTCAGCTCACTAGACTAATAAGATCTCACAAAGATTTGCAAGGAATTTACTGAAGGATATGTAATGAATTTGATGCAGAAAATGCAGAGAAAACAGAAGGAAATCTAGATGAAGTTTTTTTTTTGTTTTTTTAAGGGGAAACACATATGCATGAGACAAATGCAAAAACACAGAGAAGAACACAAGAGAACTTCATCTAGAGATGGTCAGCGACAAAGTCACCTATGTTAGAGTATATTGACTTAGGAGTCAAGTGAGATCACTTGATCATAGGTCATACTCATCGTTTAAGCTGAAAATGGGGTTGCCATTTTTCGTTTAAGCATCTTGATGTATTCACATCTTGTCGAGTTGCTTTAACTCATGACTTGGAGTAAAGCTTCTCTAAGATGGAATAACATACCTTGGTTGGTGGTGTTGTCCATGTAGTTGAACTTGTGTGGGTTGCTCAAGGGTGATGTAGCTCATCAAGAATTTGGAGCACCACTCGGAATTTGAGTCCATCTACCTACATGGATTAGTTCTTGCAAGGAAGAGCACTTGTGTATCCAAAAATGACAATCATGAAGCTCAACATAGAATTTGTCAAAGGATATGTTTGAATGGTTTTGTGCTTCCTTGTCTTCAGCCACCATAGTGTAGAGACTTGGTGATGTAGAGATTGCTCAAGATATGAGTAGGTTACAATCTCATGGAATTTGATTCAACCAAGTACCTACATGGGTTAGATAACATGCAAGATACAAATATATCCAAGACACAAGATTTTCATCATAAGAGAGATATCAAAGATTAGTCATAAGCTCATGTCTTGCATGTATCCAATGGAGTTTCTAGTCCAAGTTTGAAGCATCAATGATGGTCAATTCTCCTCTTAACCTGCAAAACACTTTCTCATCAAGAGGTTTAGTGAATATATCCGCTAATTTCTTTTCGGTGTGAACATGCTTAAGATCAATGTCACCCTTAGCAACATGATCTCGAATGAAATGATGATGAACTTCAATATGCTTAGTTCGAGAATGTTGCACAGGATTATGATCAATTTTGATAGCACTTTCATTGTCACAAAGCAATGGAACATGTTTCACATATATCCCATAATCTTTAAGAGTTTTTGTCATCCAAAGTAATTGAGCACAACATGAACCAGCGGCAATGTATTCCGCTTCGGTAGTGGATAAGGATACCGAGTTTTGTTTCTTGGAGGACCAAGACACAAGAGATCTACCAAGAAATTTACAAGTACCCGAAGTGGACTTTCTATCAACCTTTTCTCCGGCATAGTCCGAGTCGGAGTAGCCAACAAGATCGAAAGAGGCCCTCTTAGGATACAAAATGCCAAAATTTGGTGTATGGATTAAGTATCTCACTATCCTTTTCACGGCCTTAAGATGACATTCTTTAGGATCAGCTTGATATCTTGCACACATGCACACACTTAGCATAATATCGGGATGTGAAGCACATATATATAACAATGAACCAAACATAGAGCGATAAACCTTTTGATCAACCGGTTCATCATCTTTGGTTAAGTCCAGATGTCCACTTGTAGGCATGGGTGTAGTCATACCTTTGCATTCTTGCATATTGAACTTCTTGAATAAGTCCTTGGTGTACTTGGTTTGAGAGGCAAAAGTACCTTCCTTAGTTTGCTTGATTTGCAACCCAAGAAAGAATTTGAGTTCACTCATCATAGACATCTCAAACTTCTCCGACATTAGCTTCCCAAACTTTTCACTAAAATGAGGGTTAGTTGAACCAAATATAATATCATCAACATAGATTTGGCACACAAAGAGTTCTCCATTAACCCTTTTAGTAAAAAGAGTAGAATCAATTTTCCCAATATCAAAGCCTTTTTCAATAAGGAACTTGGTCAAGGATTTATACCACGCTCTAGGAGCTTGTTTAAGACCATAAATAGCTTTGTGAAGTTTGTAAACATGATTGGGTTTCTTAGGATTGACAAAGCTGGGAGGTTGCTTAACATAGACTTCCTCCTCTATTTCACCATTTAGAAAAAGCACTTTTAATGTCCATTTGGTACAAGGTGATATCATGATGATTAGCATAGGCAAGTCAGATGCGAATGGACTCAAGTCTAGCAACGGGGGCGTAAGTCTCACCATAGTCCATACCTTCGACTTGCGTGTAGCCTTGGGTGACGAGACGTGCTTTCTTGCGAACTACTTGTCCATCTTAATCTTGCTTGTTGCGAAACACCCATTTGATACCGATGATGTTGTGGTTGTTGTCGGGCTTCTCAACCAATGTCCAAACTTAGTTCCTCTCAAAGTTGTTAGCTCTTCATGCATAGCATTTATCCAATCCGGATCTTCCAATGCTTCTTCAACCTTCATAGGTTCAATGCTAGAGATGAAAGAATAGTTTTCACAAAAGTTAGCTAAACGAGTTTTAGAGCGAGTGATTCTCCCAGTTTGAATGTCATTGTAGATTTGCTCGACGGGATGATCTTTCGCAATTCTTGCTTGAACTCGTGAAAGCTTTTGCTTGGGTCTTCGTTGAACATCTTCTCCATCTTATTCTTCTTCTTGGCCTTCTTCATTGTTGGCGTTGTCGTTCTCTTGTCGTGGTGGAGAAGGAGGTTGTTGACGTTCATCTTGATGAACTTCCTCGTTTTCTTCATCTTGGTGTGTCCCAGTTGTGGATGCTTCCGTACCAACTCTTGGTTCACCTTGTCGTGAAGTAGAAGCTTCCACTTGGACGGACGAGGTACTCTCCTTCACCTCCGTTGGACGGAACTTACCAATAGACAAGTCTTGGATTGCTTCCGAAGGATCTTTGTCTCCTACATCAATTGGCAATTGCTCTACTTGCGAGCTGTTAGATTCATCAAACTTCACATCTACCGTCTCTTCAACCTTTCGGGTGAAATTGTTGTAGACACGGTAACTGTGAGAGTTTGAGCCATAACCTAGTAGGAAACCTTCATGAGACCTAGGAGCAAATTTAGAACGACGATGCTTATCAAGAATGTAGCACTTTGAGCCAAATACTCGAAAGTATCCAACCTGGGGTTTGTTACCGGTGAGGAGCTCGTATGCCGTCTTGCCGAGTAGCTTGTGAAGATACAAGCGATTTGTTGCATGACAAGCTGTCTCAACCGCTTCTGCCCAAAAGTGCTTCGGTGTCTTGTACTCATCAAGCATCGTTCTCGCCATTTCGATGAGCGTCCGGTTCTTCCTCTCAACAACTCCATTTTGTTGAGTTGTGTACGTAGCTGAGAACTCGTGTGAAATCCCTTCTTCGTCAAGAAAGGTGTCCACACTTGCGTTCTTCAACTTTGTTCTGTTGTCGCTGCGAACCTTCTTGATCTTCACTTCAAATTGATTTTGGGCCTTCCTAGCGAAGTTTTTGAAGATCTTTTGGACCTGCGATTTATCATCGAGAAAGAACACCCACGTAAATCTTGAAAAATCATCAACTATAACTAGACCAAAAGAATTTCCACCGAGACTCTTGTAAGAGTTGGGACCAAAGAGATCCATATGAAGTAGCTCGAGTGGCCTCCTTGTGGTCATAATGTTCTTCACGGGATGCCTTCCTCCAACCTGTTTACCTTCTTGACAAGCACTGCAAAGTCTATCCTTATCAAATATGACATCATTAACTCCAAGGATATGATTCCCTTTAATAAGCTTGTCAAGGTTTCTCATGCCAACGTGACCTAGTCGTCTATGCCATAACCAACCTTTTAAGGATTTAGCAATGAAGCAAGTTTTAGGTTGAGCCTTTTTAGTGAAATCAACAATGTATAGATCACCTCTACGCACACCGGTAAAGACCATTTTATGATTATCTCTACGAAACACTTGGCAATCTACTTTAGTAAATAGGACATTGACACCGAAATCAACAAGTCTAGATACTGAAAGTAAGTTGTAGCCAAGAGATTCAACGAGCATAACATTCTGAATGGAGCTATCATGTGATATGGCCACCTTACCGAGGCCAACCACCTTACCCTTTGAGTTGTCACCGAAAGTGACATACTTTCGAGGACTATCATTTTCAGCAAGCTCACGAAACATGTCTTTATCTCCGGTCATGTGATCGGTACATCCACTATCAAGAACCCATTCCTTTCCTCCTGACATATATCCCCGAGGATTTGCCATAAGACCAAAAATACTCATTGCATCATCAAGATCGAAGTCACTATCATCATCCTCATCATAGTATCCATGTTCAACATCGTCATGTGGTGGATCAAATCCTAGAGAGGGTGATTCGTTAGAATGAGTTTGACAATGATCTTGTCTATGAATTTTTATTGCTTTGGAAATGATATCACTAATAATACCAACATTTCCTTTGGCACGCATAAGGTTTGTAAGCTCAAAT
Source organism: Triticum dicoccoides (assembly GCF_002162155.2). Classification (NCBI taxonomy): domain Eukaryota; kingdom Viridiplantae; phylum Streptophyta; class Magnoliopsida; order Poales; family Poaceae; genus Triticum; species Triticum dicoccoides. The sequence continues at coordinate 803,849,925 of NC_041383.1, forward strand.
AGAAGATCACCAAGCATAGGATCATTGGTATTCATTTTACTCAAAGCAATAGACTTATGGAGAATTTCATCAAGATTTTTCAAAGAATAATCTGGAAATCGTTCCTCAAGAAATTTCCATATAGTGTAGGCACACTTAAGAGTAGGCAAACATCCAATCAAATTTCTAGGCAATCCTCTAATAATAAGTTCAGCAGTTCTAAGATTCCTAATCATGTCAATTGACTCATCATGGGTAGGATGCATAGGGTCAACATAAGGTGCACAAGGGCTAGCAATGTACTTGTTCAAATGATATTGATTGAAAATTACAAGCATCTCATTTTTCCACTCATGAAAATACTCTCCATCAAGAATAGGCACTCTATGTCTAAGACTCCCCAAAGTAGACTCGTCCATCTTCCTCCAATGGTGATTAAACCAAGGCAATGGAAACCTGGCTCTGATACCACTTGTAGGACCTTGAGAAGAGGTGTCTATAGGGGGGTGATTAGACACTAAGTACCAAAGTTGCAGTTTTCAAATTTCCTTAAGTTTAAGTGGAGTTTAGGCACAAGTTTAACATTCACAACATATAGCAAGCAAGCATGCAAGAGTATATGGGCAGCGGAAGGTAAAGCATGCAACTTGCAAGAATGTAAAGGGAAGGGTTTTGGAGGATTCAAACGCAATTGGAGACACGGATGTTTTTGGCGTGGTTCCGATAGGTGGTGCTATCGTACATCCACGTTGATGGAGACTTCAACCCACGAAGGGTAACGGTTGTGCGAGTCCACGGAGGGCTCCACCCACGAAGGGTCCACGAAGAAGCAACCTTGTCTACCCCACCATGGCCGTCGCCCACGAAGGACTTGCCTCACTAGCGGTACATCTTCACGAAGTAGGCGATCTCCTTGCCCTTACAAACTCCTTGGTTCAACTCCACAATCTTGTCGGAGGCTCCCAATTGACACCTAGTGAGGGAGTCCTGGACTAGGGGATGTCCGGATAGCCGAACTATCATCATCGGCCGGACTCCAAGAGCATGAAGATACAAGATTGAAGACTTCGTCCCGTGTCCAGATGGGACTTTCCTTGGCGTGGAAGGCAAGCTTGGCGATACGAATATGTAGATCTCCTACCATTGTAACTAACTCTATGTAACCCTAGCCCTCTTTGGTGTCTATATAAACCGGATGGTTTTAGTCCATAGGACAACAACAATAACAACAATCATACCATAGGATAGCTTCTAGGGTTTAGCCTCCTTGATCTCGTGGTAGATCTACTCTTGTAATACCCACATCATCAATATCAATCAAGTAGGACGTAGGGTTTTACCTCCATCAAGAGGGCCCGAACCTGGGTAAAACATAGTGTCCCTGGTCTCCTGTTACCATCCGCCTAGACGCACAGTTCGGGACCCCCTACCCGAGATCCGCCGGTTTTGACACCGACATTGGTGCTTTCATTGAGAGTTCCTCTGTGTTGTCACCGATAGGCTCGATGGCTCCTTCGATCATCAACAACGACGTGGTCCAGGGTGAGACTTTTCTCCCCGGACAGATCTTCGTATTCGGCGGCTTTGCACTGCGGGCCAATTCGGTTGGCCATCTGGAGCAGATCGAAAGCTACGCCCCTGGCCGTCATGTCAGATTTGGAAGTCTTAACTTCATGGCTGACATCCGCGGAGACATGATCTTCAACGGATTCGAGCCACAACCGAGCGCGCCGCACTGTCACGATGGGCATGATTTAGCTCTACTGCCGGACAGTGCCCTGGAGGCCGCACACGAATCCGCTCCAACCCTCGATTCGGAGCCGGCTGCGCAGATCGAGGACGGATGGTTAGACACTACCTCGGGGGCTGCAACCTCTACGGTGATAGAGCCGAATACTAACTTTGTCCCTTCTGAAGCTCGTGACTCCAAGGTGCCGGACTCCTTGCCGGACTCCGAACCTCCCGTGCCCCAACCAATCGAATCCGATTGGGCGCCGATCATGGAGTTCGCTGCCACGGACATCTTTCAACACTCACCTTTTGGCGACCTTCTGAGCTCGCTAAAATATCTCTCGTTATCAGGAGAGCCCTGGCCGGACTGCGGTCAGGACGGTTGGGATGCGGACGACGAAGAAATGCAAGACCCACCCTCCACCCACTTAGTAGCCGCTGTCGACGATCTAACCGACATGCTAGACTTCGACTCCGAAGACATCGACCGTATGGACGACGATGCCGGAGACGACCAAGAACCAGCGCCTACTGGGCACTGGAAATCCACCTCATAATACGACATATACATGGTGGATATCCCAAAGGATGGGAATGGCGAAGGAACAGCGGAGGAAGACCCCTTCAAGAAACAGCCCAAGCGCCAGCGTCAGTGGCACCGCTCTAAATCCCGCCACAGCAAGAATGGCGATCCAGGCACCGGAGATAATAATACCCCAGGCAGTGCCGAAGACAACCCCCTCCAGCAAGAGGTAGAGGACGATAGTTACATGCCTCCCTCTGGAGACGAGGCAAGCCTCGACGACAACGAATTTGTCGTGCCTGAGGATCCCGTCGAACAAGAGCGTTTTAAACGCAGGCTTATGGCCATGGCAAACAGCCTCAAGAAAAAGCAGCAACAGCTTAGAGCTGATCAGGATCTGCTAGCCGACAGATGGACAGAAGTCCTGGCGGCCGAAGAGCATGAGCTCGAACGCCCCTCCAAAAGCTACCCCAAACGCAAGTTGCTCCCTCGATTAGAGGAGGAGGCATATAAACCTACATCACCACAGCACAATACGGATGACCGGCCACCTCATGGCCGCGACAGAGAGGCCTCTAGTCCCTTCACTAGAACTGTACCCCGGCATCGCTCGAACAGCACAAGGCCACAGGGGAATGCTCCGGACTTGCGAGATATATTGGAGGATAAGGCAAGACAATCAAGATCGATCTACGGATCGTGTGGGCGCCCCATGATACGTGACGACAACCGTCGCGCCGGACACAGTAAGTCCGGCCGGGCCGAACACAATAGACAAAGCTCGTTGGAGCTTCGTCGCAATATAGCCCAATACAGAGGCGCCGCACACCCACTATGCTTCACAGACGAAGTAATGGATCATCAAATCCCCGAAGGGTTTAAACTCGTGAATATTGAATCCTATGACGGCACAACAGACCCCGCGGTTTGGATCGAAGACTATCTCCTTCACATCCACATGGCCCGCGGTGATGATCTTCACGCCATCAAATACCTCCCACTCAAGCTTAAAGGACCAGCTCGGCATTGGCTTAACAGCTTGGCAGCAGAGTCAATTGGATGTTGGGAGGACCTGGAAGCCGCATTCCTTGATAACTTCCAGGGCACGTATGTGCGACCACCAGACGCTGACGACCTAAGCCACATAATTCAGCAGCCAGACGAATCGGCCAGAGAATTCTGGACACGGTTCTTACAACAACAACAACAACAACAACAACAACAAAGCCTTTAGTCCCAAGCAAGTTGGGGTAGGCTAGAGGTGAAACCCATAAGATCTCGCAACCAACTCATGGCTCTGGCACATGGATAGCAAGCTTCCATGCACCCCTGTCCATAGCTAGCTCTTCGGTGATACCCCAATCCTTCAGGTCTCTCTTAACGGACTCCTCCCATGTCAAATTTGGTCTACCCCGCCTCTCTTGACATTCTCCGCATGCTTTAGCCATCCGCTATGCACTGGAGCTTCTGGAGGCCTGCGCTGGATATGCCCAAACCATCTCAGACGATGTTGGACAAGCTTCTCTTCAATTGGTGCTACCCCAACTCTATCTCGTATATCATCATTCCGGACTCGATCCTTCCTCGTGTGGCCACACATCCATCTCAACATACGCACCTCCGCCACACCTAACTGTTGAACATGTCGCCTTTTAGTCGGCCAACACTCAGCGCCATACAACATTGCGGGTCGAACCGCCGTCCTGTAGAACATGCCTTTTAGCTTTTGTGGCACTCTCTTGTCACAGAGAATGCCAGAAGCTTGGCGCCACTTCATCCATCCGGCTTTGATCCGATGGTTCACATCTTCATCAATACCCCCATCCTCCTGCAGCATTGACCCCAAATACCGAAAGGTGTCCTTCCTAGGTACCACCTAACCATCAAGGCTAACCTCCTCCTCCTCACACCTAGTAGTACTGAAACCGCACATCATGTACTCGGTTTTAGTCCTACTAAGCCTAAACCCTTTCGATTCCAAGGTTTGTCTCCATAACTCTAACTTCCTATTTACCCCCGCCCGACTATCGTCAACTAGCACCACATCATCCGCAAAGAGCATACACCATGGGATATCTCCTTGTATATCCCTTGTGACCTCATCCATCACCAATGCAAAAAGATAAGGGCTCAAAGCTGACCCCTGATGCAGTCCTATCTTAATCGGGAAGTCATCAGTGTCGACATCACTTGTTCGAACACTTGTCACAACATTATCGTACATGTCCTTGATGAGGGTAATGTACTTTGCTGGGATTTTGTGTTTCTCCAAGGCCCACCACATGACATTCCGCGGTATCTTATCATAGGCCTTCTCCAAGTCAATGAACACCACATGCAAGTCCTTCTTTTGCTCCCTATATCTCTCCATAAGCTGTCGTACCAAGAAAATGGCTTCCATGGTCGACCTCCCAGGCATGAAACCAAACTGGTTTTTGGTCACGCTTGTCATTCTTCTTAAGCGGTGCTCAATGACTCTATCCCATAGCTTCATTGTATGGCTCATCAGCTTAATTCCACGATAATTAGTACAACTCTGAACATCCCCCTTGTTCTTGAAGATTGGTACTAATATACTTTGTCTCCATTCTTCTGGCATCTTGTTTGCCCGAAAAATGAGATTGAAAAGCCTGGTTAGCCATACTATCGCTATGTCCCCGAGACCTTTCCACACCTCAATGGGGATACAATCCGGGCCCATTGCCTTGCCTCCCTTCATCCTTTTTAAAGCCTCCTTGACCTCGGACTCCTGGATTCGACGCACAAAACGCATGCTGGTCTCATCAAAAGAGTCATCCAGTTCAATGGTAGAGCTTTCATTCTCCCCATTGAACAGCTTGTCGAAGTACTCCCGCCATCTATGCTTAATCTCCTCGTCCTTCACCAAGAGTTGGCCTGCTCCGTCCTTGATGCATTTGACTTGGCCAATATCCCTCGTCTTCCTCTCTCGGATCTTGGCCATCTTATAGATGTCCCTTTCTCCTTCCTTCGTGCCTAACCGTTGGTAGAGGTCCTCATACGCCCAACCCCTTGCTTCACCAATAGCTTGCTTTGCGGCCTTCTTCACCATCTTGTACTTCTCTATGTTGTGTGCACTCCTATCCAGGTATAGGCGTCTAAAGCAATCTTTCTTCTCTTTAATCGCCTTCTGGACATCATCATTCCACCACCAGGTATCCTTATCTTCGCTTCTCCTTCCCCTGGACACTCCAAACTCCTCTGAGGCCACCTTACGAATGCAAGTCGCCATCTTCATCCACACATTGTCCGCATCCCCTCCTTCCTCCCAAGGGCCCTCCTTAATGACCCTCTCCTTGAACGCCCGAGCTACCTCCCCCTTGAGCTTCCACCACTTCGTTCTAGCGACTTTAGCCCGCTTATCCCGCTGGACACGAATCCGAAAGCGGAAGTCAGCAACCACCAGCTTATGCTGGGGTACAACACTCTCTCCAGGTATCACCTTACAGTCTAGGCACGCACGCCTATGTTCCCTTCTCGAGAGGATGAAATCAATCTGGCTAGAGTGTTGGCCACTACTAAAAGTCACCAGATGTGATTCTCTCTTTCTAAAGAGGGTGTTGGCTACAATCATGTTGTAGGCTAGAGCAAAGCTTAAGACATCTTCTCCTTCTTGATTCCTGATGCCATAGCCAAAGCCCCCATGCGCCCCTTCAAAATCTGTGTTAGATGTACCCACGTGGCCATTGAGGTCTCCTCATATGAAGAGCTTCTCACCAATCGGTACACTCCTAACCATGTCTTCCAGGCCTTCCCAGAACTCCCTCTTGGTGTTCTCATTGTGGCCTACTTGCGGGGCATACGCGCTGATAACATTGAGAACCAAGTCCTCAACTACCAGCTTGACCAGGATAATCCGGTCCCCACGTCTCTTGATGTCTTCCACTCCATACTTGAGGCTCTTGTTGATCAAGATGCCTACGCCATTTCTGTTTGCAGCCGTCCCCGTGTACCATAGCTTGAAGCCGGTATCCTCCACCTCCTTCGCCTTCTGTCCTCTCCATTTGGTTTCTTGGACGCAAAGGATATCAACACCTCTCCTCACCGCTGCATCAACTAGCTCCCGAAGCTTCCCTGTCAGAGACCCTACGTTCCAGCTACCTAAGCGAATCCTCCTAGGCTCGGCTAGCTTCCTTACCCTTCGCACTCGTCGAGTCAAATGCAAAGACCCTTGCTCATTCTCCACTACATCCGGGTGCCGATGTAGCGCGCCACTAAGGATGCGACGACCCGATCCTCGCTCACTTGCCACCGTATCCGGATCAAGATACGGCGTGCCACCTGGGGGGTGACGGCCCGGCCCTTGCCCATTTTCCACCACACCCGGGTTCTGATGTGGCGCGTCGCTGAGAGGGTTACGCCCCAACGAAAAGCTTTTGGGTTTCATCTCCATAAGAGTGGCTGAGTTTTTACATTGGCTCGCCAAGCCTATCACAACCCTCCTCCTTTACCCGGGCTTGGGACCGGCTATGTTGAGACAACATAGGCGGAGTTGACACGGTTCTTAACTAAGAAAAATCAAATCATCGACTGTCCGGATGCGGAGGCCCTCGCGGCCTTCAAACATAACATCCGCGACGAGTGGCTTACCCGGCACCTAGGACAGGAAAAGCCGAAATCCATGGCAGCCCTCACATCACTCATGACCCGCTTTTGCGCGGGAGAGGACAGCTGGCTAGCTCGCAGCAACAACCTCAGCAAAAATTCTAGCAGTCCGGATACCAAGGGTCGCAATGGCAGGTCGCGTCGCAACAAGAATAAACGCCGCATTAACGGTGACAATAATGAGGATACGGCAGTCAATGCCGGATTCAGAGGCTCCAAACCCGGTCAGCGGAAGAAGCCATGCAAAAGAACTACTACGGGTCCGTCCAATTTGGACCGAATACTCGATCGCTCGTGCCAGATACACGGCACCCTCGAAAAGCCAGCCAACCACACCAATAGGGACTGTTGGGTATTCAAGCAGGCAGGCAAGTTAATCGCCGGAAATAATGACAAGGGCCTGCATAGCAATGACGAAGAAGAGACCCGACCGCCGAACAATAGAGGACAGAAGGGTTTTCCCCCACAAGTGCGGACGGTGAATATGATATACCCAAGAGGGAGCGGAAGCGTGCACTCAGGGACGTATACATGATGGAGCCAGTCGCCTCGAAGTTCAACCCATGGTCCTCCTGCCCGATCACTTTTGATTGAAGGGACCACCCCACCAGCATCCATCATGGAGGATTCGCCGCATTGGTTTTAGACCCAATTGTCGATGGATTTCACCTCACCAGAGTCCTGATGGACGGTGGCAGCAGCCTAAACCTGCTTTATCAGGACACAGTGCGCAAGATGGGCATAGACCCCTCAAGGATTAAACCCACAAAGACGACCTTCAAAGGCGTCATACGAGGTGTAGAGGCCAATTGTACGGGCTCAGTCACACTGGAAGTGGTCTTCGGATCCCCGAATAACTTCCAAAGCGAGGAGTTAATCTTCGACATAGTTCCGTTCCGCAGCGGCTATCATGCTCTGCTCGGACGGACCGCGTTTGCAAAGTTCAACGCGGTGCTGCACTACGCATACCTCAAGCTCAAGATGCCAGGCCCTCGAGGAGTCATCACGGTCAACGGAAACACCGAGCGCTCCCTCCGAACAGAGGAACATACAGCGGCTCTCGCGGCAGAAGTACAAGGCAACCTCTTAAGGCAATTCTCGAGTCTGGCCGTTAAGCGACCGGACATGGCCAAACGCGCCCGAAGTAATACCATGGGCATAGGGGAAGGGGCACGACCACGACAGGCCCAGAATGCGGCTCAACCACATCAGGGTCCAAGTGTGTCATTTATTTCTTTCTTTCCTTTTTTTTCTTACCCACAAGACTCCATTCACCAAAGGCCCTGTCCGGCAGTAGACCGGCCGAACTCACGATGCAACTGCCAGGGAAGGAGAAAGGCTGCAACGAATATCCAGGTGGTCTCCCTTACGAGCATTAAATCTGTTTTATACACCACTCCGCAGCCTACCCCTGGACGGGGACATGTTTAATAGTCAATCATGTCTTGGGTCAATAGTTGGGTTTGCCCGGCTCCCATGTTTTGGCACCTTACGTTCCGTTGTATCGGCTAAGGTAGCACTGGGAGAACCACTGCGATTGCGCCCTAGTTGAGCCTGGCTAACGCCTCAGTGGAGAAAGCTAAAACTAACCGTCATGATGAGGCGAGAGCCGGTCGCTGTTCGAGAGGTTTTTTCGAGTCCCTAAATACTTATGCCGCTTAGAGCGAGGAACCGGCTTTGTCCGGCACAGGCGTGGATAGCGCCCCGAATTCGGCCTTCCGAACACTAGGGGCTTCGCCCAAATTTAAAATTATAGTACTCTATGGCTAAGTGAGAGTGTTCAAGCATCATAAGTCTGGTTGCCTAGTTCGTCGTGTTGAGCGCCTCCCTAGATGGACCCAAATATGGGAACAAGAGTGCTCAAATTTATCCCGAACACCCCAGCACTCGTGGCATGGGGGCTGAAGCCGACGACTTGCCATCTCTCAGATTTGATAAACAGCCGCACAGAAGGTAATATTTTAAATCAATAAGCGTTGCTTAGAGCATATGAACAAAGTTTTCTGCGCACAGGATAACAAAATGCGAGTCTACTCAAATATTACATTATTGGAGCACTCACCCGCAATAGTGCGGGCACCCTTCAGGACACTCTTGTAATACATCTCGGGCGTGCGATACTCCTTGCCCGGCGGTGGCGCGTCCGTCACAAGCTTCTCAGCATCCATCTTGCCCCAATGCACCTTAGCACGGGCAAGGGCCCGACGGGCACCTTCAATACAGGTGGATCGCTTGATGACCTCAACCCATGGACACGCATCCACCAGCAGCCGCACCAGGCCGAAGTAGCTCCCAGGCATGGCCTCATTGGGCCACAGCCGAACTATGAGGCCCTTCATGGCCTGTTCGGCCACCTTGTGGAGCTCGACCAGCTGCTTCAGCTGGTCGCTAAGGGGAACCGGATGTCCGGCCTCAGCATACTGAGACCAGAAGACCTGCTCCGTCAAGCTCCCCTCCTCGGCCCTGTAGAAAGCGGCAGCATCGGACACGCTGCGGGGCAGATCTGCGAACGCTCCTGGAGAGCTCCGAATTCGGGTAAGTGACACGTAATCCACATCCACATGCTTGCTTTGCATGAAAAATGCCTTACCCGATGCTATTTTCTTCAACGCCTCGATTTCCTGGAGGGCCTTGTAGGCTTCGGCCTTAGCGGCTTCGGCACTCTCAAGAGCCGACGCAAGCTCGGACTCTCGAGTCTTCGAGTCACGCTCCAAACTCTCATGTTTTTCCACGAGAGCCTGGAGCTCTTGCCGTACCTCCGCCACCCGCGCCTCCTGCTTCTCTCGCTTGGTGTGCTCCGCGGCCGCATTACGTTCGGCCACGGACACCGCCTCCTTCAGGGTCGCCACCTCGTTTGTGGCCCCTGCAATACCCACGTTATCCTTGTCATTCTTTTTGCAACCAAATCCTTTTCTGTAAGGTACAACTTTAATAAGGTGCTACTCACCTTCTTTGTCCTCGAGCAGCTTCTTGGCACGGTCGAGCTTGTTCTCAGACCGCTTGAGGTTTTGCTTCAAAGCATTGACCTCCGCAGTCAGTGTGGCAGAGGTCAGCAGCGTAGCCTGCAATCCCATATCGACATATTTTTTATGACTCCTGCGTATATCTTTTTAGATCCTCAGTCCGGCTTTTCTTTCCGAACACCAAACCGAGCATCAGGGGCTACTGTCTATGCGGAACTATTTTACATATATTAATACTCTTACCTCAAAGCCTGATAGAAGGCTGCTGCGGGCTTCGGTCAGCCCGCTTTTGGTGAGCTGGACCTTCTGAATCACCGCACTCATGAGAGTGCGGTGTTCCTCCTCAATGGAAGCGCCGTTGAGTGCCTCCAGCAAGTTATCCGGCGCCTCCGGTTGGATGGAGGCCACCGGCACCACGGTCTTGCCCTTCTTACGAAGGAGCCGCCCGCCGGACTCCGGAACCAGTACAGGTTCTGGTGCGGAGTCCGGCACAAAGTCCGGGAGGTCGCCCTATGCCACCACCGGGTCCTCCCCCTCCGGATGAGTCCCTCTCTGGGATCCCACCTCGACGTCGTCAACATCGCGGGGAGAGGAGGCGGTTGTAAGTGAAGTGTTGTTCACATCCGACGAGCCCAAGGACCCGCTCGACGAAGCGGGAAGATCGTCCTTGGGCGGACTGCAGGGTTGTATGCGGCGTTAGAAAGACACCAAGTGGCAAAAAGAAAACTCGTGAAGTCATTCGGTAGTCCGGATACTTACGATCTCGCTAGGGGCTTGGCCCTTGGAGGCCAATCCTCGTCGTCGTCATCGGCGTTGGCGGAACAGTCCGGTGGAAGAGTCCTTCCCTTCTTGGACCCTTCGGCCTCCCTAGCTGGGGAGGCCTTCCTTTTCTTCCCTCCCCCCGCTGGGGGAGAGACCTTTTTCTTCTCTTCCTCATCCTCGGGGGAGGAGTCCGCCTCGGAGTCATCAGACACCTGAAAACGGGAACTCTTTCGAGTACCCGTGGCCTCCTTATTGGCCTTCTTCTCTGGCACCACATGGGGTGCCGGAACCAGCAGCCCCACTAGACGGGCGTCCACTGGATCTTCTGGCAAGGGGGGCGGACAGTTAGTCTGCTCGGCCTTCTTCAGCCAGTCCTATCAAAGGAAAGGGAGTTTAGATTCTGCATAGAGTCAAATTATGGAAAACAAGTGTCCCGTAAAGGGTAAAAGCATTTACCTCGTCAGCCTGACGCTGCGAGCGGAATCCTCGATCTTCGGTAGCGGATGCGGGAGCTTCGGCGCCCTTAAAAAGCACCTTTCTGGCATCTTCGTACCTAGTGTCGAAGAGCCCACTCAGGGTTCGGTGCTGAGCCGGATTGAACTCCCACAATTTAAAGGCCCGTTGTTGTCACGGGAGGATCCGGCGAATGAGCATGACCTGGACTACATTGACAAGCTTGAGCTTCTTGTCCACCAGCTTCTGGATGCAGGCTTGGAGTCCGGTCAGCTCCTCTGAATTGCCCCAAGTCAGGCCACTTTCCTTCCAAGAGGTGAGCCGTGTGGGGATGCTAGATCTGAATTCGGGGGCCGCTGCCCATTTAGGGTCACGCGGCTCGGTGATGTAGAACAACCCCGATTGCCACCCCTTGATGGTTTCCACGAAGGCGCCCTCGAGCCAAGTAACGTTGGGTATCTTGCCCAGCATGGCGCCTCCGCATTCCGCTTGATTCCCCTTCACGACCTTCGGCTTGACATTGAAGATCTTGAGCCACAAGCCGAAGTGGGGCTGGATGCAGAGGAAAGCCTCGCACCGACGATAAACGCCGAGATGTTGAGGATGAAATTCGGGGCCAGATCATGGAAATCCAGGCCGTAGTAGAACATGAGCCCCCGGACAAAGGGATGAAGTGGGAAGCCCAGTCCGCGGAGGAAATGGGGAAGGAATACCACCCTCTCATGGGGCCTGGGGGTGGGGATGAGCTGCCCCTTGTCGGGGAGCCGGTGCGCGATGTCGCTGGACAGGTATCCGGCGCCGCGCAGCCTCTCGATGTGCCCCTCCATAACGGAGGAGGCCATCCACTTGCCTCCCGCTCCGGACATGGCTGGAGAAGGTCGAGGTGAGATGTGCGGACTTGGGCGCTGGAGCTCGAGTGCGCGGAGATGGATAAGCAAAGGAGGAAGAAGGCGTAGGTAAAAAGGTGGATCCTTATCCCCTTATATATGGGCGGACGAAACTATGCGTCCCCACCGGCCTGGTAAAACTCGCTTTTCTCCCAAGTGCCACAATCAATGGCGCGGTTGGGTTACCCACATCCGTATTGATGAGAATCCCGGAATAAGGGGAACACGATCTCTGCTTCGACAAGACGTGCCAAGGAAACCGCTTCGCTAAACGCGCTGAGGCGGTATAATAAAAACGATTCAAGTAAAGGCTTGGTTGTGGTGTGACGTCACGCCATGAAACACGTCAGCAGATTGAACTTGTGTAAATATTATTCTCTCTACGGTGGAATGTGGAATTTATTTTGCAGAGCCGGACACTATCCTGGTGTTCACAATCTTCTACGAACTATTCGGAGAAGGAACCCGCCTTGCAATGCCGAAGACAATATGCGGGCCGGACTCGTCATCATTGAAGCCTAGTTTAGGGGCTACTGAGGGAGTCCTGGACTAGGGGGTGTCCGGATAGCCCAACTATCATCATCGGCCAGACTCCAAGACTATGAAGATACAAGATTGAAGACTTCGTCCCATGTCCGGATGGGACTTTCCTTGGCGTGGAAGGCAAGCTTGGAGATATGGATATGTAGATCTCCTACCATTGTAACCGACTCTATGTAACCCTAGCCCTCTCCGGTGTCTATATAAACCGGACGGTTTTGGTCCGTAGGAAAACAACAATAACAACAATCATACCATATGCTAGCTTCTAGGGTTTAGCCTCCTTGATCTCGTGGTAGATCTACTCTTGTAATACCGACATCATCAATATCAATCAAGCAGGACGTAGGGTTTTACCTCCATCAAGAGGGCCCGAACCTGGGTAAAACATCGTGTCCCTTGTCTCCTGTTACCATCCGCCTAGACGCACAGTTCGGGACCCCCTACCCGAGATCCACCGGTTTTGACACCGACACCTAGCCAATCTAGGAGACACCACTCTCCAAGAAGTAACAAATGGTGCATTGATGATGAACTCCTTGCTCTTGTGCTTCAAATGATAGTCTCCCCAACACTCAACTCTCTCTCATAGGATTTGGATCTGGTGGAAAGAGGATTTGAGTGGAAAGCAACTTGGGGAAGGCTAGAGATCAAGATTCATATGGTAGGAATGGAATATCTTGGCCTCAACACATGAGTAGGTAGTTCTCTCTCAGAAATAGGATGTTGGAAGTGTAGGTTCGTTCTGATGGCTCTCTCCATGAATGAAGAGGAGGTGGAGGGGTATATATAGCCTCCACACAAAATCTAACCGTTACACACAACTTGCCAAACTCGGTGGGACCGAATTGGTAAACTCGGTCGGACCGATTCAGCAAATTTAGTGACCGTTAGGATTTTCGGTGGGACCGAAATGCAACTCGGCAGGACCGATATGGTTAGGGTTAGGGCATAATGTAATCTCGGTAAGACCGATTACTCAAACTCGGTAAGACCAATTTTGGTAATAAGCTTTCCAGAGAGTTGGTCAGGCAAACTCGGTTGGACCGATTATTCAAACTCGGTGGGACTGATTTTGGTAATAAGTCAGCCAGGAAGTTTGCATTGTAATCTCGGTAGTACCGATTGCTCAAACTCGGTGAGACCGATTTTGGTAATGGACATACACAGAGAGATTACAATCCCATCTCGGTGAGACCAAGATTCCTATCGGTGAGACCGATTTGCCTAGGGTTTGTGGCAGTGGCTTTGCCATCAAAACTCGGTGGCGCCGGATGGAAAGAATCAGTGGGGCCGAGTTTGACTTTAGGTTTAGGACATATGTGTGGAAGTGGGAAAGTGGTTGAGGGTATTTGGAGCATATCACTAAGCACTTGAAGCAAGAGGCTCATTAAGCAACGCCTCATCCCTCCTTGATAGTATTGGCTTTTCCAATAGACTCAATGTGACTCAATGTGATCTTGGATCACTAAAATGTAAAATGAAGATTCTTGAGCTTGAAGCTTGAGCCAATCCTTTGTCCTTAGCATCTTGAAGGAGTTCCCACATCCTTTAGTCCATGCCACTCCATTGTTGAACTTATCTGAAACATACTAGATAAAAGTGTTAGTCCAACAAGAGATATGTTGACATTAATTACCAAAACCACCTAGGGAGCACTTGTGCTTTCAGTAACACAGATAGGTGAAGTAGCAAAAGCAGGTTCAGGTTTCATTCTAGCATTAAGAGACTGCTGCTTCCATTTAGCTAATAATTTCTTGAGATCATATCTATCATTGCAAGCAAAGATTTCCCTAGCAGTTTCTTCATTCATAACATAACCCTCGGGAACAACAGGCAGTACATAATCATTGGGAAACTTTCATCATCACTATCATCAATAATAGCATCTTCAATAATTTCATTTCCCCTAACTCTAGCAAGTTGTTCATCAAGAAATTCACCTAATGGCAAAGTAGTATCATGCACAGAAGTAGTTTCATCATGCATAGGAGAAGTGGCATCATCAATAACATTCGACATATGAGAATTCATAGCAGTAGCAGGTTTAGGTGTCGCAAGCTTACTAATAACGGAAGGAGAATCTAGTGCAGAGCTAGATGGCAGTTCCTTACCTCCCCTCGTAGTTGAGGGCTTGGTTTTAGCGTATTTCAAGTTCTTCATAGTGATCAACAGATATAAATCCCAAGTGACTCAGAGAATAGAGCTATGCTCCCCGGCAACGGCGCCAGAAATTAGTCTTGATAACTCACAAGTGTAGGGGATCGCAACAGCTTTCGAGGGTGAAGTACAACCCAAATTTATTGATTTGACACAAGGGGAGCCAAAGAATATTCTTGAGTATTAGCAGTTGAGTTGTCAATTCAACCACACCTGGATAACTTAGTATCTGCAGCAAAGTATTTAGTAGCAAAGTAGTATGATAATAAAGGTAACGGTGGCAAAAGTAAAGATAATAGTTTTTGGGTTTTTGTAGTAGTTGTAACAGTAGCAACGGAAAAATAAATAAGCGAAGAACAATATGTGAAAAGCTCATAGGCAATGGATCAGTGATGGATAATTATGTCGGATGCGATTCCTCATGTAATAGCTATAACATAGGGTGACACAGAACTAGCCCCAGTTCATCAATGTAATGTAGGCATGTATTTCGTAAATAGTCATACGTGCTTATGGAAAATAACTTGCATGACTTCTTTTGTCCTACCCTCCCGTGGCAGCGGGGTCCTAGTGGAAACTAAGGGATATTAAGGCCTCCTTTTAATAGAGAACCGAAACAAAGCATTAGCACATAGTGAATACATGAACTCCTCAAACTACGGTCATCACCGAGAAGTATCCCGATTATTGTCACTTCGGGGTTGTCGGATCATAACACATAATAGGTGACTACAAACTTGCAAGATAGGGTCAAGAACACACATATATTCATCAAAACATAATAGGTTCAGATCTGAAATCATGGCACTCGTGCCCTAGTGACAAGCATTAAGCATAGCAAAGTCATAGCAACATCAATCTCGGAACATAGTGGATACTAGGGATCAAACCCTAACAAAACTAACTTGATTACATGGTAAATCTCATCCAACCCATCACCGTCCAGCAAGCCTACGATGGAATTACTCAGGCACGGCGGTGAGCATCATGAAATTGGTGATGGAGGATGGTTGATGATGACGACGACGACGAATCCCCCTCTCCGGAGGCCCGAACGGACTCCAGATCAGCCCTCCCGAGAGAGATTAGGGCTTGGTGGCGGCTCCGTGTCGTAAAACGTAATGAAACTTTCTCTCCAATTTTTTTCTCCGCGAGACGGAATATATGGAGTTGGAGTTGAGGTCGGTGGAGGTCCAGGGGGCCCACGAGATAGGGGGCGCGCCCTACAGGGGGGCGCCCCCTATCTCGTGGACAGGCCCTGGGCCCCCTGGTGTATTTCTTTCGCCCAGAAATTCTTATTAATTCCAAAAAGTTCCTCCATGGATTTTCAGGACATTCCGAGAACTTTTCTTTTCTACACATAACAACATCATGGCAGTTCTGTTGAAAGCAGCGTCAGTCTGGGTTAGTTTCATTCAAATCATGCAAGTTAGAGTCCAAAACAAGGGAAAAAGTGTTTGCAAAAGTAGATACGTTGGAGAAGTATCAAGGGAGAGCATAGTTGGACAGAGGGAGAGGAAACATACACAGGAGGTAGCTCAAGCAATAAAGACAGAGAAAGGGGAAGTAATCCTATGACCAGTATCACGGCTAGTCCTTGTATATTGGAGGCCCTGCTCGCAACAAAAGGATTGTCCCTTACTCATACAATACTGATAAAACTAATATCTAATATAAATTTCATTTTTAGACCACCTATTTATTGCCCCGTTGCATGCTAATTTTCATGCTAGAATGCGTAATTGACTGATTGTTTTGTAGATAGCAATTGATTTAGAAAAGGGTAACATAAGTTTGGTAAAAAAGTGTAAGTTGCACATTTTCCACTCAACTAGAAATGTGCAAGTGGAGCGAACTATTGTTGCAAATTAGCGTTAGTCATTTCATTAGGCAACCCAAATCAGTGACCAATTTACTAGAAATTATAGTGTCATGGTTTAGGGAAACCCAAGTGAAGACCCTAAAAAATTTCTTTTTTGCGTGTACCCAACAAATTCTTAATCTATCATGTGAAATTGTTATTTAGGAAAAAAGACATTTTACCGCAAAACCCATCCTGGTTTTATATTTTTTCTCCATAATTTCTTGAGTTTGTATTTAGAATCTATAGGAAGCAAACTACTCGTGTGAACCAGGTCACCAACAAACTAATGGCAATTAGAATCCTGTGAGGAAGAAACAAGGTGGACAAACCAAATCTTTCCAAATTGGATCTCATGGGCAGTTCTACTCATCCACATTGTAATTTTGGGCTTTAGTTGCGCAATACCACTTCAATCCAAGTACTAAGAGCATTTAGGCTATCATATGCACATGAGCACGAAATTAAAAAATGGAAACAAGGATGCTCTGGATGCTCGCCATGTAGCCATTTAGTTTATTTAGCTTCTTGACCGGCCCCTTCTTGATGAAGAAGCCGCTGCCACTGGTCACAGCTTTCATCGCCACCACAAAGATTCTGCCTAACACCTTGTCAGGTCATTTCTGTCGATGGTCCACCAAAACCCTATAGAAATTTACGCTTCAAACAATCTGGGCGCAGAACAATCGTAAAAGGATATCAATAGGAATTAGGAATTTGAAATAATGAGGTGCCAGATTATATGCCCCAACATCAAAGTGGGAGGAGGTTGGTTTCGTTCCCTCAAGACGCCATGGGATGGGGAGACCTAGGATCCACTTTTTCGACGTGCTCAATGTCACAGGATCCGAGTGGGAGGAGAATGGATCTGCTCTTTTAGGCCATCATGGGTGGAAGAGACATTAAATTAGCAGCTTCGTCCTAGCCCGAGCCTTCACCTCGTGCCAGCACAAGCATGTCGTTTCATCGAGACCTAGTGAAGGGAGGTAGGGGATAAGGACTCGACTACGCCGGCACGAAAGGAAATGAGAGGGACAAGGTTGTTGCTTGTGCCCTTGTGAGGCTGCCAAAGGAATGGAGTCGGAGGCTGCTAGGTTAAAGGCAACTTCATTGGACTAGATGATTTATTTCTGAACATACTATATGTGTTTGGCTCCTTGGATTAGTACCGATTTTGCAAGTAGTAATTTGTCTAAAAAATCAACCGCACAAGATAATTACGTTGTATTTGGTGTCAATTAAGGTTGCATGTGCTTTGGTGCTCCCATAGAGGATTGATGCCCCAACAGAAATAGAATTTTCCTTAATTATGCTTTTTATTACCTAATAATAACTTTAGCTAATGAAGCAATATGAGTAATCCCCAACATATTGTAGATCTAATTCTTAGCCTTTCAAATTATTTCCGTGACATACAATATATTCCACAAAGACAACATGTTTATAATTATAATGTATTTTACTTGGGCGATGCTAGGCGCCGGCGAATTGACACCCGCCTCAGCCGAGTGCCGTACAACCGCATGATCGGACAAATGAAGGATGACCTCGATTGTTTGACCAAGCACTCGAGAAGGCATTACTGTGCAAAATGTCCCTATTATTTCAAGGTTTCCACCAAAAGAAAAGAAGATTGAACGTGATAAGGTCAAGAGGATGAAAGAAGGCATGCAAATATACATTTGTGATTAGTTAAATAATTTAATTTAACCTGTGAGTACACTTTATTTTTCCTATCCTCATGTGAACACTGGGTTTAGCATAGCGTGTACTAGAAAAAAAATTCTTTGGATGGTAGGTCATGGAAGTGAAAGGTAAAGAACCCTAGGACCAGGGTTGGTTCTCACATATCACAGAAACGGGGCCTTGCAAGACAAAGCAAACTATTCACCTACATAGCCCATCTTCAATAAAGTTTGCACACACCAGCAATCTCAATGAATTCTGATACATCATTAACCTCAATGTTTGCTCCTATTTTCGACTATGTTACTAAACAAGCCAACCGGTGGTAAAAGTAATGTTCGCAGTGGCCTCTATTGTTTGACCAAGCACTTAAGAAGGCAAGTCTATATGCAAGAAGCTTCTGTTATTTCAAGGTAATCCCCAAAAGAGTAGATTGAGCATGAAAAATCATAAAGGATGAAAGGTAAGGCATGCAAATATACATATAAGCTCAGCATTACATAAGTCAAAGTAAAATAGCTATATACTTTATTTTTACTATGCTCAAATGAACTTTAGGTTTAGCACCATGTGTATACTAGAAAAAATGCCTTTTAATGGAAGATCCCATGCCATGCACAAAAATAAATTGATTAACCCTAAATGCATGCCTTTCATCATGGTAGATATCATGCTACAGAGTCAGGCAAGATGGGGAGAAGGCAGGGACGAAATGAGAAGTAAGGAGGGAGAACATAGTTGGACAAAAAGAGGGGAAACAAACACCAAAGGTAGGTGAAGGGATAATGACAGTGAAAGGGGAGTAACGCTATGACCAGTATCAGGGCTGGTCCTGGTATATTGCAGGCCCGGGCCACAACAATAAGATGGGGTCTTATTCATACAATAGTGATTGAACTAATATCTAGTGTAAATGTTATTTTTAGGCCACCTATTTGTCACCCCATTGCACGTTCATCTTCATGCTAGAACTCATAATTGACGTTGTGTTTTGCATATACCAATGAATTTAGAAAAGGGCAACTTATGTTTTGTTAAAAAAAGTGTAAGTTGCACTTTTTCCACTTAACTAGAAGTATGCAAGTGGAGAAAACTCTTGTTGCAAGTTAACATTAGTCAATTCTTCAGGCAAACCAAATCTGTTACCAATTTACAAGAAATCATAGTGTCATGGTTTAGGGAAACAAAAGATAAGAGGCTAAAGATTTTCTTTCTCGCTTGTACCCCAAAAAATTGTAATTTATGATGTGAAAGTGTTATTTACTAAAAGAGACATTTTACCACAAAATCGGTCCCTGCATTATAATCCTTCTCCATATTCTTCAATTTGTTTTTTGAGGAACCATATTCTTCAATTTGTGCTTACAATTACTGAATAAAAACAAGAAAAGATTGGAATGTATGTTCAAAACATAGAATTGTAATCTATAGGAAGCATACTATACTGCTGTGAGCAAGTTTATCAACAAAATAATGACAATAAGCATCCTGTGAGTAAGAAACAAGGTGGATAAGCCAAATATTTCGAAATCGGGTCTCATCGGTCAGTCCCACTCATCCACATTGTAATTTTCGGCTTCACATGTCAAATACCACTTCAATCCAAGTAACAAGAGCATGCTAAGCTATGATATGCACATGCACATGAAATTAACTAATGGAAACACGGATGATCTGGATGCTCGCCATGTAGCCGTTTAGTTTATTTAGCTTCTTGGCAGGTCCCTTCTTGTTGAAGGAGCCTCTATCATTGTTCTTAGTTTTCGCTGCCATCACGAAGATTCCGCCTAACCCCAAGTCAGGCCCTGTCCATCGATGTCCCAATGAAACCCTGTAGAAATTTTTGCTTTAAACAATCTAGGGGCAGAACAATCAACAAAATATTTCAAAATTAATCAGGAGCTTGAAGGATTGTGGTGACACATTATATGTCCCGGGATCCAAGTTGGAGGAACTCGGGTCCACTCCCTCAAGACACAGCAGGCTGAGGGGACATTAGATCCACGTCATCGACATGCTCCCTGTCGCCTGATCCGAGTGGGAGGAGGCTAGATTCATTCCGCCATGCCTTCACAGGTGGCGAACATGTTGGATTAGCTCCTTCATCCTAATCAGGGCTATCACCTCGCGTAAGCACCAACATGCCTTTCTCATCTAGACCTAGTGAAGGGAGGTAGGGGTGGGGATTTGAGTGTACCACTATGAATGGAAATGACAGGGGCAAGGTTGTGGCTCGTGCCCTTGTGCGGTTGGCAAAGGAATGGAATCTAAGGCGGGTAGATTGAAGGCAGCTTCATTGGACTAGATTACTTATTTACACACATACTAGATGTGTTTGGCTCACTCGATTAGTACCAATTTTTCATGATATAATTTATCTAAAAAAATCAACAGCACAACCTAGTCACGTTGTATTCCATGCCAATTAAGGTTTCCTATGATTTGGTACATAGATAGAGCACGGATGGCCCAATAGTAATAGAATTTGCTTTAGTTATGGTTTTTATTTCCTAATAATAACCTTGGCTAATGAAGAAAGATCAATAATCCCTAAAATATTGTCGATCTATTTCTTAGCTGTGCAAATTATTTCCATGACATCTAGTTTGTTTCCACGAATGCAATATATTTACAATTGCAATGTATTTTACTTGGGCGACGCAAGGTGCCGGTCGACCATCGCCAGTCTCAACTGACTGCCATACATCCACACGATCGAGCAGATGATGGATGACCTCGATTGATTGACCAAGCACTCAAGAAGGTATGGGTGTGCAAAATGCCCCTTTTTTCTCAAGGCCGCCTCCAAAAGAAAAGACGATTGAGCTTGTGAAGGTCAAAAGGATGAAAGGGAGGGCATGCAAATACACATTTGTGGTTTGTTAAATAATTAAATTTAAGCTGTTAATAAACATTATTTTTACTATCCTCAAGTGAACTCTAGGTTTAGCACGGCGTGTACTAGAAAAAATGCTTTGTTGCTAGATCATGTTGGTGAAAGCTAACGAACCCTAGAACCGGGTTGGTTTACATATCGGTGACCCATGACCTTGCAGCAAGATGGGACCTTATTCATTCATTAGTACTTGAACAAATATCTGGTTTAAATTCCAATTTCGACCACCAATTGTCACCCCGTTGCACTTCTCATATTGATGCTAGAGCTCATAGTGCTGGTATCATAGTATGAATGCAGGTCATCCATGTCTTAATAGACAGTTTGCTATAGATACCAATTGACTCACAAAATAATAACCTATCTTTCTTTAAAGAGTAAGTTGCACTTTTTTGCACTCTGTTACACCCTCCTACAAATGTGCAAGTGGGGCAAACTCTTGCTGTAAGTCATTGTTAGTTAATTCATTAGGCATGTTCATTATGTAAAAACATGTAAATATTCTAAAGCTCATGTGTTGACCAAGAAAAATATGTTTGCCATTCGTCAATGTACCAATTAAGCCAATGGTAGCATCCTTGCATATTATCTGATTTGAAAAATAAAAAAATCATATCATTTTGATTTGCAATTTGAATGAGGGACCAATTTAGAAGAAGGAATAGTGCCATATGGTTGGGAAACACAATGTAAGAGGCTACACATTTTCTTTCTAGCATGTACCTCATGAATTCATAATGTGTAGTCTAAAAGGATTATTCATGAAAAGAGACATCTTTACCAGAAACCCCATCCTCCCGCTATAATCCTTCTCGATGACTGCTTCCGGTCCTACTTACAAGAAAGGAATAAAAATAGTAAAAGTATTGGAAGTCATCTATAATACACAAAACTCCAATTTATAGGAAAACCGAAATGTTGAATTCATGGTACAAAAATACGATAAGCAATAGAGTTGATATCCACTATACCTTTTTCTATGAAGTGTGGTTATTGACCATTTACACTATCTACTACAACGCAAAAACAAAACAAAGTCAATTGTCCACCTACATAGCCCAGCTTCAGTAAAGGTCGCACGCATTGACAACCATCAATAAACTCTTATATAGCATCACCCTCATTGTTTTATCCTATTTTCTCCTTTGCTACTCGACAGGCCGACTCAGGGTAAAAGTAATGTTGTCTGTGGCCTCGATTGTTTGGCCAAGGACTCAGGAAGGCAAGTCTATGTGCAAGAAGCTACTGTTATCTCAAGGTATACTCCAAAAGGAATGTGGATTGAGCTTGAAAATTCTAAAACGATGAAAGGTAGGCATGCAAATATTCATTTGTGCTTGACATTACATAATTTAATGCAACATACATTATTTTTACTATGCTCAAATGTACCTTAGGTTTAGCACAATGTGTATACTCGAAAAATGCCTTTTTATGGCAGCGCCCAGGCCATGTACACCAATAAAGTGGATGAACGTTAAATGCATAACTTCAGTCGTGGGAGATATCACGTTACCGAGTCAGGTAGGAGGGTGAGAAGGTGGGGGAAAATGAGATGTAGAGAGGGAGAGAATAGTTGGATAAAGGGAGGGGAAGTGGACACATGAGGTAGGTGAAGGTATGATGATAGTGAAAGGGGGAGGAGCCCTATGACCACGATCAGGCACTAGTAGAAAACAGGGCTTTCGTCCAGGCCAGTTTAGCCCATTAGTCCCGGTTCAATCCAGAACCGGGACCAATGGAGCTATTTGCCCCGGTTCGTGAGCCCAGGGGGCCGGCCGGGCCACGTGGGCCATTGGTCCCGGTTCGTCCGGACCTTTTGGTCCCGGTTGGTGGGACGAACCGGGACCAATGGTCCTGGCTCCTGGCCCACCACTATTGGTCCCGGTTGGTGGCATGAACCGGGACCAAAAGGGTTACCTTTAGTCCCGGTTCATGCCACCAACCGGGACCAATGGTGTTGCCTATATATAGCCCCTCGCGCAAGAGCAGAGCACACTGCTCTGTTTTTTCTGGCCGAGGGGGAGAGGGCTTGGTGGTGCTCTAGCTCACCTCCTATGCACACAAGGTGTTCGATGGAATGCCCAAGCCACACTACTTAAGGTTTCTCCTCTCCAAGCTCGACCGCCAAGCTCCATTTTCCTCAATATTTATCTAGGTTTAGTGGTCTGTCACGCCCCGTCCCCGTCTTCACCGCCGTCGATCACCCGCGCCGATCTCATCGCCGGCACCACCGTGGTGAGCCTCTTGTTCTTATCTTCTTTTTGAAACGTCTGTTCCTATAATGGTTGAAACGTCTATAATACCACGGTTGAAACATCTGTTCGGAAACAGAGAGCATGCCAAGTTGATGCGATGGCACAGTGAGGACCGTAAGAAAGACGGGAAGTTGAGAGCACCCGCTGACGGGTCGCAGTGGAGAAAAATTGAGAGAAAGTACTGGGATGAGTTTGCAAAGGACCCAAGGAACGTATGGTTTGCTTTAAGTGCGGATAGCATTAATCCTTTTAGGGAGCAGAGCAGCAATCACAGCACCTGGCCCGTGACTCTATATATGTATAACCTTCCTCCTTGGATGTGCATGAAGCGGAAGTTCATTATGATGCCAGTTCTCATCCAAGGCCCTAAGCAACCCGGCAATGACATTGATGTGTACCTAAGGCCATTAGTTGAAGAACTTTTACAGCTGTGGAATGGAAACGGTGTACGTACGTGGGATGAGCACAAACCGGAGGAATTTAACCTAAAGGTGTTGCTGTTCGTGACCATCAACGATTGGCCCGCTCTCAGTAACCTTTCAGGACAGACAAACAAGGGATACCACGCATGCACGCACTGTTTACTTGACACCGATAGTATATAGCTGGCAAGCTGCAGGAAGAATGTGTACCTGGGCCATCGTCGATTTCTTCCGACCAACCATCAATGTCGAAAGAAAGGCAAGCATTTCAAAGGCGAGGCAGATCACCGGAAGAAGCCCGCCATGCGTACCGGTGATCACGTACTTGCTATGGTCAATGATTTACACGTAATCTTTGAAAAGGGTCCCGGCAGACTAGCTGTTCTGAATGACGCTGGGGGACACGCACCCATGTGGAAGAAGAAATCTATATTTTGGGACCTACCCTACTGGAAAGACCTAGAGGTACGCTCTTCGATCGACGTGATGCACGTGACGAAGAACCTTTGCGTGAACCTGCTAGGCTTCTTGGGCGTGTATGGGAAGACAAAAGATACACCTGAGGCACGAGAGGACCTGCAACGCTTGCACGAAAAAGAGGGCATGCCTCTGAAGCAGTATGAAGGTCCTGCCAGCTACGCTCTTACGAAAGAAGAGAAAGAAATATTCTTTCAATGCCTGCTCAGTATGAAGGTCCCGACTGGCTTCTCGTCGAATATAAAGGGAATAATAAATATGCCAGAGAAAAAGTTCCAGAACCTAAAGTCTCATGACTGCCACGTGATTATGACGCAACTGCTTCCGGTTGCATAAAGGGGGCTTCTACCGAAAAACGTCCGACTAGCCAATGTGAAGCTATGTGCATTCCTCAATGCAATATCTCAGAAGGTGATCGATCCAGAAATCGTACCAACGCTAAGGAGTGATGTGGCGCAATGTCTTGTCAGTTTTGAGCTGGTGTTCCCACCATCCTTCTTCAATATCATGACGCACGTCCTAGTTCATCTAGTCGACGAGATTGTCATTCTGGGGCCCGTATTTCTACACAATATGTACCCCTTTGAGAGGTTCATGGGAGTCCTAAAGAAATATGTTCGTAACCGCGCTAGGCCAGAAGGAAGCATCTCCATGGGCCATCAAACAGAGGATGTCATCGGGTTTTGTGTTGACTTCATTCCTGGCCTTAAGAAGATAGGTCTCCCTAAATCGCGGTATGAGGGGAGACTGACTGGAAAAGGCACGCTTGGAAGGGACTCAATAATATGCAGGGACGGATATTCTTGGTCTCAAGCACACTACACAGTTCTACAGAACTCTACCTTGGTGACCCCGTATGTCGATGAACACAAGAACAGTCTGCGCTCCAAACACCCGGAGCAGTGCGACGACTGGATTACATGTGAACACATCAGGACTTTCAGCAGTTGGTTGGAAACACGTCTCAGAGGTGACAGCACTGTTTGTGATGAGCTGTACTTGTTGTCCAGGGGACCATCTTCGACTGTAATGATTTGGAAAGGATACGAGATAAATGGGAATACATTTTACACGATTGACCAAGATGAAAAGAGCACCAACCAAAACAGCGGTGTCCGCTTTGATGCAGCAATCGACAATGGAAATGACACATATTATGGTTACATAGCAGACATATGGGAACTTGACTACCGAGTAGATTTTAAGGTCCCTTTGTTTAAGTGCAAGTGGGTCAATCTGTCAGGAGGCGGGGTACAGGTAGACCCACAGTACGGAATGACCACAGTGGATCTGAAAAATCTTGGGTACACTGACGAACCGTTCGTCCTAGCCAATGATGTGGCACAGGTTATCTATGAGAAGGACATGTCTACCAGACCGAGGAAAAGAAAAGATAAGGAAGCGAATACATCATACAATGAGCCAAAGCGCCACATAGTTCTTTCAGGAAAAAGGGACATCCTGGGAGTGGAGGGCAAGACAGACATGTCTGAAGAGTATGAAAAGTTTCATGAAATTCCCCCCTTCAAAGTCAAGGCTGACCCAAGCATCCTGATAAACGATGAAGATTATCCATGGTTACGGCGCAATAAGCAAACGACACAACCGAAGAAAAAGTGAAGACTTTCTCCCGCAACTATTATGATGATAACATGCCAACTTTGTAACAGACGAGTATGATACCATTGTCCGTTTTGTACATGCACATGCTATGCCAGCTTTTTCAGAGTTCATTTGAAAACTATGAATTTTAAAACCTCGCCAACCGAAGGGCGCTCACACCGGTTTATAAATAAAGCAACAAAGAAAACAAAAAAAGAGTTTCCAAATTTGAAAACTAATGGCACTAACAGAAAGTTTATAATTTTTCTAAAACTAAAAGCAAAAAGAATTAAAAAATAAAGCAAAAAACAACAAAAACTAAATAATGCAGAAAACAGAACAAAAAACTGAAAAAAAAATAAAAATAGCAACAATAAGTATTTTGTTGTAAGTAGAAACAAAATAAAATAAATAAAGCAACAAAGAAAACAAAAAAAGAGTTTTCAGATTTGAAAACTAATGGCACTAACAGAAAGTTTATAATTTTTCTAAAACTAAAAGCAAAAAGAATTAAAAAATAAAGCAAAAGACCAAAAGAAAAATAAACTAAAACCAAAATAAACTAAATAAAGCAACAAATAAAACAAAAAAACAAAAAAAATGCCACCTACTGGGCCCCCACGGCCTGAATACGACTAGAAACCCTATGGGCCAGGATTCAGGCCCGTGGAAGGCCCAGTAGGCCCACAGGCACAGATGGCAGAGTTAGGCCCGAAAGCCTGCTTTAGAGAGGAGCTCGAGAGGGGAGCCGCATCGCACCTTATAAACTGGTGCGGCTCCCTCTCAACTAGCGAGGTGGGACTAAACATTTGGCGCGGGGCAGCACAAGGCCTTTGGTGCTGGTTGGTGGCACCAACCGGGACTAAAGGGGGAATTGGTCCCGGTTGGTGGCACCAACTGGGACTAATGCCAGGCCTTTGGTCCCGGTTGGTGGCACCAACCGGGACTAAAGGGGGGCATTAGTCCCGGTTGGTTCCACGAACCGGGACTAATGCCCTTGCTATATAACCAGGACTTGTGAAAATTTCACATCTCCCTCGCCTCCCTAGCCAATTGCCCCCGCCGCCAGGCTGCCCAAATCGCTCGCGCGCTCCTCGTCGCCGTCGCCGCCGCCGGCCGCCATCCCCGTCTCCCCGTGCCCCTGCCCCGCGCCCGAGCCCACGCCGGCCGCCGCCCCGTGCCCCTGCCCCGTCCCCGAGCACGCACGGCCGCGCCCCTGCGCCCCGGCCCGCCCCCACCATTGTGGA
>NC_041383.1:803877716-803882963 GCF_002162155.2 Triticum dicoccoides
TCTTTTTTTTAAATATTTTTGTTTTTTGCATTTTTATAAAAATGTATATATGTCCTCTGTGTGTATATATGTTTTATGTTCATAGATTTTTATTTGAACATTATTTTAAAAAAACAAGCAATACAAGAAGAAGAAAAAGAATGAGAGGAAAAAGGAAAAAAGAAGAGGAAGAAAGGAGAAGAAGAGGGGATAGGAAGAAGAGGAGAAATAAATAAGAAGAAGAAAAAAGAAGAAAAAGAAGAGGAGAAGAAGAAAAAAATAGAGGAGAAGAAGAAAAAATAGAATTTTTTTTCTATTTTTTCTTCTTCTCCTCTATTCTTTTCTTCTTCTCCTCTTTTTTTCTTCTCTTTTTTCTTCTTCTTCTTCCTTCTTCCTTCTTCCTCTTTTCTTCCTTTTCCTTATTTTCCTTTCTCGAGGGATAAGAAGAAAAGAAGAGGAGAAGAAGAAAGAAAGGAATAGAGGAGAAAGAAGAAACTTTGACACGAGGGGGGGGGTACCGATACCCCCTCCCCGATAACATTATTTTCCAATGTATATGTATGTTGTGTCGTTGTCGATATAACGAGGGTGTTGAGGATCGCCGAGGGGTCGAGGGTCGGGAACTAGGGTAGAGGGTCGAGGGTCGTTAAGGGGTCAAGGGTCGAAGGTTTCAGGGTCGAGGGTTCCTATAGTGTCAAAGTATTGAAGAAATCCAATAGCTTGTGGGCGTCGATGCCCACGTCGATGCCCACGTCACTTGTGGGACATAGATGTACTGTTCAATGTCGACCCCCTCCCGATAGCTTCAACACGTGGGGGGGTCGATATTACCCCCTCCTAGCTTGAAGCGTTCTCGAGGCCACCCCCTAACCCTTGAAGCATTGTCGAGGCCACCCCAAACCCTAGAGAAGCAGCGTCGAGGCCACTAATATGATTCCTTATTGATTAGCTAGCTAGTTCTATGTTTGCCACTAATATATCCATATCTGTCATGTTTGAATAATAATTGCCATGTTGTAAATATTTGTAGAAACTATGGACACCCCCCGAGACGAAGCACAAGAAGCGTTGTTGAGGGACATAATCGCAGAAGGAAGTGATGCCCTCTCCTCGATGTTTCTCAACGACAATGATGGTCTGGAAGGAGAGGGTGAAGAAGCAGCTGGCCCTCTCCTCATTGATTTACATGGCTCCGATGACCCAATGCCGGTGCAAGAAGGAGAGGGTGAAGAAGTAGACCGGGAGGACGGCTCCGGTGATCACCAAACCGAGTCCGGCCAGGTATATATATTAGTTAAGCCTGTGCTGACTAGCTAATTGATGCATTCATTGTTTTGGTATGTACACATATTAATTAACTCTCGTCTTTGTTCTTTTTTCTAGCCCTCCGGATCGAGCACAACTTCGGTAAAGAGACGAGGCCCGAAGAAAAAGTTGAGCTCAGATGAAAAGTTTGAGATCATACAAATCGCGCGCGACGGCCAACCGATTGAACCCTACCGGACAAAGAAGGCATTTGTTGCTCAGTGTGGGGTTCTGGTTAGGGAAAAGATCCCGATCAGCATCCAGCAATGGTATAAGCCTAAGAACGAAGACCCTGAGGTGTCTTATGTCAATGAGATGCAGAAAAAGAATCTTTGGACTGAGCTGAAGTCAAATTTCACCCTACCGCCGGAGGATGATCCGGAGAAGCCAGTTATAGAGCCATTAATCAATTCTTTTGCTCTGAGGAAGATGGCAGACCTATTCAGGAATTGGAAGAAAGACCTCAATAGGTATGTCGAAAAAGATGAGACACCAGAATTCATTGGCAAATATGATAAGATCAGAGATGACTGGCCCGCATTTGTGTCCCACAAGACATCGGAAAAGAGTAAAAAAATGTCGGCGACAAACAAGAGAAATGCTGAGAAGAAGAAGCTTCACCATCGCACGGGGTCAGGTGGCTACCTCGTAGCCCAGCCTAAGTGGGCCAAGGCTGAGAATGATCTGCTTGATAAAGGGATCGAACCAGAGACAATGAACTGGCCAGAATGTTGCCGTACTTGGTTCTTTGGGGCCGGCGGATCCTTGGACCCTATAACAGGGAAGTGCATTTGGACGGAGGAACAATTGGACATACCAGTCAAGAAGCTTCAGCAATATATCGAAGCAGCGCAGCAAGGGACGTTCGTTCCAGACAGGGAGAAGGACGAGCTCACAACGGCCCTCGGCAATCCTGAGCACCCTGGACGGACACGAGGCACGCCAGGCTCCGTTTCGTGGAAGGCTGGATTTCCGGACGCAGGGGCTTACAAAACCCACGAGAGGAGGAAGAAACTGGAGCAGAGCCAACTGCAGTCGCTGCACGAAAGGGTAATGGGGCTAGAGGAACGAGAAGCAGATCACCTGCCGAAGCTTCCCCCGAAGCTACCCCGCCATCTCAGCGGAAAAGCAGCGTGGCTTCCACCGAGCTGCTTCAGCCAGAGCATGCCTTGACGGCTCCTGCCAGCTATCCCGTGGATGCTATCACGGATGCTGAAAATTGCCACCTTATGGCGCAATGGAGCAATTTGAAGGTCAAGGCGGCCGTTGGCTCTGTTTATCCTACTAAACCCGACTCAACTTTTCACTGTCGGCCGATTCCAGAAGGATATGCTAAGGTGATGGTCGATGAAATAACGGAGGGATTTGAGGACCTCCGGCTTGACCACCGTACCGGTGAAGGGGAGTATCGGCTGGGTTCTGCTCTGAAGACTCCATGCCTATGGCGGAAGATCTCATCAACCTTCCGAACTGGACGCCTCCGCCTCCTCCTCCTCCTCCGGCGAGTCAGGGCACTCCACCTCCTCCATCGGCGAGTGACGATCAGGGCACTCGGCCCGCTCCTTCTCCGGCGCGTGGCGGCACTCCGCCTCCTTCTCCGCCTGCGCCGGCGCGCCCGAGCAGCCAGCCTCCTCCTTCTCCGCCTCGTCAGCAAGGGCGGAAGAGACCCGCCGCCGCTCCTGCTTCTACGGCGCGTCACAGTCCTTCTCCTCCACCTCGTAAGCAAGGAAAGATGACATCCGCTCCGTCTACTCTGCCGGTGTCTAGCAGTACAGCCAAAGGCGGGAGGAGATACAGATTCGGTCCTTCTCTGAAGACTCCAGAGAAGTTACCGTATGAGAGGAGCGAGGAGGAAAACGCGAAGATCGCGCAGACCGAAGTGGATGAGTGGTTTCAAGGGTTGAAAGCAAAGAGACATCCACCTCCGAAGGAGAAGGTAGATCCGGTGAAAGGGAAGCTCACTCTGGCTGCCCTGACAAAACCACCCAAGTCTCCGCCGAAAGGAAACTATGAGCGCATTATTGGAAAGGCATTTGCCGAAGCGGAGAGGTCGGGAAGTACTAAAAGTGATGAAAGGATGAAAGAACGACGATCTGGGAAACAAATTGCCCAGCTCGGCGAACAAGCGAAGCAATCGTGCCCCCCGCTCAAGGTGTCTGCTAGCGACATCGTCGATCCGAGGATGGTGCCCGGTTATGGCAATCCTGCAAATTACCTGCCCGACGATGTACATTATGATATCTTGGAGGTGCAGATACAAAGATACGAGTACGGGAAGCCTCTCGTCAAAGATGAAAGTTCTCTATCAACGATGATGCGAAGATTGCATGATTGGTACATGAAAACCTGCAAAGAGTCTGAGGGGAGGAATACTTTGTATATGAGAGTTAAAAAGGAGCATGACCTCCTCGGAATTGAATTGTTGCCTATTCCATTTGAGGAGTTCTATCAGTTTTTCAATCAATTGGCCATCGATAAAGCAACGGTCACCTCCTACTGTCTGTAAGTAGTACTACTTCCTTCATTAAGTCTCTCTATATAACTCAGCCCTTTCATTTGCATGTATTTATAATTATCCTCACTATATTATGCAGATTGAAGATCGCCGAATTGAAGAAAAGACAAGTGGGAGATATTGGGTTCATTAACACGTATCTCATAGATGCAACTGAGGTTCAATATCGTGCCCAAGAAACCGAGGCCAACTTGCTACGATCGTTGGAAATAAATGAACACAAAGATATAATACTCTTTCCTTACAACTTCAAGTGAGTGTTACTGTCTTGTGGCATATTCGGTTTCCTTATTAGTCCAGGTTATAGTAATGTAATATTGATGAGTTATGCATGTGTGCGCAGCTACCACTATATTCTCCTAGCGATTAAGCTTGAGAAGGGAGTAGTAACTGTCTTAGACTCCAAGCAAAAAGATCCCAAGGAGTATGCGGACATGACTGAAATGCTCGAGAAGTAAGTTAAATCGATCATTATCCACCATATCAGCAACTTTGTTCATTTCTGATATCAAGTAATTGTTTTCTTTGTATGGCAGGGCTTGGAGAAAATTCACCAAAAAAGCTCCGGGACTACCGAAGAAGCTGCAATTTAGGCACCCGAAAGTAAGTACTATATAGTAGCATATTCCAGGCATCTCCTAGTGATTCAAGCGCTAGTTTCATCAATACCATTTAGCATGCTTGCTAATTATCAGTTTGATTGACCTCTATTTCTTGTAAAGTGGTTGTGGCAGGAACAAGGGAATGATTTCTGTGGATACTACATTTGCGAGTCCATCCGCCACACGACCTGTGAGCGGGGCTACTCCGACAAACAATATGAAGTGCGTAAATAACAATATTCACAATTTTATTTTATTACCATCATTTGTGTTGAGTTTCATTCATTCATATATATATATATATATATATATATATATATATATATATATATATATATGTATGTATTGACCCCCTTCTTAAAATTAGATGTTTCGGATGCGGGATGAACTCCTAGCACCAGATCGCATGCGAGCAATTCAAGAGGAATTGGCGGCATTCTTTCTTGACCACGTGATCGCTGAAGACGGAGAATACTATGTGGACCACGCGTCCGTATTTTAGGAGATTATATATTTGTAAAAGGTAATTATTGTATATATGTAGCCGGTAGTGTCGGATAGATATACGAGAACTTGTTTGTTCGACCAATCTCTCGGAGAAGGAGAGGTGGTCGATATCACTTCTCTCTATATGCATATATGTTCATGACGATCTTCTGTTTGCTTACTAGCTAGCTAGCGTGTCTAGCTAGTCCTCTCTATACGTATGTATGTATGGTACGTAGCGTCGACCAAGCACGGACAAAAGAGAGGACACTTCTCTCTATTAATTAGCTAGCTATAGTACAATATATGAAACACCTAAATTAACCCCCCAAAACCCCCCAACCCCCCCCCCCCATTTTA
>NC_041383.1:803883048-803922938 GCF_002162155.2 Triticum dicoccoides
TAAAAAAAAACAAAAACCCCAGCCACAGAAATGCTGACGCGTGGATGCCTATTGGTCCCGGTTGGTACCACCAACCGGGACCAAAGGCCCTCCTGCCTGGGCTCAGCGACAGGCCACGTGGAGGCCCATCTATCCCGGTTCTGGATTGAACCGGGACTAAATGGTCAGGGCATTAGTACCGAACCTTTAGTCACGGTTCATGAACCGGGACTAAAGGCCCTCACCAACCGGGACTATAGGCCCTTTTTCTACTAGTGAGGGATGGTCTTTGTTTATCGCGGCCTAGGCTACAACAACGGGATGGGCCCTTATTCATACAACATTGATTGAACTAATATCTAATATAAATGTCATTTCTAGACCACCTATTTTTTTAGCCTGTTGCACGTTGATCTTCATGGTACAACTCATAATTCACAGATTGTTTTGAAGATACCAATTGATTTAGAAAAGCAAAACTTTAGTTTTATAGAAAGTGTAAGAAGCACTTTTCCTCTTAATTAGAAATGTGCAAGTGGAGCGAACTTTAGTTGCAAATCATTTTTTTCAATTCTAGGCAACCCAAATCATTTTTTTCTTTCTACCATATACACAAAAATTGTATTATATCATGTGAAAGTGTTATTTACGAAAAGAGATACTGCAAAACTCATCCTCATGCTATAATCCTTCTCCATCATAGCTTTGGTTCCACCTTACCACAAAGCAATAAAAACAGAAAATATTGGAATTTATGTGCAAAACATATAATTGCAATCTATAGGAAGAAGAATACTCGTGTGAAATAGGTCACCAACAAACTAATGGCAATAAGAATCCCATGAGGGAGAAATAAGGGCCACACCATTTTGTCATAGGACGCTACTTTTTTCATTGGGAAAACACATGATCTGACCTATGTAGTTGGATCCGGCAATGGCGACGTCAGTACAGCATTTCTTTGTTGATGTCATCATTGTTTGGGAAAGAGGTGATAGTTTTCAATGTTTTGCTATAGTGGGTTACCTTAATTAACTCTTATGGTTCTCCCTTTTTCAAGTTGGTTGTATGTGTCCTACTCATGAAGGGTCTGGATGTATAGTTATGATGTTAGCATCTCATTAATGCAACATTAGGAGTCGATAAAAAGAGTCCTTTATAAAAAATTATACTAGATTACAACTTCAAAACCACATATATGTGTGTGTCAAATCAAGAAGAAAGAAGACTTTATCTCTCATTACATATTCTCAGTGCTACCCACAAGTACAAACATTGTTAACATCAATCTATTATCCAAAACATGTATAAGAGTTGCGACATCTTCTAGCTAGCCATGGTCATGCACAACAGACTGAGAAACTAACGGGGAGCTGCCCTAACAAGTGAATAACATGCTAACTCTAACCTGTGTGAGAAGCTATCTTTGGTGTCTCGACCATGAATAATCATTGTGTCAGGATCATCAAGGGCACAAAAGGATTTATTCACTACCGGCATCATCGATGATCGGGAGGAATTCTCATTCTCTAGAGAGAGAGGGATAGAGGGAGGGAGAGCCAAAGTGGGGAGACTAAGGTAGTAGTATGTGCGATACAAAGTTTACCTATAGTAGAACATATTTTGCACCTAAATTCGCCCAATCGCAAATATCAAGAGTGCCTCAAGTATCCAACTTGGAACTATGAAGTAGCCTGCATGATGTTAGACACATACCATTGAGAATTTCTAGACTTTCCGATAACGCTTTAATCCTTTCTTGGTTTGAACACGTTACTCGCTTTTTTGCATTCTTTTAATTTTTTTGCATTATTATTTTTGTTCGCACTTCACTCAAAATCATTAGAACCTTCTATCGTAATTTTGCTATGCATCTAAATATAACTTGCACGCACACACTACTCTAGGAATGTC
This sequence comes from Triticum dicoccoides, assembly GCF_002162155.2. Taxonomy (NCBI): domain Eukaryota; kingdom Viridiplantae; phylum Streptophyta; class Magnoliopsida; order Poales; family Poaceae; genus Triticum; species Triticum dicoccoides. The sequence continues at coordinate 803,884,942 of NC_041383.1, forward strand.
TATTAGTGCATGCGCGAAAAGCCTAGTATTGGCGGGCCAGGCTCTCAGGGTGACCCGCCACTGACACCCTGACACTGCTATTATGCCATTAGTGGGAGGCGGCTGGCCACCACTAAGAGCATTGTTGTTGTGGCGGGCATGATTTATCGCCTGCCACAACTATAATAGCTACCGAGTGGTCTATTTGTCTCTGCCCGCCACAGTTGTGCGTATTAGTAGTGACAGACACCTTTGCCACCCGCCACTGGTAGTGATGTTGACATATAGAGAAATTGCTGCCGCAACAACATTATTTGGCAACCGTGGCAGGATTTTAAGGGCACTAAAGCAGTATTTTGAACTCAATCATCCCATTCCATTCAAACAATCATATTATAACGGTGATACAATAATTAAGAGTATTAATGAAGCAATCATACAGTATAAGAAGTTTAAGGCAACAAATAAACATGTGTCTGTCTCAACTCATATAATGAACAACAAATCAAGATGGTTTAAAGCAGTGTATCGCTCGCAATCGATTACCACAATATGTCTCCAGTTCGCTGAATTTGTTCTTCATCTCGCTAGCTAGCTGGTAGTGAAACTCCCTGTTGGTGTCAAAACCGGCGGATCTCGGGTAGGGGGTCCCGAACTGTGCGTCTAGGCGGATGGTAACAGGAGAGAAGGGACACGATGTTTTACCCAGGTTCGGGCCCTCTTGATGGAGGTAAAACCCTACGTCCTGCTTGATTGATATTGATAATGTGGATATTACAAGAGTAGATCTACCACGAGATCAAGGAGGCTAAACCCTAGAAGCTAGCCTATGGTATGATTGTTGTAATGGTTGTCGTTGTGTCCTACGGACTAAAGCCATCCGGTTTATATAGACACCGGAGAGGGCTAGGGTTACATAGAGTTGGTTGCAATGGTAGGAGATCTACATATCCGTATCGCCAAGCTTGCCTTCCACGACAAGGAAAGTCCCATCCCGACACGGGACGAAGTCTTCAATCTTGTATATTCATAGTCTTGGAGTCCGGCCGATGATGATAGTCCGGCTATCCGGACACCCCCTAGTCCAGGACTCCCTCAGTAGCCCCTGAACTAGGCTTCAATGACGATGAGTCCGGCGCGCATATTGTTCGGCATTGCAAGGCGGGTTCCTCCTCCGAATAATTCGTAGAAGATTGTGAACACCAGGATAGTGTCCGGCTCTGCAAAATAAATTCCACATTCCACCGTAGAGAGAATAATATATACACAAGTTCAATCTGCTGACGTTTCTTGCGGCATGACGTCACACCACTACCAAGCCCTTACTTGAATCGTTTTTTACTTTACCACCTCAGCGCATTTAGCGAAGCGGTTTCCTTGGCACGTCTTGTCGAAGCATAGATCATGTTCCCCTTATTCCGGGATTATCATCAATACGGACGTGGGTAACCCAACCGTGCCATTGATGGTGGCGCTTGGGAGATAAGTGAGTTTTACCAGGCCAGTGGGGACGCATAGACTTCGTCCGCCCATATATAAGGGGATTAGGATCCACCCTTTCACCTACGCCTTCTTCCTCTTTGATTATCCATCTCCGCGCACTCGAGCTCCAGCGCCCAAGCCCGCACATCTCGTCTCAACCTTCCCCAGTCATGTCTGGAGCGGGAGGCAAGTGGATGACCTCCTCCGTTACGGAGGGGCACATCGAAAGACTGCGCAGCGCCGGATATCTATCCGGCGACATCGCGCACTGGCCGCCCGACGAGGGGCAGCTCATCCCCACCGCCAGGCCCCATGAGAGGGTCGTATTCCTTCCCCACTTCCTCCGCGGACTGGGCTTCCCATTACATCCCTTTGTCCGGGGGCTCATGTACTATTACGGCCTGGATTTCCATGATCTGGCACCAAACTTCATCCTCAACATCTTGGCGTTTATCGTCGTGTGCGAGGCCTTCCGCTGCATCCAGCCTCACTTCGCCTTGTGTCTCAAGACCTTCAATGTCAAGCCGAAGGTGGTGAAGGGCACTCAAGCGGAGTGCGGAGGCGCCATGTTGGGTAAGATACCCAACGTCGTTTGGCTCGAGGGTGCCTTCGTGGAAACCATCAAGGGATGGCAATCAGGGTGGTTCTACATCACCGAGCCGCGTGACCCTAGATGGGTAGCGGCCCTCGAATTTAGATTTGGGATCCCCATGCGGCTCTCCTCTTGGAAGGAGAGCGGCCTGACCTAGGGTAATTCGGAGGAGCTGACCGGACTCCAAGCCTGTATCCAGAGGCTGGTGAACAAGAAGCTCAAGCTTGTCAACGTGGTCTAGGTCATGCTCATCCGCCGGATTCTCCCGTGCCAAGAACGGGCATTTAAATTATGGGAGTTCAATCCGGCACAGCACCAGACCTTGAGCAGGCTCTTCGACACTAGGTATGAAGATGCCTGGAAAGTGCTCTTCAAGGGCGCCGAAGCCCCCGCATCCGCCACCGAAGATAACGGATTTCGCTCGCAGCGCCTAGCTGACGAGGTAAGTGATTCTACCCATTTACGGAACACTTGCTATTCATAGTTTGACTCTATGCGGGTTTCAATTTCCCCTTTTCCTTTGACAAGACTGGATGAGGAAGGCGGAGCAGATCATCTGTCCGGCTCCTATGCCAGAAAACCCAGTAGACACCCGTCTAGCAGGGCTACTGGTTCCGGCACCGCACGTGGTGCCGGAGAAGAAGGCCAAGAAGGAGGCCACGGGTACTTGAAAGGGTTCCCGTTTTCAGGTGTCCGACGACTCCGAGGCGGACTCCTCCCCCAAAAACAAGGAGGAGAAAGAGGACTCTCTCCCAGAGGAGGGAGAGAGGAAGAGGAAGGCTTCCCCAACAGGGGAGGCCGAAGGGTCCAAGAGGGGAAGGACTATTCCACCGGACAGCTCCGCCAACGTCAACGTTGGCGACGAAGAATGGCCCTCAAGGGCTAGGCCTCCAGCGAGATCGTAAGTATCCGGATTCCCGAATGATTTACAATTTCTATTTTGTGTCACATAGTGTCATTCTAATGTCGCACGCTGCCTGTAGTCCGGCCAATGACGATCTCCCCGCTTCATCGAGCGGGTCGTTGGCTCCATCGGATGTAGACTCCATCCCGACCGCCTCCACCCCTCGCAACACCGAGGACGCCGAGGTGGGATCCCAAGAAGGGACCCATCAGGGGGAGGCTCCGGAGGTGCCACAAGGCGGCCTCCCGGACTTTGCGCCGGACTCCACATCGGAACCCGCAGTGGTTCCGGAGTCTGGCCGGCGGCCCCTCCGCAAGAAGGGCAAGACCGTGACGCCGGCGGCCCCCATCCAACGGGAGGCGCCGGACAACTTGTTGGAGGCACTCAAAGGTGCTTCCATCGAGGAAGGACACCGCACTATTATGAGTGCGGTGATTCAGAAGGTGCAGCTTGCCAAGAGCGGGCTGACCGAAGCCTGCAGTAGCCTTCTATCAGGCTTTGAGGTAAGAAGTTAAAAATATGCAATGTAATACCGCATAGACAGTAGCCCCTGATGCTCGGTTCGGTGTTCGGAAAGAAAAGCCGGACTGAGGATCTAAAAAAGATATACGCAGGGTTGCTAAAAAAATTATGTCAATATGGGTTTGCAGGCTGCCTAGCTGACCTCTGCCGCACTGACTACGGAGGTCGGTGCTTTAAAGCAGGAGCTCGAGCAGTCCGAGCAAGAGCTCGGCCGTGCCAAGAAGCAGCTCGAGGACAAATAAGATGAGTAACACCACTTTGAATTTGTACCTTACAGAAAAGGATTTAGGTTGCGACAAAAATAATAGGGATAACGTGGGTACTGCAGGGGCCACGAACGAGGTGGCAACCCTGAAGGAGGCCATGTCCGTGGCCGAACACAATGCGGCCGCGGAACGGGTAGAGCGAGAAAAGTAGGAGGCGCGGGTGGCGGAGGTTCGGCAAGAGCTCCAGGCTCTCATGGAGAAGCATGAGAGTTTGGAGCATGACTCGAAGACTCGAGAGTCCGAGCTTGGCTCGGCTCTCGAAAGTGCCAAAGCCGCCAAGGCCGAGGCCCATAAGTCCCTTCAGGAGATTGAGTTGGTGAAGAAGATAGCGGCGGGTAAGGCATTTTTCATGCAAAGCAAGCATGTGAATGTAAATTACGTGTTACTTACCCGAATTCGGAGCTCTCTAGGGGTGTTTGCAGATCTGCCTCGCAGCGTGTCTGATGCCGCCGCATTCTACCGAGCCGAGGAGGGAGCTCAACGGAGAAGGTCTTCTGGTCTCAGTACGTTGAGGCCGGCCATCCGGTGCCCCCTAGCGACCAGCTGAAGCAGCTGGTCGAGCTCCACAAGGTAGCCGAGCAGGCCATGAAGGGCCTCATAGTCCGGCTGTGGCCTGGAGAGGCCATGCCTGGGAGCTACTTCGGCCTCATGCGGCGGTTGGTGGATGCCTGCCCTTGGGTGGAGGTTATCAAGCGCTCCGCCTATATTGAAGGTGCTCGTCGGGTCCTTGCCCGCGCAAAGGTGCATTGGGGCAAGCTGGATGCGGAGAAGCTTATCACTGACGCGCCACCAATGGGCAAGGAGTATCGTACGCCCGAGATGTACTATAAGACTGTCCTGAAGGGTGCCCGCAAGATTGCGGATGAGTGCCCCAGGGATGTAATTATTGAGTAAATTCGCAATGTGTTATCATGTGCACTGAAAACTTTGTTCATATGCGCTAAGAAACGCTTATTGATTTAAAATATTACCTTCTGTGCGGCCGTTTATTAAATCTGAGAGATGGCAAGTCGTCGGCTTCAGCCCCCATGCCACGAGTGCTGGGGTGTTCGGGATAAACTTGAGCACTCTTGTTCCCATTTTTGGGTCCATCTAGGGAGGCGCTCAACAGAACGAACAAGGCAACTGGACTTATAATGCTTGAACACTCTCACTTAGCCATAGAATTCTATAATTTTAAATTTCGGCGAAGCCCGTAGTATTCGGAAGACCGAGTTCGGGGCGCTATCCACGCCTTGGCCGGACATTATCCGGTTCTTCGCTTGAAGCGGCATAAGTCTTTAGGGACTCGAAAAGACCTATCGAACAGCGACCAGTCTCTCGCCTTATCATGACGGTCAGTTTTAGCTTTCTCCACTGAGGCGTTAACCCGGCTCAACCGGGGCGCAATCGCAGTGGTTCTCCCAGTGCTACCTTAGCCGACAGAACGGAACGTAAGGTGCCAAACATGGGAGCCGGGCAAACCCAACTATTGACCCAAGACATGATTCGGAGCCGATTCATATAATGCTATAAGTTTGGGGTGCCGCACTTGTGAAAGTGTTAGGACTTATCACACCATAATACAGGGAACATAAGCCCCTGGTGTATTCGGCCGTACCAAAATATACGGATGCAACATGTCGTAAATGAACATATATATAAAGTAATGCAATTATGGGCAAAAAGTGCTGCATTATTTATTCAAGAAGTTCTGCTATGACTGCGGAATGATACAAATAGTGCGGTAAGCAAGGGATTGGACTAATTAAAGGTGTCTCCCTCCAGGGGTAGGCTGCGGAATGGTGTATTTAACAAATTTAATGCTCGTAATGGAGACCACCTGAGTGTTCGTCGCAGCCTTTGTCCCTCCCTGGCTGTTGCATCATGAGTTCGGCAGGTTCGCCGCCGGACAGAGTCCTGTGTAAAAAAGAAGAAAACTAAAAGATAAAAAGAGCGACACACTTGGGAGCCCCTGGTATGGTCGAACCGCACTCTGGGTCTGTTGTGGTCGTGCCCCTCCCCCTATGCCCATGGTATCTCCAGAGTGTAATGATGTATGCGGAGAGTTTGTCTTGCAATTGTGTGAGGGTTGGGGTTGGGGCCGCATTGCTACGCGTGCTCAGAACGTGCCAGGTGGTCTTGGTTGATGTTGCTCCGGGCGCGTTTGGCCGTGTCCGGTCGTTTAACGGCCGGACTCGAAAATTGCCTTAAAAGGCTGCTCTGTACTTCTGCCGCGAGAGCCCCTGTATGTTCCTCTGTTCGGAGGGAGCGTTCCGTGTTTCCATTAACCGTGATGATTCCACGAGGGCCTGGCATCTTGAGCTTGAGGTATGCATAATGCGGCACCGCGTTGAACTTTGCGAACGCGGTCCGTGCGAGCAGAGCGTGATAGCCACTGCGGAACGGGACTATGTCGAAGATTAACTCCTCGCTTCGGAAATTATCCGGGGATCCGAAGACCACTTCCAGTGTGACTGAGCCTGTACAATTGGCCTCAACACCTGGTATGAAGCCTTTGAAGGTCGTCTTTGTAGGTTTAATCCTTGAAGGGTCTATGCCCATCTTGCGCACTATATCCTGATAAAGCAGGTTCAGGCTACTGCGGCCGTCCATCAGGACTCTCGTGAGGTGAAATCCATTGACGATTGGGTCTAAAACCAATGCGACGAATCCGCCATGGCGGATACTGGTCGGGTGGTCTCTTCGATCGAAAGTGATCGGGCAAGAGGACCATGGGTTGAACTTTGGGGCGACTGGCTCCATCGCATATACGTCCCTTAGTGCACGCTTCTGCTCCCTCCTGGGTATATGCGTTGCGTATATCATGTTTACCGTCCGAACTTGTGGGGGGAAGCCCTTCTGTCCTCTATTGTTCGGTGACCGGGTCTCTTCCTCGTCATCGCTGTGTAGCCCCTTGTCATTGTTTTCGGCAATTAATTTGCCTGCTTGCTTGAATACCCAACAATGTCTGTTGGTGTGGTTAGCTGGCTTTTCGGGGGTGCCATGTATTTGGCAAGAGCGGTCGAGTATTCGGTCCAAATTGGACGGGCCCGGAGTGGTCCTTTTAAATGGCTTCTTCCGCTAACCGGGTTTGGAGCCTCGGAATCCGGCGTTGACCGCTGTATCCTCATTGCTGTCGCCGTTGATGCGGCGTTTGTTTTTGTTTCGACGCGACCTGCCATTGCGGTCCTTGGTATCCGGACTGCCAGCGTTTTTACTGAGGTTGTTGCTGCGAGCTAGCCAGCTATCCTCTCCCGCACAGAAGCGGGTCATGAGTGATGTGAGGGCTGCCATGGATTTCGGCTTTTCCTGTCCTAGGTGCCGGGCCAGCCACTCGTCGCGGATGTTATGTTTGAAGGCAGCGAGGGCCTCTGCATCCGGACAGTCGAAAATTTGATTTTTCTTTGTTAGGAACCGTGTCCAGAATTGTCTGGCCGATTCGTCTGGCTGCTGGATTATGTGGCTTAGGTCATCTACGTCTGGTGGTCGCACATATGTGCCCTGGAAGTTGTCGAGGAATGCGGCTTCCAGGTCTTCCCAACACCCAATTGACTCTGCGGGCAGGCTGTTGAGCCAATGCCGAGTTGGTCCTTTAAGCTTGAGCGGGAGATATTTGATGGCGTGAAGATCGTCGCCGCGGGCCATATGGATATGAAGGAGATAATCCTCGATCCAAACCGCGGGGTCTGTTGTGCCATCGTAGGATTCGATGTTAACGGGTTTAAACCCTTCAGGGATTTGATGATCCATTACTTCGTCAGTGAAGCATAGTGGGTGTGCGGCGCCTCTGTATTGAGCAATATCACGACGTAGCTCAAGAGAGCCTTGTCTGCTGTGTTCGGCCCGGCCGCAGTTGTTGTATCCGGTGCGACGGTATTCGTCGTGGGTCTTGGGGCGCCCACGTGATCCATAGATAGATCTAGATTGTCTTGCCTTGTCCTCCAATATATCCCGCAAGTCCGGCGCGTTCCCCCGTGGCTTCGTATTTTTTGAGCGGTGCCGGGGTACGGTTTTGGTGGAGGGATTAGATGCCTCTCTGTCGCGGCCACGAGGTGGTCGGTCTGCCGTATTGTGCGCTGGTGATGAAGGTTTGTATGCTTCCTCCTCTAGTCGGGGGAGCAACTTGCGTTTTGGGTAGCTTTTGGAGGGGCGTTCGAGTTCACACTCATCGGCCGCGAGGACCTCGGTCCATCTGTCGGCCAGCAGGTCTTGATCAGCTTGAAGGTGTTGCTGCTTTTTCTTTAGACTATTTGCTATGGCCATTAGCCTGCGTCTAAAACGCTCTTGTTCAACGGGATCCTCAGGCACGACGAATTCGTTGTCGTCGAGGCTTGCCTCGTCTCCGGAGGGAGGTATGTAATTATCATCCTCGACCTCTTCGTCTGCCACTCTCTCGTGAGGGCTTGCTTCTACCTCCTCCTGCGCTGAATCTTGCTGGAGGGGGTTATCTTCGGCACTTTCTGGGGTGTTGTTATCTCCTGTGCCGGAATCTCCATTCTTGCTGTGGCAGGATTTGGAGCGGCGCCGCTGACGTCGGTGCTTGGGTTGTTTCTTTAAGGAATCTGCCTCCTCTGCTTCTTTGCCATCCCCATCTTTAGGGGTGTCCACCATTTATATGTCGTATGACGAGGTGGTTTTCCAGTGCCCTATAGGTGCTGGTTCTTGATCGTCTCCGGCATCGTCGTCCATACCGTCGATGTCTTCGGAGTCGTAGTCTAGTACGTCGGTTAGATCGTCGATAGTGGCTACAAAGTGGGTGGTGGGTGGGCTTTGAGTTTCTTCGTCGTCCGCATCCCAACCCTCCTGGCCGTAGTCCGGCCAGGGCTCTCCGGATAGCGAGAGCTGCTTCAGCGATTTTAAGATGTCGCCGAAGGGTGAGTGCTGAAAGATGTCCGCAGCGGTGAACTCCATGATCGGCGCCCAATCAGATTCGATTGGCAGGGGCGCAGGAGGTTCGGAGTCCGGCAGGGAGTCCGGCACCTCGGAGTCATGAGCTTTATAAGGGACGAGGTCAGTGTTCGGCTCCATCGCCGTGGAAGTTGCAGCTCCTGAGGCGGTGTCCAGCCACCCATCCTCGATCTGCACGATCGGCTCCGAACTATGGGTGGGAGCGAATTCGTGTGCGGCCTCCAAGGAACTGTCCGGCGGCAGAGTTAGGCCGTGCCCATCGTGACAGTGTGGCACGCTCGGCTGCGGCTCGGATCCATCGAAGATCAAGTCTCCGCGGATATCGGCCGTGAAGTTTAGGCTTCCAAACCTGACCTGACGGCCAAGGGCGTAGCTTTCGATCTGCTCCAGATGGCCAAGCGAATTGGCCCGCAGTGCGAAGCCGCCGAATACGAAAATCTGTCCGGGGAGAAAAGTCTCGCCCAGGACTGCGTCATTGTTGATTGAAGAGGCCATCAAGCCTATCGGTGACGACACAGAGGAACTCTCAATGAAAGCACCAATGTCGGTGTCAAAATCGGCAGATCTCGGGTAGGGGGTCCCGAACTGTGCGTCTAGGCGGATGGTAACAGGAGACAAGGGACACGATGTTTTACCCAGGTTCGGGCCCTCTTGATAGAGGTAAAACCGTACGTCCTGCTTGATTGATATTGATAATGTGGATATTAGAAGAGTAGATCTACCACGAGATCAAGGAGGCTAAATCCTAGAAGCTAGCCTATGGTATGATTGTTGTAATGGTTATCGTTGTGTCCTACGGACTAAAGCCATCCGGTTTATATAGACACCGGAGAGGGCTAGGGTTACATAGAGTCGGTTACAATGGTAGGAGATCTACATATCCGTATCGCCAAGCTTGCCTTCCACGCCAAGGAAAGTCCCATCCGGACACGGGACGAAGTCTTCAATCTTGTATCTTCATAGTCTTGGAGTCCGGCCGATGATGATAGTCCGGCTATCAAGACACCCCCTAGTCCAGGACTCCCTCACTCCCCATCCTCATTTCCAAGCTCTTTGTTGATGATTCTGGCCAACACCTTTTGGAGGTATCCATGCTTTGTTAATAGTTCTGCTATGTCCATGTCCCTCTCCATCTCTTTGGACAACTTGATCATTTGGCTATGATTACGCAAATATTTGATTTTCTTCAAAAATTCGTCCATGATAGCCATGGCACAATAGCCAGACCTATGAGAGGTTTTCACATTTTTTTCTTCATAGCAACAAGCACTAGTGAAGAACTTGAATTTTTAATATTATGTTATCGTCTGTCTGAAGATCTTACACTCGCCGAGAGCATCCTTTAGAACCTTCTTAAATCTAGTCCATTGCATCTGAGGATGTCTCTTCGAATTGAAGAAATAAGCCAAGCCCTGTGTCGGCAATAGTGCGATGATGATCCAATGTCGATCGCTGCGCAGAAAAATGAAGAACTTAGCATTGATGAGATCAAACCACAAGGCCATTTATACATTTCAAAATAAATGAGTGAACATTAATGACTTACTTGTCGCAGTATGGCACTACAAATGTGTCCGTGAGTGGATGATTGAGAATAAAGAATGGGACCAGGTAGTACGAGATGCACTCTTGTCCTTTTATGGTTTCCAGGTTGTGGTTGGCGGTGTCAAAACTGGCGGATCTCGGGTAGGGGGTCCCGATCTGTGCGTCTTAGGCTGATGGTAACAGGAAGCGAGGGACACAATGTTTACCCAGGTTCGGGCCCTCTCAATGGAGGTAAAACCCTACTTCCTGCTTGATTAATATTGAAGATATGTGGAATACAAGAGTAGACCCACCACGAGATCATAGAGGCTAAATCCTAAGAGCTACCTATGATGGTATGATTGTAAATGTGATCGGCCTTCTAAGGACCATCCTCTCCGGTTTATATAGGCACCGGAGAGCTAGGGTTTACATGGAGTCGGTTACAAGGAATGAAACATAATATCCGGATCGCCAAGCTTGTCTTCCACGCAAAGGAGAGTCCCATCCGGACACGAGCCAAAGTCTTGAGTCTTGTATCTTGACACTTCTATAGTCTGGACAATGAATATTGTCCGGCTGTCCGGATACCCCCTTATCCAGGACTCCCTCACTGGTCGTGCATGTAAAAAAGATTAGGTAAGGACACTTTACCATGCAGGCATAGGGGATCTGTAGCTCGATGGAGTACCCAAAGCCTCATTAACTCTTGGGAGACCGCGTTGACAGAGAAGATAGTTACATGGATTACCTCATTAAAGGCCAGATCAATTTTGTCTGCCAGAAACTCCTAGATAAAACTATAACATTCTATCACCTTACCCATGCATCCATATTGACCTTCTTTTGATTTATCTATCACATGGGCTTGTATAATTTGAAGATCAATCGAGAGGGTCTTCAACATAGAGTTTGATAGAAGTGGTTCCCCATGCTTATACATATTCATTTCAGCCCTTCGGGGATGAAAACATGCATAGGTGGTTTGTCCGCGGATGGTCCACAACTGTCACGTGCATTCTTCTCCCATGAATGCGGATTATCTGGCATTACGTCACCAGTTTTGTTGTATCCTTGGGGAATCTCCTCTATATCATTCATGGGCCACTTACGCAGGTGGCTCTAGGTCACTTGCCATAACATAGTGACGCACTCTTCAGGGGGATGAGGGAACGACCAAGATTCAAAGCCCGTCACTACCTCCTACACCGGGACCCTTGATACGTCTCCATCGTATCTACTTTTCCAAACTCCTTTTCCCTTGTTTTGGACTCTAATTTGCATGATTTGAATGGAAGTAACCCGAACTGATGATGTTTTTAGCAGGATTGCCATGGTGTTATTTTTGTGCAGAAATAAAAGTTCTCGGATTGACCTGAAAATTTATGGAGAATATTTTTGGAATATATAAAAAAATTGGGGAAAGAATCAACCATAGGGGGTCCACCCATTGGCCACAAGCCTGGGGGTGCCCCCCTAGGGCGCGCCTCGGTGGCTTGTGGGCCCCATGGACCTCCTCCAACCCTAATTCGAATGCTATATATTCACATTCAAGGAGAAAAAAACCAGAGAGAAGGATACAGCGTGTTTTACGAGGCGGAACCTCTGCCACCTCCTGTTGTTCATCGAGAGGGATGACATGGGGTCCATTCGGGACTCCGAAGAGGGGGATTCGTCGCCATCATCATCACCAACCTTCCACCATCACCAATTTCATGATGCTCACCGCCGTGCATGAGTAATTCCATCATAGGCTTGTTGGATGGTGATGGGTTGGATGAGATTTATCATGTAATCGAGGTAGTCTCGTTAGGGTTTGATCCCTAGTATCCACTATGTTCTGAGATTGATGTTGTTATGACTTTGCTATGCTTAATTCTTATCACTAGGGCCCAGTGCCATGATTTCATATCTGAACCTATTATGTTTTCATTAATATATGTGTGTTCTTGATCCTATCTTGCAAGTTGTACACACCTATTACATGTTATTATCCACATACCCCAAGATGACAATAATTAGGATTCTTTCCGGTGATTACCCCAGTTTGAGGATTTCATGTATTCACTAAGTGCTAATGCTTTGGTCCGGTTCTCTATTAAAAGGAGGCCTTAATATCCCTTAGTTACCATTAGGACCCCGCTACCACGGGAGGGTAGGATAAAAGATGTCATGCAAGTTCTTTTCCATAAGCACGTATGGCTATATGCGGAGTACATGCCTACATTATATTGATGAATTGGAGCTAGTTCTATGTCACCCTAGGTTATACCTGTTGCATGCTGAATGCCATCCGACATAATTATCCATCACTGATCCATTGCCTACGAGCTTTTCACAACTTGATCTTTGCTAAGTTACTTTGTCATTGCCACTGTTACAATTGCTGAAAAACTATTACTGTTACGTTTGCCATCGTTACCGCTACTTCCATACTACTTTGCTAATAAAAACTTTGTTGCAAATATTGAGTCTTTAAGGTGTGGTTGAATTGATAACTCAGCTCCTAATACTCGAGAATATTCTCTGGCTCCCTTGTGTCGAATCAATAAATTTGGGTTGAATACTCTACCCTCGAAAACTATTGCGATCCCCTATACTTGTGGGTTATCAAGAACTTTTTCTAGCGTCGTTGTCGGGGATCATAGCTTTATTCTCTGAGCCAATTGGGATTTATATCTGTTGATCACTATGAAGAATTTGCAAGATCGAAGAGCCAAGATCTATCCCTCTACTACGAGTGGGGGGTAAGGAACTGCCATCTAGTTCTGATATGTCGGGGAGTAAATTTGCGACACCACCACCTGCTAGTAATTCTGATATATCACAAGTAGTTGATGATGCTACTTCTGCAATGCAATGTGCTTAAAATGATACTACTGACTTGCTTGATAATACTGTGCCACTAGGTGAATTTCTTGATGAACAACTTGCTAGGGTTAGAGAGAATGAAATTACTGAAACTGATGAAATTATTGAAACTAAAGATTATGATTCTCCCCCTAGATATGAATTTTTCCTAAGGTACCCGAGGGTTATATTATGGATGAAGATACTGCTAGACACTTTTTTGCTTGCAATGATACAAATGATCTTAAGAAACTATTAGCTAAGCTGAAAGAAAAATCTTTGAATGCTAGAATGCAATATGACCCTAAGTTTGCTACTTCACCTATCTTTGTTACTGATTAAGATTATGAATTCTTTGTCGATCCTGAGTTAATTACTTTGGTTGAATCTGATCCTATCCATGGTTATGAAACTGAAACTGTTGTGGCAAATCTTACTAAATCGAATGACATAGCCACCCTATTTGCTCATGAGGAAAAAATTTGCTATTACTATATTCTTAAGTTGTTTCCTTTCTCATTAAAGGGTGATGCTAAGATATCGTTTAATTGTCTTGCTCTTGGTTGTGTGCATACTCCCCAGGATATGATATATTACTTCTCTAAAAAATATTTTCCTGCTCATAAGTAACAAGCTGCTTTACATGAAATATTTAACTTTGTTGAAATTCAAGAAGAGATTCTCCCACAATCTTGGGGGACGCTTCTCGAGTTACTTAATGCTTTTTCTGATAATCCTCTCAAGAAAAATGAAATACTTGATATCTTTTATAATGGACTAATCGATGCTTCTTGGAAACACCTAGATAGTTGTGTTGGTTGTGTTTTTAGGGAACGAACTGTTGAACAACCTAAAGTGCTATTGAATAATATATTGAGGAATGATAACGATTGGACTCTTCCCAAACCACCTCCTAAGCCAACCCCAAAGAAAAGAGGTATTCTATTTCTCAGTCCTGAAGATATGCAAGAGGCAAAGAAATTATGAAAGAACAAGGTATTAAAGCTGAAGATGTTAAGAATTTACCACCTATTGAAGAAATATGTGGTGTTGATAACCCGACACAGGTAGTTGAGGTAAATTCTCTCTATAGATTTGATGACGGTGATATTCCTTATAATAAGTCTGCTAGTCAATGCTTGGATGAATTTGATAACTTTATTGTTAAACAAGAAAACCTCAATGCTTATGTTAGTAGACAATTGAAACGTAATTCTTATATGCTTGAATGCTTGGGTAATTACATGTGTAGAACTGTTAATGATCTCAAACTATTAGTAAACATGCTTCCATGGTAAAAACTCAAGTAGAACAACTTCTCAAGGCACAAAATGATTTGCTTAATGAGATGAATAATAAGGTGAATGATAATGTTGTTAGAGTTATGACTAGAGGTGGTAAAATGACTCAGGAACCTTCGTATCCTAAGGGTCATCCTATGAGAGTTGAGCAAGATTCTCAAAGAGTTATTACTGACGCACCTAGTCTTTCTAGTAATAGAAAGAAAAAGAATGATGATAGGACTTTGCATGCTTCTAGTGAACCTGCTTTAGACAAACCTGAGGATCCCATTGATATTTCTATTTCTGATGCTGGGACATGATCTGGTGATGAACATGAACCTAGTGATAATGATAATGATGATGTTCATGTTGATGCTCAACCTAGTAATGATAATGATGTGGAGATAGAACCTCCTATTGATCTTGATAACCCATAACCTAAGAATAAAAGATATGATAAGAGAGACTTTGTTGCTAGGAAACATGGTAAAGAAAGATAACCATGGGTCCAGAAACCATCCAACAAAAAGGGTGATGAGGATTTTGAGCGCTTTGTTGAAATACTTAGACCTGTCTTCTTGTGCATGCGTTTGATTCATATTTTGAAAATGTCTCCTTATGTAAAAGAAAGATATCGGAAGCTGAAAGTTCCACCATGATTGCTAATTATAATTTTAAGGGTGGAATACCAAAGAAACCAGGAGATCCAAGAATACCAACTATATCATTCTCCATTAAAAGAAACTATGTTAAAACTGCTTTATGTGATCTTGGAGTTGGCGTTAGTCTTATGCCTTTCTCTTTGTATCGTAGAATTGATTTGAATAAGTTGACACCTACTGAAACCTCTTTGCAAATGGCTGATAAATCAACTGCTATACCTATCGATATTTGCGAGGATGTACCTGTCGTAGTTGCAAATGTTACTATTCTGACGGACTTTGTTATTCTTGATATACCCGAGGACGACAGTATGTCGATCATCCTTGGTAGACCCTTCTTGAATGACTGCAACAAGGGCAATGTCACTTGTCATGTTAATGGTAATGAGCATATGGTACACTTTCCAAAGAAACAACCTCAAGTTAATAGCATCAACTCTATTGGAAAATTTTCAATTATTGCTATTGGAGATTCTGCATTCCCTATTCCTACTGTCAAAAGGATATATGATATTCTTATTGTTGGGGAAATGCATATCCCCGTTGAGGTAACCTAGTGTTATTCGAGAATTATCCGGTTCCATGTTATTCGGAAGAAGTTTGTTAACAAGACTTGATCAACCTTGTTAATTGATTCCTTTTGATGGGAATGAGATGGATGAATTTAGAAAGCACAACTTTTTGTACCCACTTTTTACTTTCTATTATTTAGAATAAATAAAGCAAAAATACTATTATTTTTCTGCTTTTGAATTATCCGTACTATAAAAAATGTCCCAAAATAAAGTTCTCCAAATGCCCTGACAATATAGTATGATTTTTATAGAATATTTAAGAATTTTTGGCACGAAGAACACACCAGGGGGTAGCAACAGTGGGCCACAAGCCCACAAGGCATTCCCACCCCCTCGATGCGCATAGGTGGCTTGTGGGTCCCATGTGGGTCCCCCTTACTAGTTCCAGCACCCATCCACTTCGTCTTCCTCCCGAAAAAATCATCACGTAGCTCTAACTTGTGTTCTAGCTCATCTTGCTTCCATTTTCAATCTCCTTTTGCAAAACTGTTTTGGGGGATTGTTCTTCGGTATGTGACTCCTCCAATGGTCCAGTTAGTTTTTGTTCTAGTGCTTTGTATATTGCAAAAAAATTGCTGCGGTGACCTTGTTCTTGAGCTTGCATGTCAAATTTATATGGTCCCGAGTAGTTTTGATGCATGATATAGCCTCTAGGCACTTGTGGGAGTAGTTGCTATCAATTTTGTTGAGTTTTGTATGTACTTCTATTCCGAGACACTAAAAATCCAGAAATTTTCCAGAGGGAGAAATTTTTTTACGAAGATTTACCAAGGTGGTCCCTCAAGGAAGCAAGCCCCAAGGCTCGCGATACATGAGCCGGACCTTGAACAACCAAGGGAAGCTCCAGTACGGCCTTGCGAGTGACCGTTGGATCAATTCAAGGTCCATGCTAGTTTCAAGGAGGAATTTGATGCATACGTACAAAATGCTGGCCTTGAGGACTTCGTATCATATAAGTGTCGGCAATACTATCACCTCACTGATTCATTTGTGCGAAGATTTAAGTTTACATCCCAGCACAATTCTCATATTGTTTTATTTGATCTTTATGATAAATCATATACCATGGACCTTGAACATTTTAATGATGCATGCAAAATCCCACAATGGGGCATTCATAGTGAGCCTCACAAAACTGAATATAATGATTTCCTTGATAGCATCACTGTGGGAGAATTTAGAAATATTACACAAGCCACCATAGGGAGCATCCACTTTCTGCCATACATTATTTTTCTCTCTACATAGATAGATGCATTAATGGTAAACATGATCATAGCCATCTTTGTGCATTAGATCCTAGTGTCCTCAAGTGTGCGGTAATGGGTGATAAACGATATAACTTGGGGCCTATTATTGCAAGGAGGTTACATAATAATGCTAAAGATGGAGATTTCTTTGGTGAGATTTATGCCATCTGTTTAGCTAATTACCTTGGGGTATTGCTATGTCTTGAGCTAGTGTTGGTTTTCCCCGAAGAGGAGAGGGTGATGCAGCAAGTGTAGCGTAAGTATTTTCCTCAGTTTTGAGAACCAAGGTATCAATCCAGTAGGAGGCTCCTCAAAAGTCCCACGCACCTACACAAACAAATTGAGAACTCGCAACCAACGCAATAAAGGGGTTGTCAATCCCTTCAAGGCCACTTACGAAAGTGAGATCTGATAGAGAGATAATAATATATTGTTGGTATTTTGTAATATAGATGCAAAAAGTAAAGATGCAAATAAAGATAGATTGAAAGCAAATATGATAAGAGATAGACCCGGGGGCCATAGGTTTCACTAGAGGCTTTTCTCGAGATAGCAAAAGTATTACGGTGGGCGAACAAATTACTGTCGAGCAATTGATAGAAAAGCGCATAGTTATGAGATTATCTAGGCATGATCATGTATGTAGGCATCACGTCCATAACAAGTAGACCAACTCCTGCCTGCATCTACTACTATTACTCCACACATCGACCGACTCCTGCCTGCATCTAGAGTATTAAGTTCATAAGAACAGAGTAACGCTTTAAGCAAGATGACATGATGTAGAGGGATAAACACATGCAATATGATATAAACCCCATCTTGTTATCCTCGATGGCAACAATACAATACGTGTCTTGCAACCCTTTCTGTCACTGGGTAAGAACACCGCAAGATTGAACCCAAAGCTAAACACTTCTCCCATGGCAAGAAAGATCAATCTAGTAGGCCAAACCAAATTGATAATTCGAAGAGACTTGCAAAGATAACTCAATCATACATAAAAGAATTCAGAGACGATTCAAATATTATTCATAGATAAACTTGATCATAAACCCACAATTCATCGGATCTCGACAAACACACCGCAAAAAGAGAATACATCGAATAGATCTCCACAAGAGAGGGGGAGAACATTGTATTGAGATCCAAAAAGAGAGAAGAAGCCATCTAGCTAATAACTATGGACCTGTAGGTCTGTGGTAAACTACTCACAACTCATCGGAGGGGCTATGGTGTGGATGTAGAAGCCCTCCATGGTCGATTCCCCCTCCGGCAGAGTGCCGGCTAAGGCTCCAAGATGGGATCTTGCGGATACAGAAGGTTACGACGGTGGAAATTGTGTTTCGTGGTGCTCCTGGATGTTTTCCGGGTCCGTAGGTATATATAGGAGGAAGAAGTACGTCGGTGGCCGCCCGAGGGGCCCACGAGACAGGGGGTGCACCCTCCTATCTCGTGGGAGCCTCGGCTGCTTCTTGACTTACACTCCAAGCTCTCCGGATCAGATTTGTTCCAAAAATCACGCTCCCGAAGGCTTCATTCCGTTTGGACTCCGTTTGATATTCCTTTTCTTCGAAATACTGAAATAGGCAAAAAACAGGAATATGGGCTGGGCCTTCGGTTAGTAGGTTAGTCCCAAAAATGATATAAATATGTAAAATAAAGCCCATAAACATCCAAAAGGGGTAATATAATAGCATGGAACAAACAAAAATTATAGATATGTTGGAGATGTATCAGGTATCCATAAGGGAGAATGACATTGAATTACCACCTGCTTTTCTTGATTATAATGCTATGGTAGGCTACCAGATTCTTAAGAGGAACGAACAGTCCCTCCTATATCGACTGATCTTTGAGGCAGCGTGTTGTCCATATTACGCTTCCTGCTCCTGATTTCTTTAAATTTCAGGTAAAACAGAGATACTTCATATCCAGAGAGGAGGCAGATGATTATGAGAGAGAGGTGGAGGGCGCTCACCTCCACGCTGCAGCCCTTCAGGCAGTAGCCGTCGTGTCCCAGTACAAGCCCAACTACGATTTTGGATACCATCCAGGCCAGCCATGGCCCTAGTCCAACTTAGGCCAAAAGCCTAAGCTTGGGGGAGTACGCATTTCCCACCGACATTACATTCATGTTCACACACTCATTTCAGTAGTCGGTGTTCATACTTTTCCATTGTATTATCCTTGTTAGTTTATTTTTCTCGCTTTCTTCTTGTGTGTTTGAAAAAACTTTGAGAAAATCCCAAAAAAATAGTTCTAGTTTCTTTCTAGTTTAATTTAGTTGTAGTATTATAAGAAAATCCAAAAAGATTTCTCGTTCTTCTTTTACTTGTTGGGAGCTTTCCCGTGTAAATAGTTTTTCTCGTTTTCGTTTTTGCTTTCTTCAGAAAAACAAAAACTCAAAAAATATTCTAGTCTGTTTCTTTGAATTTCTTTTCTTTTTCTTTCGGTTGTAAACAGAAGACCACGATGAAAATGTTGAGTGGCTCTCGTATGCATTATTGTTAATCTAACAAAGAGCCCATATTACCTTGTCTTCTCCTCTAAATAAATGTTGCAGATTCCAGCTTAGTCCAATGCACGTGCACTCTTATTATTATTCACACCGTTTGGTCATGCAAGTGAAAGGAAATAATGACGATTTATGATGAAATGATTGAGATGGAGAAAAGCTGGTACGAACTCGACCTATTTTGTTCTTGTAAATATGATTAGCTCATCGTTCTTGATTCATCCCATTATGAATGAAACAATTTTGTAGTGGCAATTAGAGATTATAGTTACTCATGCCATGCTTAATTATCTAGGAGGGTATAATGGTTTGTCTTGTGTGCCAACTTGCATCTTAAAATGGTTATGATGTAGTATGATAGGATGGTATCCTCCTTTGAATGATTCAAGTGGCTTGACTTGGCACATGTTCACGCATGTAGTTGAAAAAAATCAACATAGCCTCCACGGTATTTATGTTCATGGTGATTTATATCCTACTCATGCTTACATTCAATGTTGGTTAATCTCAATGCATGTTTATGACCTTTGTCGCTCTCTTGTTGGTCGCTCCTCAACCTTTTGCTAGCCTTCACTTGTACTAAGCGAGAATACTGCTTGTGCATCCACTTCCTTAAACCCAAAATTGTTCCATATGAGTCCACCATACCTACCTATATGCGGTATTTACCTGCCATTCCAAGGAAAGTTGCATGTGCCAAACTCTAAACCTTTAAATAATAATCTATTGTGTATGCCTGAATAGTTGTCAGTATCTTCCATGCTATGTGGGTTATTCTCACGATGAGTGTTGATTCACTTGTCATTCACAAGAAAGTGGCTGGTGATTGGGATGCCCAGTTCCATGCTCTAAATCAAATCAAAATATAATCATAAAACAAAACTCCCCTAGGACTATTGTCGGTATGGACGGTACCCATTGTTTTGGATCATCCATATAGTGTGATTATTGGTGGAGGGGTAGTAAGAACTTTACCATTCTGTTTGGGAACCGCCTATAATGTATCTAGCATGGAAGATACATAGATCTCTTTGTTGTTATGTTGACAATGAAAGCATACCACTCAAAATTATGGTCATCTCTGTTAAAAGCTAGAGATCTGGCACCTCTGCCAATCCCTGCTTCCTTCTGCAAAGGGCCTATCTATTTACTTTTATTGATGAGTCATCATTCTCTTATAAAAATCACCAATTAGAGAGGACCACTGTCATCTGTATGCATTGTTATTAATTGATATTGAGTATGACTGTGAATGGATCTCTTTTGCCATGAATGACAATGTCTAGTCAGTCCTTAATCTTCAGGGGTGCTCTTCATTTATGTTTTGCGGTCTCAGAAAGGGCTAGCGAGATACCATTTTTTCATATTATATCATGATTGTTTTGAAAAAGTGTTGTTATCCAAGATTTATTATTATTGCTCACTAGTTGATTATGCCATTGATATGAGTAAATGTGGGACTGTTATTGTGAATATGGTTAGTTCATAATCTTTGCTAAAAACTTGAATGCTGGTTATACATATTTACAACAACAAGATCGAACAGAGTTTGTAAAAGTTTTTCTTTGCCACTTTCAATTTTTCAACTAAATTGCTTGAGGACAAGCAATGGGTTAAGCTTGGGGGAGTTGATATGTCTCCATCGTATCTACTTTTCCAAACTCTTTTTACAATTGTTTTGGAATCTAATTTGCATGATTTTAATGGAACTAACCCGGACTGACGATGTTTTCAGCAGAAATGCCATGGTGTTATCTCTGTGCAAAAATAGAAGTTCTCGGATTGACCTAAAAATTTACGGAGAATATTTTTGAAATATATAAAAAATATTGGCGAAAGAACCAAATAGAGGGGATCCACCCATTGGCCACAAGCCTGGGAGAGCATCCCCCCCCTGGGGCACGCCTCGATGGTTTTTGGGCCACCCGGACCTCCTCCGACCCTACTTCCAACTCCAGGTATTCACATCCGGAGAGAAAAAAATCATAGAGAAGTATTTGGTGTGTTTTACGATACGAAGCCGGCGCCACCTCCTGTTCTTCATCGGGAGGGCTGATCTAGAGTCTGTTCGGGGTTCCGCAGAGGGGGATTCATCGTCATCATCACCACCAACATTCCTCCATCACCAATTTCATGATGCTCACCACCGTGAGTGAGTAATTCCATCATAGGCTTGCTAGACGGTGATGGGTTGGATGAGATTTATCATGTAATCGAGTTAGTTTCGTTAGTGTTTGATCCCTAGTATCCACTATGTTCTGAGATTGATATTGCTATGACTTTGCTATGCTTAATGCTTGTCACTAGGGCTCGAGTGACATGATTTCATATCTGAACCTATTATGTTTTCATGAACATATGTATGTTCTTGATCCTATCTTGCAAGTTGTAGACACCTATTACGTGTTATGATCCGCATACCCCAAGGTGACAATAATTGGGATTCTTTCCGGTGATTACCGTAGTTTGAGGAGTTCATGTATTCACTAAGTGCTAATGCTTTGGTCCGGTTCTCTATTAAAAGGAGGCCTTAATATCCCTTAGTTTCCATTAGGACCCCGCTGCCACGGGAGGGTAGGACAAAACATCTCATGCAAGTTCTTTTCCATAAGCATGTATGACTATATACGGAATACATGCCTATATTATATTGATGAGTTGGAGCTATATCTATGTCGCCCTAGGTTATAACTGTTGCATGATGAATGCCATCCGACATAATTATTCATCACTGATCCATTGCCTACGAGCTTTTCACATATTGATCTTTGCTAAGTTACTTTGTCGTTGCCTGCCGTTGCCACTCCTACAATTGCTATGAGACTATTACTGTTACTTTTGCCATCGTTACCGCTACTTCCATACTACTTTGCTACTAAAAACTTTGCTGCAAATATTGAGTCTTTCAGGTGTGGTTGAATTGACAACTCAACTGCTAATACTCAAGAATATTCTTTGGCTCCCCTTGTGTCGAATCAATAAATTTGGGTTGAATACTCTACCATCGAAATCTGTTGCGATTCCCTATACTTGTGGGTTATCAACCCTCGTCATGTCAAGTGGCAGGACGACCCCGTGCATCATTCTGCTACCATCAATAAACAGGGTGATTTTACCCATGGCAACCCTTGTCTTCACCTCGTTCACGTTGGCTTGTAGCCAGAATGGAATATAGTGGGATGCTCGTGTATGTTTGGTGATGCAAGGTGCATGCTGCAGGGTAGGACTTGGCACACCGTACAAACACATTTCTCTAACCTCTTCTCGACTGTTGCATCTGCTAGTACATCTAACTTAGTTTTGCTTATGTACTTCCTCCTGTAACCTCCCACAACATCTTACCCCCTCCCAACGCACGCCCATTCTTGGGCTTCCTGTTAACCCCAAAACCTCACTCTGTGCATTCGGTTTATTCGGTTTGCATAGCTTGGTTTATACGGTTTTCTGGTTTGTACGGTATTGATACTTCGGTTTATACAGTATGAAATTAAAATACGGTTCGGTTTCGGTATATACCAAATTATTTCGGTATGGTTTCGGTATATACCATAATAACCAAAGTTGACGCGAATTTGAAAATGACATACTGTATTTAACAAATTTATAATTCAAAACACATACTCTTTTAATAAAATTGATATAACTTTATATAAGTATATATGCATGCGTCAATTCATGCCTTTAACGGTTATGGACGTGATTAGAATTTTTGCAAGAGAAAAAGATACTAAATTACAGGAAAAAAGTGATGTTCTTTGCAGGAAATTTTACTCCTATACAAGAAAATGACTACTTGTATCATTGTTTGCCTCAAGAAATATAAATATATTTTTATTTCGGTTTATTCAGTTAACCATTCGGTTTTTTGGTATATACCATAAAAACCAAAATTCGAAACGGTATCAAAAGTTCATACCACATCGAAACCAGAAACCATAAAAACAATAAATTCGGTTCGGTTCTGTTTATTTTCGGTATGGTTTTTCGGTTCAGTTTGAAAATGCACAGAGTGACCAAAAGCCTCGTTCATTGCCCGTGTAAGAGGGTCGTCATACCTATAGCGGTGGGAAGATTCATGAGGATCTGGTCCAAATTCCTGCTTTATTTTTCTCTACAAAAAATACATGTGTTTTAGTAAACGATTAGTAAGGTACGTAAAAAATAAGTTGTGGGGACTAAATTATTAGTTGTGATTGATGTTACTGAAGCAAATGTGCCCTAGAGGCAATAATAAAGTTGTTATTTTATATTTCCTTATTCATGATAAAGGTTTATTATTCATGCTAGAATTGTATTGATCAGAAACTTAAATGCATGCGTGAATACATAAACAAATATCGTGTCCCTAGTAAGCCTCTACTAGACTAGCTCGTTCATCAAAGTTGGTTAAGGTTTCCTAACCATGGACATGTGTTGTCATTTGATAACGGGATCACTTTATTGCTATTGCTTTCTTCATGTCAAATACATATTCCTTCGACTATGAGACTATGCAACCCCCGGATACAGGAGGAATGCCTTGTGTGCTATCAAACATCACAACATAATTGGGTGATCATAAATATGCTCTACAGGTATCTCCAAAGGTGTTTGTTGAGCTGGCATAGATCGAGATTAGGATTTGTCACTCCGAGTATCGGAGAGGTATCTCTGGGCCCTCTCGGTAATACACACCATAAGAAGACTTGCAAGCAAAGTGACTAATGAGTTAGTTGATGTATTATAGGACGAGTAAAGAGACCTTCCGGTAACGAGATTGAACTAGGTATAGAGATACCGACGATCGAATCTCAGGCAAGTAAAATACCGATCGACGAAGGGATTTACGTATGTTGTCATAAGGTTCGACCGATAAAGATCTTCATAGAATATGTAGGAGCCAATATGGGCATCCACGTTCCGCTATTGGATATTGACCGGAGAGGTGTCTCAGTCATGTCTACATAGTTCTCGAACCCGTAGGGTCCGCACGCTTAATGTTTGTTGACGATATAGTGTTATATCATTTGGTGATCGAATGTTGTTCGGAGTCCCGGATGAGATCACGAACATGACGAGGAGTCTGAAATGGTCGAGACGTAAAGATTGATATACAGGATGATGGTATTCGGACACTGGAAGAGTTTCGGAGTGCACCAGATAGTCATCGGGTCATCGGAAGGGGTTCTGGACACCCTCGGTAAGTGTATGGGCCATATGGGTCAAAGGGGGGTGTAGACCAGCCCATGGTGCGCCCCTTCTTTGGACAGCAGGCCCTAAGGGAAGGAAAGGGAGAGAGCTAGCCCCTCCTACCTTTCCCTCTTATGGGAGAGAGGAAAGGGGGGCGCCACCCTTCCCTACCTTTTCCCCGCACCTATATAAGGCAGGGGGTGGGCGCGGCTTGGGAGGGACTCCAAGTAGGATTCCTCCTACTTGGGTGCCTCCTTTGGCTGATCCTCCCTCCCTCCCACCTATATATATGTGGGAGGGTGGCGCCTAGCACACAATAGACAATTGCATAGCCGTGTGCAGCGCCCCCTCCATCGTTTACAACCCCGGTCATATTTTCATACTGCGTAGGCGAAGCCCTACAGAGATCACTTCACCATCACCGTCACCATGTCGTCGTGCTGACGGAACTCATCTACTACCTCGACTTTTTTATCTTGCTGGATCAAGAAAGGGAGGGACCTCACCGAGTTGAACGTGTGTAGAACGCGGAGGTGTCGTGCGTTCGGTACTTGATCGGTTGAAGCGCTAAGAAGTTCGACTACATCAACCGCGTTGTGAAACGCTTCCGCTTACGTTCTACGAGGGTACGTAGACACACTCTCCCCCTCGTTTCTATGCATCTCCGTTGATAGATCATTGCGTGTGCGTAGGAAATTTTTTGTTTTCCATGCAACGATTCCCATCAGTGGCATTATGAGCCAGGTCTATGCGTAGATGATATGCACGAGTAGAACACAAAGAGTTGTGGGCGGCTATAGTCATACCGCTTACCACCAACATCTTATTTTGATTCGGTGGTATTGTGGGATGAAGCGGCCCAGACCAACCTTACATGTCCACGTACATGAGACCGGTTCCATCGACAGACATGCAATTAGTTTTGCATAAAGGTGGCTAGCGGGTGTTTGTTTCTCCTACTTTAATTGAATCGAATTTGACTGTGGCCGGTCCTTGAAGAAGGTTAAAACAGCGAACTTGATGAATCACCATTGTCGTTTTTGCCTAGGTAAGAACGGTTCTTGCTAGATGCCCATAGCACCCACGTAAAACTTGCAACAACAAAGTAGAGGACGTCTAACTTGTTTTTGCAGGGTATGTTGTGATGTGATATGGTCAAGACATGATGTGATAAACGTTATTGTATGAGATGATCATGTTTCGTAAAGGTATCGGCAACCAATAGGAGCCTTATGGTTGTCTCTTTATTGTATGAAATGCAAACATCGTGTAATTGCTTTACTTTATCACTATGCATTAGCGATAGTTGTAGAAGCAATAGTTGGCAAGATGACCACGATGCAACAATGGAGATCAAGGTGCCGAGCCGGTGATGATGGAGATCATGATGATGCTTTGGAGATGCAGATCAAAAAGCACCGAGATGATGATGGCCATATCATGTCACATATTTTGATTCCTAGTGATGTTTATCTTTTATGCATCTTATTTTGCTTAGTACGGCGGTATCATTATAAGATGATCCGTTCACTAAATTTCAAGGTAAAAGCGTTCTCCTGAGTATGCACCATTGCTATAGTTCGTCGTGCTGAGACAACACATGATGATCGGGTGTGATAGACTCTATGTTCACATACAACGGGTGTAAGACAGTTTTGCACATGCAGAATACTTGGGTTAAACTTGACGAGCCTAGCATGTACAGACATGGCCTCGGAACACTGGAGATCAAAAGTTCAAATGTGAATCATATAGTAGATATGATCAACATAGAGATGTTCACCATTGACGAGTGCCCCATCTCACGTGATGATCGGAAACGGATCAGTTGATTTGGATCACATATCACTTAGATGACTTGAGGGATTAAGTTAAAGTGGGAGTTCTTAGGTAATTTGATTAATTGAACTTAATTTATCATGAACTTAGTCCTGATAGTATTTGCATAATTATGTTGTAGATAAATAGCTCGCGTTGTAGCTCCCCTATGTTTTTGATATGTTCCTAGATAAAACTAAGTTGAAAGATGATAATAGCAATGATGCAGATAGGGTCCATGATCTGAGGATTATCCTCATTGCTGCACAGAAGAATTATGTCCTTGATGCACCGCTAGGTGACAGACCTATTGCATGAGTAGATGCAGACATTATGAACGTTTGGCAAGCTTGATATGATAACTAATTGATAGTTTAGTGTGCTATACTTTACGGCTTAGAACCGGGACTTCAAAAAAAATTGAACGCCATGGAGCATATGAGATGTTCCAAGAGCTGAAATTGGTATTTTTGACTCATGTCCGTGTCTGGAGGTATGAGACCTCTGACAAGTACTTTGCCTACAAGATGGAGGAGAATAGCTCAGCCAGTGAGCATGTGCTCAGAATGTTTGGGGTACTACAATCGCTTGAATCAAGTAAAAGTTAATCTTCCAAATAAGATAGTGATTGACAGAGTTCTCTAGTCACTATCACCAAGCTACTAGAACTTCGTGATAAACTATAATATGCAAGGGATGACAAAAACGATTCCCAAGCTCTTCACGATGCTGAAATCGACGAAGGTAGAAATCAAGAAAGAGCATCAAGTGTTGATGGTTAAAGAAGACCACTAGTTTCAAGAAAAGGGCAAGGGTAAGAAAGGGAACTTCAAGAAGAATGGCAAGAAAGTTGCCACTCCCACGAAGAAGCCCAAAGCTGGACCCAAACCTGAAACGGAGTGCTTCTACTACAAGGGAAATGGTCACTGGAAGCGGAACTGCCCCAAATACTTGGCGGATAAGAAGGATGGTAAAGTGAACAAAGGTATATTTGATGTACATGTTATTGATGTGTACCTTACTAGTACTCATAGTAGCCCCTGGGTATTTGATACTAATTCAGTTGCTAAGATTAGTAACTCGAAACAGGAGTTGCAGAATAAGCAGAGACTAGTTAAGGGCGAGGTGACGATGTGTGTTGGAAGTGATTCCAAGGTTGATATGATCACCATCACACACTCCCTCTACCTTCGGGATTAGTGTTGAACCTAAATAAATGTTATTTGCTGTTTGCATTGAGCATGAATATGACCGGATCATGTTTATTGCAATAAGGTTTTTCATTTAAGTCAGAGAATAATTGTTGTTCTGTTTACATGAATAAAACCTTCTATGGTCATACACCCAATGTAAATGGTTTATTGAATCTCGATCGTAGTGATACACATATTCATAATATTGATGACAAAAGATGCAAAGTTGATAATGATAGTGCAACATACTTGTGGCACTGCCATTTAGGTCATATTGGTGTAAAGAGCATGAAGAAGCTCCATGCAGATGGACTTTTGGAATCACTTGATTATGAATCATTTGATACTTGCGAACCATGCCTCATGGGCAAGATGACTAAAAACTCAGTTCTCAGGAACAATGGAACGAGATAATGACTTATTGGAAATAATACATACCGATGTATGCAGTCCAATGAGTGTTGAATCACGCGGCGGGTATCGTTATTTTCTCACCTTCATAGATGATTTGAGTAGGTACGGGTATATCTACTTAATGAAACACAAGTTTCAAACATTTGAAAAGTTCAAAGAATTTCAGAATGAAGTGGAGAATCATCGTAACAAAAAAAGAAAGTTTCTATGATCTGATCACGGAGGTGAATATTTGAGTTACGAGTTTGGCCTTCATTTAAAACAATGTGGAATTGTTCCACAACTCACGCCACCTAGAACACCACAGTGTAATGGTGTGTCCGAACATCGTAACCGTACTTTATTAGATATGGTGCGATCTATGATGTCTCTTACCGATTTACCACTATCATTTTGGGGTTATGCACTAGAGACAACCGCATTCATGTTAAATAGGGAATGTCTAAATCCATTGAGAAAACACTGTATGAACTGTGGTTTGGCAAAAAAACTAAGCTGTCGTTTCTTAAAGTTTGGGGTTGCGACACTTATGTCAAAAGGCTTCAACCTGATAAGCTCGAACCCAAATCGGAGAAGTGCATCTTCATATAGGATACCCTATAAGGAAACAATTGGGTACACCTTCTACCACAGATCCGAAGGCAAGATCTTGTTGCCAAGAATGGATCCTTTCTAGAGAAGGAGTTTCTCTCGAAAGAAGTGAGTGGGAGGAAAGCAGAACTTGATGAAGTAAATGTACATTCTCTTGAATTGGAAAGTGGTACATCAGAGAAAACTATTCCCATGATGCCTACACCAGCTAGAGACGGAGCTAATGATGATGATCATAAAACTTTAGATCAAGTTACTACTGAATTTCGTAGGTCGACCAGAGCACGATCCGCACCAGAGTGGTACAGTAATCCTGTCCTGGAAGTCATGTTACTATACCAAGGCGAACCTACGAACTATGAAGAAGCTATGATGAGCCTAGATTCTGACAAACGGCTTGAGGCCATAAAATCTGAGATAGGATCCATGTATGAGAACAAAGTGTGGACTTTGGTGGACTTCCCGATGATCGGCAAGCCAAAGAGAATAAATGTATCTTCAAGAGGAAGATGGAGGCTGATGGTAATGTTACTATCTACAAAAGCTCGACTTGTCGCAAAAGTGATTTGGACAAGTTAAAGGGGTTGATTGTGATGAGACTTCCTCACTCGTAGTGATGCTTAAGTCTGTCTAAATCATGTTAGCAATTGCCACATTTTATGATTATGAAATCTGACAAATGGATGTCAAAAACTAGATTCCTTAATGGATTTCTAAAAGAAGAGTTGTATATGATACAACCAGAAGGTTTTGTCGATCCTAAAGGGGCTAAGAAAGTGTGCAAGATCTAGCAATCCATCTATGGACTGGTGCAAGCATCTCAGAGTTGGAATATACGCTTTGATGAGGTGATCAAAACATATGGTTTTATAAAGACTTACGGTGAAGCCTGCACGAAAAAAGTGAGTGAGAGCACTACAACATTTTTGATAATTATATGTGGATGACATATTGTTGATTAGAAATGATATAGAATTTCTGGATAGCATAAAAGGATAGTTGAATAAGAATTTGTCAACAAAGGACCTCGGTAAAGCTACTTATGTATTGGGCATCAAGATCTATAGAGATAGATCGCGGCGCTTAATAGGAATTTCACAAAGCATATACCTCGATTAAGTTTTGAAGATGTTCAAAATGGATCAGTCAAAGAAAGGGTTCTTGTCTGTATTGCAAGGTATGAAGTTGAGTAAGACTCAAACCCCGACTACGACAGAAGATAGAGAGAGAATGAAGGTCATTCCCTATGCCTCAACCATAGGTTCTATAAAGTATGCCATGTTGTGTACCAGACCTATTGTGTACCTTGCCATGAGTTTGGAAGGGGGGCACAATAGTGATCTAGGAGTAGATCACTGGACAGCGGTCGAAATTTATCCTTAGTTACCTAAGAGGACTAAGGAAATATTTCTCGGTTATGGAGGTGATAAAGAGTTCGTCGTAAAGGGTTGCGCCGATGTAAGCTTTGACACCAATTCAGATGACTCATAGTCTCAATCTGGATACATATTGATAGTGGGAGCAATTAGCTAGAGTAGCACCATGCAGAGCATTGTAGACATAGAAATTTGCAAATATACATACAGATCTGAATGTGACAGACCCTTGACTAAACTTCTCTCACAAGAAAAACATGATCACACCTTAGTACTCCTTGGGTGTTAATCACATGGCGATATGAACTAAATTATTGACCCTAGTAAACACTTTGGGTGTTGGTCACATGGCGATGTGAACTATGGGTGTTAATCACATGACGATGTGAACTATTGGTGTTAAATGACATGGCGATGTGAACTAGATTATTGAGTCTGGTGCAAGTGGGGGACTAAAGGAAATATTCCCTAGAGGCAATAATAAAGTAGTTATTTTATATTTCCTTATTCATGATAAAGGTTTATTATTCATGCTAGAATTGTATTGATCGGAAACTTAAATACATGTGTGAATACATAAACAATTACCGTTTCCCAGTAAGCCTCTACTACACTATCTCGTTGATCAAAGATGGTTAAGGTTTCCTAACCATGGATATGTGTTGTCATTTGATAACAAGATCACATCATTAGGAGAATGATGTGATGGACAAGACCTATCCATTAGCTTAGCATATTGATCGTTCAGTTTATTGCTATTGCTTTCTTCATGTCGAATACATATTCCTTCGACTATGAGATTAGTCAACCCCCGGATACCGGAGGAATGCCTTGTGTGCTATCAAATGCCACAACGTAATTGGATGATCATAAAGATGCTCTATTGGTATCTCCAAAGATGTTTGTTGAGTTGGCATAGATCGAGATTAGGATTTGTCACTCCAGTATCAGAGAGGTACCTCTGGGCCCTCTCGGTAATACACATCATAACAAGCCTTGCAAGCAAAGTGACCAATGAGTTAGTTACATGATTATGTATTACGGAACGAGTAAAGAGACTTGCCGGTAACGAGATTGAACTAGGTTTAGAGATACCGGCGATTGGATCTCGAGCAAGTAAAATATCCATGGACAAAGGGAATTACTTATGTTGTCATAAGGTTCGACCAATAAATATCTTTGAAGAATATGTAGGAGCCAATATGGGCATCCAGGTTCCGGAGAGGTGCCTTAGTCATGTCTACATAGTTCTCGAACCCGTAGGGTCCACACGCTTAACGTTCGTTGACGATATAGTGTTATATTGGTTATTTGATTTGATGACTGAATGTTGTTCGAAGTCCCGGATGAGATCACAGACATGACGAGGAGTCTTGAAATGGTCAAGAGGTAACTATTGGTATATAGGACTATGGCATTCGGACACCAGAAGAGTTTCGGAGTGCACCGGGTAGTCATCTAGTCACCGGAAGGGGTTCTGGACACCCCCGGTAATGTATGGGCCTAATGGGCCAAAGGGGGGACATACCAGCCCCTGGTGCTCCCCTTCTTTGGATAGCAGGCCCTAAGGGAAGGAAGGGGGAAGGGCTAGCCCCTCCTGCCTTTCCCTCTCATGTGAGAAAGGAAAGGGGGGGCACCTTCCCTTGCCTTTTCCCCGCACCTATATAAGGCAGGGGGTGGGCATGGCTTGGGAGGGACTCCAAGTAGGATTGCTCCTACTTGGGCACTTCCTTTGGTTGCTCCTCCCTCCCTCCCACCTATATATATGTGGGATGGGGCGCCTAGCACACAACAGACAATTGCATAGCAGTGTGCGGTGCCCCCCTCCACCTTTTACAACCCTGGTCATATTTTTGTAGTGCTTAGGCGAAGCCCTGCGGAGATCACTTCACTGTCACCGTCACCACGCCGTCATGCTGACGGAAATCATCTACTACCTCAACGTAGACACACTCTCCCCCTCGTTGCTATGCATCTCCATGGATAGACCATTGCGTGTGTGTAGATTTTTTTTTTGTTTTCCATGCAACGATTCACATCAGTTACCAAGTTCTCATCTGTCGAGCGAAGTTCCTGCCCAACTCCTTATTGTCTGGGTCTTGCACTGCACGGGCCCTGACAAAGCGGAAATACCGAGCACAATCTCGATATTCCAAGAATGTAGGCAGTTTACCCGTGGCCATAAAGTTTGTGGCCTCCTTGTCCCACTTGGGTTCTGCCGCTTTGTAACCACCAGGGCCCAGACGGTGGTTACCTAACAGATTTTTCCATAAATTACGGAAATGATCGCTTATCTCCTTGCTTGACGCGCTACCAGAGGATTCACAAAACATCGTCCATTCTTCGGGATCCATAGTTGGATTGAGCCACTTAACGTTCTCGAAGTCCTTACCCACTAGATTGCAACGGGCACTGCTCTTCCAGTCCCTGAACATCTTTGGCCATTTTGACATGGCAGACTCTTCACCTAACTTCTTCACATCAGACGGAAATTCATAACTACGGTTTAATGCTAGTAGTAGATTCTCCTTGTGCCCGACCAAATCCTTGTTACCTATCGGGCGGTATCTCGCAAGATGCAACCTAGCATTTTGCTATAACGTTTTGCTGCGTCCTCTGGGGTGAATGGCTCGCCTTTCTGTTCAACTGCGGTGATTCTAATTATACCTTCGTGAAGATTGTTGGGATCCCTTGCCTTTCGGTTGCTCTTGCCTGTGGCGGTCGTACTGGATGAAGTCCCGTCAGTGTGGCTTGTGTCCCCTGGCCCGATGGTCGGTTCAACCTGTTAGTTGTTGCCCATCTTGACGTCAGGGATGGCTGAATCCACGTCAAGGGCACCCATCTCTACGTCAGGGTTGGTGTACTGAGGTTCCTTATGAGATGATGTTTCGGCTTTGGGATCCATTTGTCCAACTGCAATATTTTAACAAAGAGTTATGATTGAATATAGGAAGAAAATTTCGGCATGACCTTTGCTGAAAGTAGGGCATATTGAGTACCAGAAATTTGATGAAACGGAAATGAATCGACGTTTAGTCAAAATATTGGCACTCATATCAAGTCCTACAAATGCCGAATGGCACCAGACCATGCACGTGTTTGTACATGTACATCTAAGAACATCTAAAAAGTAACTCCTTTGTGTGGTATTTCATCGAACACGCTTACAATCATCTACAATAGTGGAACATATAGATGTGAAATCTAGTGAAATTATACCTTGATACATATGTGAATCAGAAACTTGCGATGCCGATGGCGGTGTTGACGAGACAGCCGGATTCGTTGCAACGGCCACGAGGTTGTAAAGATGTCGGCGCATTGGATCCCGCGGGGGAAATCTACGGTTGCGCTGGCGGCGGAGTACGAGCACGGGCAATGACTGCGGTGGCGGCGGACAGGAGCACGCGATAGTAGAGAGAGGTGCGCGGCGGTGGACCGGAGCGCGTGCGAGACAGGTGCGCGGCGGTTGCGGTGGACGAGTGCGCGAGAGGTGAGAGAAAAGGGGAACGGATTAGGTAAGTTTGGAAACTAGGTGCGAAAAGGGCATGTTTTGGGTAAACGCACGGCGGGCAGTGTACACCACCCACCACTGCAAACGTTAGCTATGGTGGGCACACGAGGTTGCTCGCCAGCCCTAAGCCTACGTACGCAAATTATATTGTTTATAAATATTCGGTGCGTAAAAATTAGGCAGTGCGCTCTTATTTGAACTTGAAACTTTTTCCACGAGTAATATACGCCATCAGATACCCCGTGCTAGAATTTTATAACTTTTGGAGTTGTTTTACTTTTTTCGAGGCATTAATTGAATTTCTGGCAAGTGAAAAAGGCAAAACAAACTTTGATCATGCTAATGAGGTCAGAAACGTACGAAACTTTACATGACGTCTTCACTGAACTCCTGTAGGGTGTGATAAAAATGAGATCGTTACGACCAAAACCTGATGCACATCGTGTACAAACAAGACATTCTTCCGCAAAGTGTGTAAGGGTTTCAAAATGCCACCTCTTACATAGAACTCAGTTTTTTAAAATATTTTGAGCTTTAAACTTTTTTCATGAGTAATACACGCCATCAGAAGCCTCGTGTTTCAATTTTACAACTTTTGGAGTTGCTTTGCTATCTTTGCGGCATTAACTGAATTTTCGGCAAGTCAAAAAGGCAAAACAAACTTTGCCCGTGCTAAGGAGGTAAGAAACGTACGAAACTTTGCATGCCGTCTTCATTGAACACTTGTAGGGTGTGGTAAACAATTCAGATCGTTACGACCAAAACCTGATGCACGTCGTGTACAAACATGACACTCTTCCGCCAAGCATGTAAAGGTTTCGAAAAGGCCATCTCACACATAGTACTCAATTTTAATCATATTTTGAACTTGAAACATTTTCCCTGAGTAATACATGCCATCAGAAGCCTCGTGCTTTAATTTTACAATTTTTGGAGTTGGTTTGCTATTTTCGCGGCATTAACTGAATTTCCAGCAAGTAAAAAAGGCAAAACAAACTTTGCCCTTCCTAACGAGGTCAGAAACGTACGAAACTTTGCATGACGTCTTTATTGAACACCTGTAGGGTGTGGTAAAAAAATTCAAAACACTCTTCCGCCAAGTGTGTAAGGGTTTAGAAACGGCCACCTCACACGCATAACTCAATATTTAAACATATTTTGAATTTGAAACTTTTTCCATGAGTAATATAAGCCATCAGAAGCCTCGTGCTAGAATTTTACAACTTTCGGAGTTGGTTTGCTATTTTCGAGGCATTAACTAAATATCCGGCAAGCAAAAAAGGGAATAACGGAGTGTGGCAGGCACTACAAACCACCCGCCGCATTTAACTTATTGATGTGTAGTTGTTGTTTTTTTTAGCCGTTGACTACATTGCATAAGTGGCGAGTACCTTTACTGCCCGCCACTGCTAACATCTTGATATAGAAAATAACAAAATTGATAGGCTGACCCCCACTATGTTTGTGGCGGGCGCACCCTGTGCCCGCCACTGTGACCCGCAGTAGCAATGGCAGGTACGCATCTGCGCCCACTAGTGTTTGGTTTCAACACGCGAGCAAATCTGGGGAGTCCAAATGTGGCGGTCGTTATTGACCACCCGCCACTATTGCGCTATCAACACTGGCGGGTGCGTCTTGGAACCCGCCGCTGCTGCCTTTCAAAATTTGATGTGGCGGGTACCCGGCTTTGCCTACCATTAATTTGAGTTCAGCTATAAGCCATTTTCCAATAGTGACGTTTCCATAAGTGTCTGCAAGGACAAAGTCCAATTCTTGTGTGTCTGTGGCAAGATCGATACTCTTACTTCAATAAGACTACCACTAAACCATGTGCACTTGCAGGCCATCGGATTCGACAGTTGTACTTATCTAAAAGATCGACAATTGATCCCCTACACGTGTGGGTTATCAGCCCATGATGGAAAATCACCCAAGAGGGGAGCAACCAACCTATATGTTTAGCTCAAATGTGTTAGGTTTTTGCTACATTGACTTCGTTGGTGGAATTTGCTTCATGTGATTTCTGCTGCAACCGGTGTTATTGTTGGCTGGAACCGGCTAAATATTTTGCTTCAATTGATGATTGGAGGTTTGATACCGATATTGTTTTGCTCGATCATGGCAGTGCTAGTTGACGGTGGCGGCGAGCCAGAGACGGTGACGCGGGAGATTTTGCTACAACCACACAACCTATGCGTCGGGACCAACCAATGTTAGAGTTGCAGTTGCAGCTGAAGCTGGCACACAATAGCGGGCGTGAGACGAGGGAGGGCGGCAGGCAACAACAAGCTGGTGCTGCCGGGGCCGACGACGCCGACGAACACGGTCGTCACGTCTCGTGAAGGAGCAGCCCGACAGGGGAGATGCGAAGGGTGCGACGACTGTGCGCTACCCTTTTCTGGATGCACTGTGAGGTCCGAATGGTTGGCGACGAAGGAGAAGATAAGATCTGAACGGTTAGAGTGGAACCATCAAACAGGTAGGGTGTGACCAACCCAATTTTAGGCAAGAAATTTAAGAAAATAAATGGCAAGTGTGCTAGCAAAACTTACATGCCAAAATAACTAGACATGCTTTTCGCAAAAAAAACAAAAAAAACTAGACACGCAACGTGGAGATGATCAGAACACAAGCATTAAGTAAAAAGAATGGGGAAGAAGACACCAATATCGAGATGATGAGAGCATACTAAGAATTAAGAATATAACAAGATTGAAAAAATAAAATATAAAGGATAGCACTGGTGCTGCCGGGGCCGACGACGCCGACGAACACGGTCGTCACGTCTCGTGAAGGAGCAGCCCGACGGGGGAGATGCGAAGGGTGCGACGACTGTGCGCTATCCTTTTCTGGATGCACTGCGAAGTGCGAATGGTTGGCGACGAAGGAGGAGATATGATCTGAACGGTTAGAGTGGAACCACCAAACAGGTAGGGTGCGACCAACCCAATTTTAGGCAAGAAATTTAAGAAAATAAATGGCAAGTGTGCTAGCAAAACTTACATGCCAAAATAACTAGACATGCTTTTCGCAAAAAAAAAAAAAAAACTAGACACGCAACGTGGAGATGATCAGAACACAAGCATTAAGTAAAAAGAATGGGGAAGAAGACACCAATATCGAGATGATGAGAGCATACTAAGAATTAAGAATATAACAAGATTGAAAAAATAAAATATAAAGGATAGCGCTGGTGCTGCCGGGGCCGACGACGCCGACGAACACGGTCGTCACGTCTTGTGAAGGAGCAGCCCGACGGGGGAGATGCGAAGGGTGCGACGACTGTGCGCTATCCTTTTCTGGATGCAATGCGAGGTGCGAATGGTTGGCGACGAAGGAGGAGATATGATCTGAACGGTTAGAGTGGAACCACCAAACAGGTAGGGTGCGACCAACCCAATTTTAGGCAAGAAATTTAAGAAAATAAATGGCAAGTGTGCTAGCAAAACTTACATGCCAAAATAACTAGACATGCTTTTCGCAAAAAAAAAAAAAAAACTAGACACGCAACGTGGAGATGATCAGAACACAAGCATTAAGTAAAAAGAATGGGGAAGAAGACACCAATATCGAGATGATGAGAGCATACTAAGAATTAAGAATATAACAAGATTGAAAAAATAAAATATAAATGATAGTGTTGGTGCTGCCGGGGCCGACGACGCCGACGAACACGGTCGTCGCGTCTCGTGAAGGAGCAGCCCGACGGGGGAGATGCAAAGGGTGCGACGACTGTGCGCTATCCTTTTCTGGATGCACTGCGAGGTGCGAATGGTTGGCGACGAAGGAGGAGATATAATCTGAACGGTTAGAGTGGAACCACAAAACAGGTAGGGTGCGACCAACCCAATTTTAGGCAAGAAATTTAAGAAAATAAATGGCAAGTGTGCTAGCAAAACTTACATGCCAAAATAACTAGACATGCTTTTCGCCAAAAAGAAAAAGAGAACTAGACACGCAACGTGGAGATGATCAGAACACAAGCATTAAGTAAAAAGATTGGGAAAGAAGACACCAATATCGAGATGATGATCCCAGTCGAAAAAATATCGAGATGATGAGAGCATACTAAGAATTAAGAATATAACAAGAATGAAAAAAATAGAATATAAATTTATTAAGCCCCCGGTGAGGATCGAACTCGCGACCTTTCCCTCACGAAGGGAACGCACTACCACTATGCTAAAGAGGCATTTATGTTGTGATCGAAAATTACCGTTATTTAAGCACACATGCAACGTAGTGCGGCGAAGACTTGTGGTGGAGTTTGGTTTGTGCGACGTGGTGCACAGAGTCAACCAAAGGCGACTACTCTGCGCCGGTCTCCGCGCAACCCTTTGATTCGATGCTCAACAGCCGTCGGATGAGCCAGCTGGGCAGCCCGTGACCCTCTTTCTCGTCTTCCTCCTCACTTTGTTTCTTCCACACTGCTCGCACATGCCCCTGCATGGCTCGCGCTCACGTCACCGCGCCCATACCCGCGGTACCACCGAGCTCCAAGCACGCCGCCGATGAAGCACTTCCATCCACCGCCGTCGCTCGCCCCAACATGCCACACTTCGATCCACCGTCGCCGCTCGCCTGACTCGCCGCACTGCTGGCCCCTCAAGTTGTCGCCGGAATAC
>NC_041383.1:803923175-803938873 GCF_002162155.2 Triticum dicoccoides
GGGCGGCGACTAGGGTTTCCTCGTCGCGCCGCCGATCCCTCACCCTTCCTCCCTCGCCGCCACCTGAGAAAGCCGCCGAATCCGCTCGTGCGGTCGCCCGTGAAGGTGGCGGCGAGGCTTCGGTCGCTCCCTCCTCGAGGAGGACCTTGGATCTGGGGCGGCGGCCCTTCTTGGCGAGGCGGCGGCGCCTTCGCGGCCGGCGTCGTCCGCGGGTGAGCTATGGCCGGCGGCCTCGACCACACGGGTGGTGAGACGACGGCGGGTGGCGGCGGCGGCGCGGTGGTCTTCCCCGCCTCGTTAGATCTGAAGGTGGCTCCTTTCCCCTGTCTTCCTCGTCCCCGCCGCTTCTCGCCTGCCTCCCTCCGAGCGCCGATTTGATGTGGGTGGGTGACCGGTGGTCTGGTTTTGGGCCGCGGGAAACCGCTGGCCGGCGTGGCCGGCCTGGCAGCAGCGACGTTCCCGACGCCGTTCTCCTCCTTGGAGGTGCTGCAAAGGCCCTCCCCTTTCCACCCCTGCTCCTCCTCCCGAGTGAAAACCCAAAATCCGGCTTGGATTGGGCGGCGACGGCGCGCTGTGTGTCGTGCTCTTCCTTGGGGGCGCCGCCTGGGGAGGGATGCGTTCAGGTGAGGGGTTCATGGTCGGAGCTTGGGCGGCTTGGGTGGTCCGGTGACGATGGGGCCACAAGGTTCGGCATGGCTGTAGGCGTTCGGCTGCCTGGCAATGCTCCTCGGTGGCCTGTCGGCTCTCCTGATGCCCCTGCTGCCTTTCTTCAGTAGCCGCACCTGGTGGTTTTCCTGCAGCTCTCAGGCGTTCTAGGTTGTGGCGAGGCGGCAGTCGTGGAGAGCTCGAAAGTTGAAGTGGTGATGTGCTGCGGCTGCTCCAGGTCCTGAAGCTATCACGTCCCCTGCTCTAGGGTGAGCGTCTCTCAAGTCCGCCGGGTACGGCGCCTTGCGAGCCATGGCGAGAGGGAAGGGTCCCTTTGCGGCGAGAGAGACGGCGGATGTGTAATGTCTTTTTACTTGGGCGTTGGTCGGGCTCACTTTCCACACTTTGTTGCAAGCAGGTCCTCGGCGTGCTCGTGTGTGCCTCATCCCTAGATGGTTTGTTTGGCTGTAGTCTTCGGCTAGGACAAGCTTGTTCTTTGTGTTTGTGCGATCCGTTGAGTTGTAAGCCTCCTAGAGTGTCCCCTTGTATCGTTCGGCCGTGGGGTCTGTGTGTGTCTGTATCTCCTGGCCGGTTGATGGCTTTGTTAATTCAAAGCCGGGCTCTTCGCGAGCCTTCGTTCTAAAAAAAAAGTTGTCGCCACCTCAAAAATAAATCGCCCCTTAGCAAAAAGGTGCCTCCCTAGCCGCCCCTCCCCTACAGTGGCAGCCGCCGCACCTCGCCGGTGCAACCCCCTGGTTGCATAACCGATGAGGGACATTTTTGTATTTCCAGCAAAACTTGATGCGGGTAGTAGTATCTTGGGACACTGGATGTAGCTCCGTTGCGCCGACGCTCGGCCCGCGCTCTCTATGCTTCTAGCAAAAATAGGTGCCTGCTATAGCAAAAGAAATTGTTGGATGCAGCTCCGCCGCGTGCCGCCAGTTGTTGTGGTGTTTGTCGCCGCATCCCGCGAAACGCGCCGCTGGTTGAAGATTTTTGGGTGGCTGGTTCCAGCTTTTGCCGGGCAGGGTGGTCGGTTGCAGCTTTGGACTCTCCGGTTGTAACAACGCCGCGCCGACGGTTGCAGTGTTGCCGGTTCCAGCATTCTCGGCGCGCCGTCGCACGCCGCCCGTCCCGTTGCAGCTCCTCTCGGCGCCGGTTGCGGCTCACCGCAAGCATAGTTCCAGCAAAAAATGGTTCCATCAATCTCGTGTCAGGACGCCCGTCCCGTAGCAGCTCCTCTCGTCGTCCCGTTGCAGCTCGCCGCAACCATGGTTCCAGCTTTCCCCGTGGCCCTTTGAAGCACCGACCCGCCGGAGCGCGCGCGTCCGCAGCAGATGAGGACGTGGTGTGCCCCATGGCCAGGTCGTTGCCATGGCAAGGCGGCTGTGCGCCTGCAGGTGCCGAACTCGCTCGATTTGCGGCGTCCTAGCTTGCTGGCCATCGAGCACGCAGCCCGCAGTCTCCTGAAGCCGACGACCTCGCCTTATGGTGGCGATTATACGCGAGGTGGTGCGCGGCAGCATCCCCGGCGAGCTGCTGAGCAGGTGTGTAGAGATACAGGGGAGAAGGGAGGCACGCTGTTGGCCAAAAAGAACGAGTGCTCAGAGCGTTTTGCGCTAGAGATAAAAAGGGGATAGAGATACAGTGGTGGTGGGTCCTACTAGCGCTGGGTGGATGTTGAGCGAGCGAGGAACGTGACCGGCCGAAGCTGTCCGCCGATTATAAACGTTTCCCATAACCAAAGGCGAACAGAAGATCAGAGGTACCCGAAGCAAATGAAAGTTTATATTTTGAGATGGGAAGCAAACGGAAGTTGAGGTGCAGTAGCAGTACATATACAACTTCAGATGAACCAACCAATTACGACTGATCATGAGGTTGTTCGGTTTTGTGCGTGCGGAAAAGTAGGATCGCTCCAGGCGATTGAGGGAGGCGACGAAGGTTCCCTTGCGCGCCGCCGGTGACGCCGCCGGTTCCCTCTCTCTCCGTCGGTCGCTCCGGCGGCGGGAGGGAGGGGGAACCTCTGGTCTGTTCACTAGGTGGGTGTGTGGTAGGGTTAGGGTTGAGAGATACGCTGCCGAGGCCGTTGCGGTGGTGTCGTGTCGGAAGAAGTTTCTCCGGGCTCCGTTCGCGGTCAGGCGAGGCTTTTGCCTTCGTCTAGGAGCCAGCGGTGTTTGGGATCCCCGGAGCTTGTCGAGGTCGCGGGCTATGGTGGCTGGAGGTCCAGCGGCACTGGCCGTTTGGGTCCTCAGATGGGCGATGGATGCAGGGAGACGAAGACCTTTTTTCTTCCTTGTTGGTATGATTTGCTGCTACTGTTCTTCTCCTTCATCTGTGCTGATGCTGGTGGGAGATCCTGCTTTGTCCGGGCGGATGGCCCGGCCGCGGTGCTGGACCATTCGGATGACTCGAGTTCCCTTCCTTTCGGAAGGGACACTTTTCGCGGCACTCAAAGCCAAAGATGGCGACGACTGTTGCAGGTGTGTTGGATTGATATCCATGCCCTTTCAGCGCTGGTGTCAAGAAAGGAGGAAGCAGCGTGGCGACAATTGTACAGTGGTCGAAGATGATGACCTGTTTGCGACTGGTTGCAGATCCTTCTGCTGCAGGGATCTTCTCTCAAGATTCAGGGATTACGACACATGGCTCCGGAGATCTTCTTGTGTTATGGTTGTCTTAGGGTACTCTAGGTTTTCATGGTTCTTTGTGTTTGCGTTTCAGTGTGCTTGTAAGGGTCAAATACTTTGTGCGGATTCGTGATATGAATGAAATTATTCTCCAAAAAAAAATTACGACTGATCGTGTGTCACAAGTACTTGCACCAGGATATGTTTCTGTTTAGATATTGTCCGCGTGGATCATAAGCGTCATTTACCCTACGGCTGTGAGACATGATAGCACGGCAAAATTAACGTGTACACGGTATAGTGTGACGTAGGAGGAGGGTGCACGTTTGGGCCCTTTGACGTTGCGCGTTGTGCTCCTTCCCGTGGTTATCCATCGGCATGGGTACATGCGGTGAAGCAACCAATGGAGTTGGCGGCGGTGGTTCCTCGATGGTGATGAATACGACTTGGCCATTGGTATCACGTGTTAGACGATTGTCTCTAGTGGGCATCAAATCGTACTCGGGTGATGGTTGAGGTGTGCCCCACATCAGTGCAGGTATTAGAATTCTCGATGTTGTTTGTGATGGTAGATTTGGTGTCTTAGCAAACAGCCGATGTGTGGAGTTCATCTTGATCTACGATTCCGGTGCTGATCAAGGCATTCTAGATACACTTCTTCTCCGACAAGTCGGTGACGACAACAAAGAGGACTTCTTCTTTTGGTGATGCTCTTTGAGTTCTTGGCCCTAAGTTGTGGGGTGAAAACTCTAGGTTGTACTTGGCAGTCATGGTTTACGCTCCCTAGTTGAAGACATTACGTAGAGTTTGCTCGGATTTTCTCTTTGGGAGAAAACCAGTGAAAACAATTAATGCGCTATAGCGCCACTAATTCATTGCACGCTATAGCATTCTGAGCAATGTCCCGCAAATTAAATCAATGTACAATGTCTTGCAAATTGCACGCAATAGTGCGACATAGCATGCTAATAGCCTATTTTAAGGGCCACACTATTTTGTCATAGCACGCTACTTTTTTTCATTGGTGAAAACACATGATCTGACCTATGTAGTTCGATCCGGCAACGGCGACATTCATGCACCATTTCTTCGCCAAAGTCATCATTGTTCGGAAAAGAGGTGATAGTTGTCAATGTTTTGCTGCATTGGGTTGCCTTATTATCTACAGGTCTCTCTTTTTCATGTAGGTTGTACGCGTCCTAGTTATGCAAAGATTTGTTGTATAATTATGATGTTTGCAACATTATGATGTAATGCGACATTATGTGTTAATACAAAGCGTCCTTTATTAAAAAGTTTAACGATACATAAATTACAACTTCAAAACTGCATATATGTGTGAAAAATCAAGAAGAAAGAAGACTTTGTCTCTCATTACATATTCTCAGTGCTACCCACACCAATACAAACATTGCTAAACATCTCATCCAGTAATCCATGTTATCTTTTTCTCCCGGAGAGATAGGGAGGGGATCTCGTGGATGTCGTGCTGGACCCAGCCTCCGCCGCATCTAGGTCGAGGTCTCCCCGCTCGGGGGAGGGGTTACCGCATAGGGCAGAGCGCGGGGGCGGCAATGTCCTCGTCGATGAGCTTGGCTAAGGGTCCCCGCGCTCGATCCGGCGGCCACTACGCTCCTCTGGGTCGGGGCGCCGCGCTCAGAAGAGGGCTTGCTGGAGACGCGCGACGGCCCTGGACGCCACCTCGCAGCACTAGATATGGGTGACGGCCTGGACGCCGCTATTCTCTGGTGGTGCATGATTTGGGGGCCCCCGGGCCGGCTGAGGTGCTGAAAGAGGTGGATGGACGGAGGTATATAGGAGCAAAGTGCCAAGAAAAGTGTGGCATTTTCTCAAATTGCTCAATCCATAACATGCAAGTATAACCTCACACACACAAAATTCACCACACGAACGTTAAGCCCTGAACAAGCAATTAAAGCTGCTATGGCTGACTCGCAGTCGCAGTAAACAATATTACAGATCTCTCAACGGTTTCTGGTGGGCTGACGTGAAGCAAAAGCTTTTACACACTAATAACAATGATTGCAGGTTGTTGGGACAAACCCCGAACTACCTCTCTCTCACACTCGCTCGGACGTAGGTGGAAGGAGAGGGACACATATATATCCGGCGCACATATGCCTCGCCGCACGAACGGCGCCTCGGCCGCACGAACAGCCTAAGTTTTCATT
Organism: Triticum dicoccoides; assembly: GCF_002162155.2. Classification (NCBI taxonomy): domain Eukaryota; kingdom Viridiplantae; phylum Streptophyta; class Magnoliopsida; order Poales; family Poaceae; genus Triticum; species Triticum dicoccoides. The sequence continues at coordinate 803,928,643 of NC_041383.1, forward strand.
GAGCACGAACTCTGGCTCGACACATACCGCAGCACTTCCATCAGTACATGGGAGGGGTATTTATACCCAGGCTAGCACACAGGCGCACGCACACCTGCCACTCTTGGCCACACACGCACACGTTCAACACTACCTGGCCTAACCTCACGCAACGGCCACACACGAGCTAACAAACTAACAACCATGCATGCACCACGATCACATCCAGTCCTATGCATGTGCTAACTGACTAACTACACGCACGACGTCTGCCGGTCGCGCTGGTTCTCCACAACGGCACAACCACGTCCGCCAACGCACGTGCTAAGTCAAGATTATGGCTGACACAGGTCACAGTTCAGCTTGATGTATCAGTTCTCTCCATCAAACCTGGTACTGGCTTGATTGAATCCCGCGTTGCTGGAACTGGTGCACCGCTTTCTTGTTCCTCCAAATCTAAGCATGATCCATTTTCTCCGCTACCTCCTTGCTTGCAGAGAGCTACTTGCTCTATTCTCTTCCCCAAGAGAACATTGTACAGGCCAGCAACCATGAGCGCGCCACTTATTACACTGTTAATTAGTAGAAGAAAAAATGAAGATATTTTTGGGTGTAGTAGTTCTGTCTAACAAGCAAACATTAAGAAATGCACCTTCCAAGGGTAACAGCTTCTCCTATAAGAAGTGAGAGAATGATTGTGATAACCAAAATTAGGGGTACTGTCATGGCCAGGAATACTGGGCCGCACCTGCCAATCACCCAGATTTGCAGGTAGTTTGCCAATGCGGTAACAATACACCCTACAATGTAAAGTAATTTCATAGGGTCAGTATTTTCTTTTGTACTTCCACGGTAACATTCTTCTTACTAAAACCATGTATGGTTTTCGGGTCCGGTTTCCCTCTTTAACATGCCCAACTCTTTTCTTCTTAATGCAACGCGGGAACTCCCCACCCTCTGAAGAGGTCTCGTAAAAAATGAAGGATTTGCTGTTGCTGAGGGGATTCTTATACTTACACAATAGATGATCGCCACAAGACCTACATCCAGTCCCAACTTCCATCTTGAAAAGTCCCTCTCCATCACTAGAGCCATAAAAAATGATTGAATAGTCGCAAAGACAATCTGAAGGCTCGTGTTAAGCAGCATGGACGGATACTCCTCCAGCAAAGGGCCCTAGAAGCAACATGGAATAAATTAGCATCTGAACATGCGCCCACACACACACACACACACACACACACACACACACACACACACACACACACACACACACACACACACACACACACACCTGAATCTGTAAGCTGTGCACACAGCAAGATGCATACCTGAAACACTGTCCAAAGCGCAAACATTACAGTCGCAAGAGACTGCAGGAGAATTTCCAATATCCAGCTCCTTGATGGATGAGTATAAACTCGACTTGGGTGACGGAAAATAGGGTGATGGACTATAGATTTGAGCTCCGGTCCTTGGTATAACGCTAGTACAGTAACACCCGCCGCACAAATCACTATACCAGAAACTTTCACAATCCCATGGAAGCTCTTTAATTGCAAAGACTCCATTCTACCATAAGCAGAATAACAAATCACTCACTTATCCACAATTTTTTATATCATAATATTATATACAAAGAAAGTGAACCTATTTTCAGTCCCATTATCGTTACTACACCATGTTCATCAAAGCACTTACATCTACACGAAAGTAGGTTTACACTACTAAAGAGTAATGGTGAAGATAAGAGTTGGTGGTGGTTCGTTCACTACTTATGTTATTTGAATCACCACAGTTGTCGTCCATTTTCCAGAGGTTGTACATATGGTTGATTTGACTAATGTATATTTCGAGATGATGTTTTTTTATGAACGCATGAGCTATATGTCACGCGTTTAACCAACAGACAATATGTACCAAAAAATAACTTCAGTAGCAGCGCATGAGCATTTAGTTAGCTAGTAATTTTTTTATTAAGTTCAAAGAAGCGCACGTAAACAAATTTCACAATGGTACATTAGTATCAATTAGTGCAATGTACATCCTAATAAGTATCACCACCCTAGTAAGCATCGCGTAACCATACAATGCGACTACATACCCGATAAGGCCAGAAAATTAAAGGATGTTGCTCAAATTTCACACGAACATAACCAATAGAGACTGATTAGCAGTCCCACTATAAATAAATATAATCTCTGTAACTATTTTCTTGCCACAAAACTATCGAGAGGAAAAATTACCACTCAAAGGTTTTATCTCCACCCTTTATAACACTCAAAGGTGTTATCTCCAACCATTGCACATATAACTCGGCTAGTGATATCATCCGCTCCCCTTGTCACTCGGCTAGACCCCTAGCTTGCCTAACTCAACCAAGCTAGGGTCTCCCCAAAGTTATCCTGTCAAAAAAAGGCTACGCAAGCTTGAGCGTGGTTGAGGACCGGCCAGGTTGGGTTTGGTAGGGCTTGGGAAGATCTTGCTATAAATAAAACATATAGAATTGAATGAATTATTAAATTTCTTTCTCTAAACAAATGTAGTATCCCTTTGCAAAAGAAAATATATTTATTTCCTTTACCAAACATGAAGACTTATTACCACCACAATATATCCATTTCGGTTGTCTGTAAGCATTTCTAAGATTAAATCTTCTTATTCTTAAATAGTAGTAACTCATTAACTACTTTTCCTAAGCATGCAACACTTCCACATCAACAAACCATGCTTGTCCGCCACATCATTAATCTACCATCACACTAACTATCTTGTCCATGTGTGCAACCCTTTTCACACCAACGAATCATGCATGGCTGGCAAATCATTTTCCATCACATCATAATTTTTACAATTATTCACATCGTCAACCTAATATCCATGTTTTTGGCCTACCATCCGAGGCAACCGTGGGTCATCTTCTAGTATCAACTATGTATGTTAAAAACTTGAGTCCTCTTCTCATAATCACACATTTATGCAAAGCTATTCTGCTGTATTCAATGCAAATAGATTATATATAGATATCATATTCATGCAATTTATGTGTGGATATCACAACTACAAATTTGCTGAGCTTAGTTTGATGACAGATTTAAATTTTAGTTACGACAAGGCAATATAAAGATGTTCTACCCTTAGGATGTAATGCAATTATAATTAAAAACACATGCCCCAACAGAAGAGCCAAAAAGAAAGTTAACACTGGTAGGAGATTTAGTACTGCAGAAGCAGAAGTTGCTGAAGCATAATTGAGACCGACACATGATATGTTAAGAGAAGCAGACATCCTGGGGAAATGAAACAAATGAATTTTATGAAATGATTTGCATACTTAGAAAATAAGATGTATAGGCATTTATAAAAGAAAAACTCAGTAAAGATAGCTAAGAAATACCATGGGTCTGTTGTAAGAAAAAAATACATGGTATGATTCTACACAATAACTATTCACATCATTCTTAGCTTTGCACAACACTCCTGTAGAAAGTTAATTAGTTAACCTAATTAAATAGCTACTTTCCCCCACAAAGACGAGCTATAATTTTCGCAGTTAGTTGAACAGTTAGAAATATATATTAATCAGATAAAATTGAAATTCTTGGATCGCCATTGATGAAGGCGATGACTGTACTACACTGAAATCAAAAGGTCGGAGCAAGGAATTAATGAAAACTAAGTAAATTTGCATTGCAAGGGTACACATGGATGCACATAAAATAGCTTCAAACATAAGTTTGGATAGGAACCAACAGATTGATACACTATAGGTTAGGTAGATAACTAATAAATCATGTCACCATTTATCACGTGAATACTCTCGCCCCAATAATATACAAAAAGAAGAGAAAATAACACATTGTTGCATGTAATGTTTTAACCAAACAGTGAAAGTTGATAGACAAGAGGATCAAGTGCAGAACAACAGTTCTGCCTTATACGTTGACCTACCCATATAGTGCATGCACAAATAGCTTCAGACAGAGTTTGTATGACAGTCGTGGGGCCGTTTTCCTGCAAAAATAAATCTCAGTGCAAGTTTCCTAGATGACATCCAAATCCACGTAAATAAGCAGCCAAAAATCTGCATACCTTTCAATTGCAAAAGCAATAGGCAGTAGGAACATGCTACCTATTAAATGCCTGTAGAAAACAAGAACGTATGTACTTGTACCTTGGTTAAAAGCAACTTTAGTAAGTATCTGCATAACCGCATAGATAAACCTTAATAGAAATGAAACAGCATAAGGAGCTCTGTTGCCCATGACTCCCGTTTGTTAGAACTTCAAAGATGTTTGCTTAAATACTACTACTTGCCCATTGCAACACTTCGTCAAGCATTTGCCATCAGGATACTTAATCAAACATTCACTGTCATAAGGTTTGTTCAGATATGACTCATAGGTATCCACTGAAGAAAAAATATGTTTTACTTTTGCTTTACTATCTACATGCCACACTAGCCTCTCACTTTAATCAAGGTTAAAAAACAGCAGAAAACTCCTTTTAGGTCTTACAAGTTGGTTACATAATACTTCACAACATCAAAATGTTACACTGTATAAGAAACATTAATTGTAACTAATTCGGTGTATCAGTAACAAGGTGCTTGTGTACTTATTAGAATGGATGATGCATCCACAACCAATACACAACTATTTTGCTAAACTGAAAAGTCATGTGCACTGGCAGTATTATTCATCTTAGGTTCATCTTCCTAGAGAAAAGGAAATAGGAACTTCAAAGTGCTTCACTTGCAGGTGAAGGTATCAAAAATTACATGATAATTTCTCATACATATTTGGCAACATTAAAAACTGTCTATGATTCAACCATCGTTTACCTCATATAAAAAGTTAAAAAATTGTACCCTAAACTGAGGCAACTTATTTCAAACTGTTAGAAACACATTCAAGGAAACTGCTTCCACTACATACACCAGTTGCTTAGTTAAAAATTAAAATCATATTTATATTTCTAAAGAAAAGAACATTTCAATAGTTCCAACTTTCAACCTCAAGGTGACTCGGATGCTTCTTGGACATTCTTTACAAAAATGTCACTCGGTAACTAATGCCCAGTGAGTCATTTGCAATTGCATATTTCTATAGACATTATTCTGTTTGAAAGAGGTCTTATAGTGGTTGCAGGATACAAATGCGTCTTTATGACGGGGGAGTCAGTGGCAAAAGTGACACATGATGTGGGAAAGGAAAAGGGCAGCAGTAAGCAAATGCATCTCTATGAACGGTGGAGAGATTAGTGGCAAACTGACGCATGTTGTGGAAAGAATAAGGCAGCAGTTATGGACGACAAGGAGTAAAATCATAATATAGAAAAAGTTGTATTAGTGTCTATTGCTATGTAAACGGCACTAAATCCAGAGTAGCTCTTGCATGTTTTTTAAAGAATAAACTGCCAAGCTTCTAAAGCAATTTTGTTACAGTAACTGTAGTAGCCTTTAAGTGGCCCGCAAAAAAGAAAGCCTTTAAGTGCAAAATTTCAGTGGATGGGTACATTGGTGAAATTTATTTCAAATGATTCAAAAATGATATTTCCATGTTTAAAAAATTCCAAAAAAATCTGTAAAAACTTATACATATTCGTGATGGATCTGTAATATTTCATTCAAAAATATTATGATTTGCAGGCTGCGCAAAAAAAATCCCAGTCCAACAACAATAAAAAAGGGCTCATTTTCATATGTCTGTATTTGTTTTTTCGTATACACCACGTATGAGAGTATATTGTTATGAATTGTTTCTTGAATGTGATAAACAACTCCATGTATGGTATGGTATTAGGTATATGTCTAACAACTCCATGTCACCATTCCTCACATGATACTTTCATCCCTATAAAATACAAAAAATATGATAAAAGAATACATTGTTGCAAACAATTTTTTTATCCAACAGTGCCATTTCATAGAAAGAATATCAAGTGAACTACAACACATCTTCCTTTTACTTTTACCTACCCATATAATGCATGCACAAATAGCTTCAAGCAAACTTTGTGTGAAAGTTGTGGGGCGGTTTTCCTGCAAAAATAAATCTCAGTGCATGCTTCCTAGATGACATTCAGATCTAGCTAACTAAGCAGCCAAAATATGCGTACCTTTCAATCGCAAAAGCAATGGGCAGTAAGAAGATGGTGGCTATTACATGCTTGTAGAAATTAAGAACGTATGTACTTGTACCTTGGTTAAAAGCAGCTTTGGTAAGTATTAGCATAACCCCATAGATAAACCTTAAGAGAAATGGAACAGCATAAGGTGTTGCGTTTCCCATTACTCTCGTTGTTATTAGAACTTCAGAGACGATTGCCAAGATATGTTGGGTTTCGTCCATGGACCTATCGCACAAAAATAGACGAACAAACAGGATAAAAAATCTTTTTGCCAAGGGCTCGTATCGTGCGCTTCTTTTCTTGTCTTCACTTCTCATTTTCTGGTGCTTCTTACACGGTGCAGCTTTGATGTGTGTATATACACAGCACAGCTAGCTCCAAGACGCAAACCCATCACGTTCGATAACAAAGTTTAGCACTACACTGACTAGTACACGTACACACCAGATGGTGTCTTAATCTGAGTTGTGCTAATCCTACTCATGTTAGGACACGACCAATTTTCATGGCATGCAAGCCATCACACAAAAGGACACCTTTGTTACGTGGAAAGTAAAGTGACTCAATCTAAACTTTCCTACTTTTATTAGTACTATATATAATGGACGCTGATAACGCCCACACGTGTGGTGAAAGCGACACCCGCCTACATATCCTATAACACACAGACTACGTCACGTCGTCCAGTGGCGAATCTAAGACGTAATTGCAGGGCAGGCTCAACTTAAAGGATACTAATTTTTTGGTGTTGGAAGCCATTTTATGTGATGCACCTAACTACTAGTGTGCTGATCATTGGTGGAGTTTCTTTGTGTGACAAATTTTGAGGGTAGGCTAGAGCCTATTGAAGCCTGTTGAGTAGAATCGCCACTGACGTTGTCACCGCATACATGCATGTGCAAAATTTTTTGGATTTCCAGTTTTTAAACGGTTTTACCTCTTTAATGAAAAATTCAATTGAAGATTCGTTTTCACCATCAAATCCATCGCGACGAGATCTTCGAAACTAGATCTCATATCAATATGTTTCGACGACTTTTAAAAGTTGCCATGTCTATTGCACATGAATTGCCAAGGTGTTTACACTCAAGTTGCCATGATACGTTTCAACTATTTTCTTCTACATTTAAAAGTAAATTTTGACATATTATAAAACAGGGAATTAAGAAACTAGACTTGCCAATGGACCATAAACTAAAATTTTCATGATACATGCACTTAAAATTGCCATGGTTCATACTAAAATAATAATTTTCATGGTTAAAGTACTGGAATTGCCATGGTCAAAATACTAAAATTGCCATGCTATATAAACTAAAACTGCCACAAGGGAACTTTAGCGTAACACTATGGCAACTACAGTGTAAACATCATGGCAACTTTTGGCTCAAAAAAAATTTCGTCGAAACATATCAACATGGGATCTAGTTTTGAAATTCTCGTCAAGACGGATTTAATGGTGAAAATGGATTTTTTTAATTGGATTTTTTAATTACGAGATAAAACATCACTACTAGGGAAAAGCCTAGCAGCAGCGCGGGTTTTAGGCCTATCAATAGCGTGGGCAGAAGCGCTCCTGGTACGGCGCTACAGCTAAAGGTTAGCAGTAGCGTGCCTTAACCCACGCTACTGCTATATCGAATTAGTAGTAGCGCTTTCCCCGAGGAGCGCTACTGGTAATTAGTAGTAGCGCTTCTCGCTGCCCGCGCTACTACTATTATTTTGTATTTTATTTCTTTTTATTTCATGTTGTATTCATAAACCTTTACAAAAGTTTTCATACAACAGGAATTTAGAGATTATTTTTACATCATAATGAGTTATTACATCACAGGGTGAAAGAACCGTAGACTAGTTTCAAGTGGATGGACATCCACTTGAAACTAATCCGCGGTTCTTTCACCCAATGATATAATAAATATCATCATCATCATCATATCATTAATAACTTATCATCATAATACATCATTGTCATATAACACCGCCTCAAGATCATCGTTTTCATCAGTGAGTACATCACATAGCAAATTGGTCACTAGTCGTAATCACAAGTACTCCTCATCATCAACTCTAACACACTGTACCACATAATAAACATATTTTACCTCTTAGGACCTACTACATTCTCTTAGGACCTACTATATTCTCTAAGGTAAAATAGCAAAAAACAAGATAGCCTCTGACTCTCCATTATGGAGAATGGAGATTATCCTGTCTCCAATTCTTGCCTTTCGCTTAATGTTACTTCCAAGAACCTCCTTATGAATGTCCAAACATTTTTTCCATTCTTGATTAGCATGTGTTCGCCGGTTTTAGAAATCCGATATGCACAGGTGAGATCCGTAGGTTGACCTGGCTGTATGTTCAGAACTTCAAGGCGACCATTCTAATACATAGAAGTTACCGTGGTTCAACACGTGCACTAGTGGCACGTATTCACCATAATTTGGATGAGTTCCATAATAGCTATTGTAATTCTTAAGATAAGTACAAAATACGATCAGATGACTTTTCTCCTTATAAGTTAATTTGGAGCCATCAGTGTAGTGGGTTTTGTCTACCATCTTCTGCACATTATTTGAAGAATCAAAATAAGCTGTCAATGGAAATAAGCTGTCAACTATTTTAAAATAATCAATATAAATTAGTCAATCACTATGTTCGAGAAACTCACATTGCGGTAGAATCGGAAGCGTATCAACAAGGACCCAAATGACCATATTGTCTTGTTCGATGTCAGGATCACCAAGATCCATGGTGACAATCATACCCTCATAAAAACCATACGTTTTGCAAAGTGCTTTCCAATTTTGGCAACCAAAATGGGTTACGCTCTCACAATTGTACAGATTTACTTCAAAATCCACATCATGATGGGTCCTTAGGTGTATTTTCTTTGTTTCAAAATTTTCATGGTCTTCAAAACCCCATCCGCTCCAAGACATAGCGTCTTGCATGGCATGGGATAAGCTAGTCGAATTATAAAAGATGAAAATTAGACATTGAAATAGTTGAAGTCATGCTTAATTACGAAAAAATACTTGTCGTTGTTGCGTACAGTTTCAACATCGAAGGTCTCCTCGAGCTTAATGCTGAAGCGCCGATCTTCGTCCAGCTGAAGGAACTTGTCGCATAGACCTCGATCGTCGTGGCACCAGCTGCACTCCCCCGGGAGACTTTCGTCGTTCGAGTACGACATTTCCTACGTTCATAATTCAAAGATTAAACTTGTACAATTAAATATATGTACTAAAAAACCTAAATTAGATTATTATTTTTCGAGAAAATTCAGGCCACTCGATATTTCCTACATATTCTAGCACAAGTCATGCCAGAATTCGCAGAAAAGTCCGGCATGACCTTTGCTAAAAAAGGACATATCGAGCGCCTGAAATTTGCCAGAACGGAAATTAATCAACACTCCGGCAAAACATAGGCCACTCGGAGGTGTAACCTGAACATGACCGGCCACTTGGGCAACCACATATCCTATTTGAGCAACACACGATATACATGGAGATTTGGCTGGTCTCACCTCGAGGTCGGAGGGGGTCGGTGATGGGGACGGCGGCGGGGATGATGGAGGGGCTCCTTGATTTCTGCAAAAGCAAAAACCCTATAAGTTATCACTAATACATCCCGAATAATTGCTTAAACTAAAAAATAACAACAAATATGACATGTTCAACTAGTTCTATTAATTCAACTAGTTCTTACTAAATATAAACTTACTATATATAGAAAAAAACTAGTTCTTTCTAAAAATAAAGTAGTTCAACTAGTTATATTAATTATCTTACTAAAAATACATTAGTTCTATTAATTCAACTAGTTCAACTAGTTTATTAATTTATTTACTAAACTAGTTCAACTAAAACTAAACTAGTTCAACTAGTTTATTAATTTACTTACTAATTATTTTAAACACTTACTAAAAACAGTAAAAAAAACTACATTATACAATAGTAAAAAACATCTACTAACCATACTGCCCTAGTTAACTAGTACCATCACTACTACTAATTAACATCTACTACTACTAAAAATCATTATCTATGAACCCTAAATTAACATCTACTACTACTATAAAACATCTAGTACTAACTAAGCAGAGAGAAAG